>NC_057807.1:596012158-596333212 GCF_018294505.1 Triticum aestivum
CCTCTCCCCTGCCGGCCGTTGTCGGGCCTGCCTCCTCGCCACTTCACTCTCTGTAACCCCCCCCTCTCTGCTAGGGTTCTTCATGTTAATTAATTAGGTTATCTATTTTGTTATGAATTTAGCTAGGTTTCAAAATTAGCTGAATTTATATGCAAATTTGAACTGGACATGTGATATGTGCATATGTCATGTTTTGGACATGTCGTGTTTGGAAAATGATCCGAGTGGCCTATGTTACGCCGGAATGTTGATTTATTTCCGTTTCGGTGAATTTCAGGCGCTCGATATGTCCATTTTTTAGCAAAGGTCATGCCGAAATTTCCCGTGAATAAAGGCATGATTTGTGCTACATAGTTGGCATATCGAGTGCTGGCACATAGATTTCTTTTTATGTCATATCTCATTTATTCATACATTTAGAAATAAATGAGGCCACTTAGTCATAGGAAACATGTCGAACAACGAAGAAACTGGGCCTTCTGACCAAGATGCAGACGAGATGGATTATGAGGGTGAACAAGAGTAACTCGACTATTTGACTGCTAAGCAAGGTTTGCAGGTTGGCCTCGATGATGGTACTGAAGCCGACATCGATACCGACGGCGCCAGCACCGATGGCGGCACCGAGACCGGTGGGGAAGGTACCGGCGGGGAAGGTACCGGCCTCGATGCCGATACCGAAAAGAGGAAGCATAAGAAGCAGAGGATTCGAAAACCTAACAAACTAGGGATTGGACGACTTGTGATCACAAAGATGGCACCTAGCAAGTTTGAGCCGTTAGAGCCGGAAGAACCTCGCAAGTGCTATGGGAACCAAGTATGATGCATCCTACGGGAATGCGCGAGCATCAACAACGATGACTTAAGGAGTAAAGAACATTTGACGCAGTTGCTCCTAACGAAGTTGCACAAGAGATTCAAGTTCCCCGACCGGGATGATAACATAGAACAACCGTGGGATGATCCGAAGATGAAAAAGATTAACAATCACGCCATGGGCATGTTCAGCAATGATTTGGCCTCCTGGAAAGGGAGGGTGAAATGAGCTATTGAGGCTGATGAACCCCTGTCCAAGATTCTGGAGGAAAATCTGACACTTACGGAAGAGGAGCTCGAAAAGTTCAAGGACACTTGCGCTACCGAGGCAGCCAAGGCTAAGGCTGCGAAATTCAAAAGCCTTCAGCAAAGGAACACGGGGAAGCATCGCCTCGGAAGCTGTGGCTACCTCGATAAAAGGCCCGTGCACCATACTCTACTTGATCAAAGGCCAGAAGGTGGACGTGGGAAAGGGGATGATAATGGACCCCTCTCAACGCACGTTCTACAACCAACCGATCCCCGCTGGGCACTTCAGGGTTAGCTTGACCAGTGTGAAATCGGGGCACGAGGATTTGCCTCCTCCAGTATAGCATGTGGGAGCGGACGACGAGACCCCGCTGCGGATTGGACGCTGTAAGGGTTGGGTGCTGCTATGGCCGAAGAATCTTATTCATCTGGAGCCGGTCGAGAGCACACCAATAACTACCACACATCAACAAGCATGTGCGGAGACCACCACCCCGCCTACGTAATTACCAGCTCCTGTAGTGCCAGGTGAGAGCGGCGGACGACATGATGAAGGGGGTGCAATAGTACTGGCTGATGTAATTTCTCCTGTAGAACAGAGAATGGATGATGAGACGGAGGTCGACCCGATGGATTACCTCAATACAAACGCGTATGAATGTGACATAGATATGATGAGTCAACCATATGATGAATCGGGCTATCAGCTTGCTAATGAGGATATGGATGATATGACCGGGCAGGGTCGTACCATGGATTGCAAAAGGTCTCTCTTCATGAAATCCTCACAGGACACGCCTGAAGATGCCGCCTCAACACTGGCTCAACTAGCCGGGCGCGAGGGTCGTACAGTACTTAGCCCGGGAACACTTGGGCAGGGGTTAAGGAAGGGTCTGGAAGGTGTGCCCAAGAAAAAGGAGAGGAAGAGATCGGGGAAGGTAACTGCCTCCAAACAAGCCAGAGCACACAGCAGCCAGACGATGCATTCTGAAGAGCGTGTACCCGTGAAAGGTGCGGTCATGTTCCATCTCACGGGCGAGCCGATGCTACCGCCGAAACCGCTGGAGGCACTATCAGGGGATCTCAGGAGACTGCACGACCATGTGCTGTCGACTGAGAAAAGCCTACTAGCCTCAAAGGATCCAGGATATCCGACATACGCGGCTCGTGTGCCTGAGGGGAAGTGCTACGTCGACACACGGCCCACGGAGGTGTTCTTCCTGCGGTTTGACCATATCTTTGAGATGTTTCTAACAAGTGGCTTGATTTTACTATCGTCCGCCTTTTTGCGCTACATATGAGCTCCGTCATGAAGAGTGAAGAAGTCTCGCAAATTTGTGTGGCGGATCCGTACTACATGCACGAGTCTTTCTTGAGTCTCGGCGACTTTGAGCGTGAAACTGCTAGGGAGTACCTCCAAAACTTCATGGTACAGAATAAGGACCGGGAAATTGTCCTCGTGCCTTATCATCCAAAGTAAGTCAGTTCCGGACAACCCTTTCGTACATTTCAATCATTCCTTCTCGCTCATATGGGGAATAATTTGAGGTGTCTTTTCCCTGCAGCAACGGGCGCGCCGTCCTTATCGTTCTTTACCCGCAAGTCTCCCACGCCGTGTATTTTGACCCTTCCAGAGACTACGAGAAAAAGGACTACACCCACATAATGAATATTCTAGATGATGCTCTCCAAGGCTTCAGCTTTAGAGGTGGCCACGTGCATATCAAGAAACAAAGGAACAAGAAGATGGGTTACGTGCATAAAACTAACTTCTCCTGCATCCATGTCCCAAAACCAAGCAAGAAGGATGGATTCTACATCGTCCATCTCATGATTCAGTTCAACACGGATCACCAAAAGCTTCGCATTAAGAGCAGAAATGATGATCATATCCACAAGTGGCTAGAATCTCATGGAGAAGCGAATTATAAACTTAGAGATGACTTCTTTCGCATCCAAAGCGACATTGCGACGATCATCATGAAAGAAGTCATCGATGAGAAGGGGATGTTCCACCATGGCCCTATATCGCGAGCTGACGTTCGAACTCGCATAGGCATGCAACGTCTAGACCTCACGCCGTTCAAGAAGCTAGGGTTCGTCCTCGATGATATGGAAGGATGGAACTTCTAGTGATTTATGATGCCGATGATGATGATATGTCTCGGTTGAACTTGTATACTTTTTGTAGCGATGAAACTTTGTGATGTCCACGGTCCCTGCCGAACTTGCGCAACGCTACTTTGTTAGTTTGCGTACGATGACCTGCGTACATCTAGTTAATTAATTTGCATACTGTATATGTTGCATCTAGTTGCTAACCTTTCTTTTTTGGTGTTGCTCTAGTATATTTTGTTGCATATATATGATTGTACATCCTCTTCATGAACATGCATCTCTAACAGGTACCTAGTTTCTTGATGGCGAGATGGAAATGCTATGTCGTGTACAAAGGGAAGGTTCCGGGGGTGTACAACGAGTGGCATGAGTGTCAGGTGCAAGTGAATGGGTTCACGGGTGCCAGCCATAAAGGCTTCAAAAGCAGACAAGAAAGAGAAGCTAGTTACTTGAGGTTCACGCTAGCGCGAGAGAGGACTCGTAACCGCCACCTCATGTACTGCATAGTTCTGCTCTCACTCATAGTGATAGCAATTCTTGCATATACCTTTGTTTAGATGGATGACATTGTTGTAGTTGCAAGTATTCGAGACTTGCATGTATTTCTATTTTCGAGATGATGACAAGATATCACTTTGTGTTGGATGATGATTATGATGAGACTATTTGTATGTACATGCTATGATTACATTTGTGGTCTCGTAGGCATTTGTATGTGTATCATGATGACATTTCTATGTGCTAAAGATTCTTCTACAAAGCCGGTTCAAATACAAAACAAATATGCCAAAAAATACTACTTAAATTAGCAGTAGCGAGTGTATAAAAGTTAGCAGCAGCGCCTCAATAGCAGTAGCGCGTCCAGCCAAAGAGCGCTAGCGCTACTAGAGGTAGCGAGCTTCCTCTAACCGCGCTGCTGCTACACTTGTGTAGTAGTAGCGCGGCTGCGCACGCGCTACTGCTATGAGTTAGTTGTAGCGCCTTATTAGTAGCGCTACTGATACATCTAAAACCCGCGCTGCTGCTAGCCTTTTCCCTAGTAGTGAATTACTGTCGAGCAGTTGATAGAAAAGTGAATAATTATGAGATTATCTAGGCATGATCATGTATATAGGCATCTCGTCCGCAACAAGTAGACCGACTCCTGCCTGCATCTAGTACTATTACTCCACACATCGATCGCTATCCAGCATCCATCTAGAGTATTAAGTTCATAAGAACCGAGTAACGCATTAAGAAAGATGACATGATGTAGAGGGATAAACTCATGCAATATGATATAAACCCCATCTCTTTATCCTCGATGGCAACAATACAATACGTGCCTTGCAACCCCTGCTGTCACTGGGTAAGGACACCGCAAGATTGAACCCAAAGCTAAGCACTTCTCCCATGGCAAGAAAGATCAATCTAGTAGGCCAAACCAAACTGATAATTCAAAGAGAGTTGCAAAGATAACTCAATCATACATAAAATAATTCAGAACAGATTCAAATATTTCTCATAGATAAACTTGATCATAAACCCACAATTCATCGGATCTCGACAAACACACCGCAAAAAGAGTTACATCAAATAGATCACCACAAGAGAGGGGGAGAACATGGTATTGAGATCCAAAAAGAGAGAAGAATCCATCTAGCAAATAACTATGGACCCGAAGGTCTGTGGTAAACTACTCACAACTCATCGGAGGGGTATGGTGTTGATGTAGAAGCCCTCCGTGGTCAATTCCCCCTCCGGCGGAGCACCGGCGAAGGCTCCAAGATGGGATCTCACGGATACAGAAGGTTACGGCAGTGGAATTTTTTTTCGTTGGCTCCTTGGAAGTTTTTGGGGTACATGGGTATATGTAGGAGGAAGAAGTATGTCGGTGGCCGCCCGAGGGGTCCACAGGACAGGGGGCGCGCCCAGATGGGGTGGGCATGCCCTCCTATCTCCTGGCCGCCTCGATCGCTTCTTGACTTGCACTCCAAGTCCTCTAGATGACGTTCATTCCAAAAATCATGCTCCCAAAGGTTTCATTCCGTTTGGACTCCGTTTGATATTCCTTTTCTTCGAAATACTGAAATAGGCAAAAAAAACAGCAATACGGGCTGGGCCTTCGGTTAGTAGGTTAGTCCCAAAAATGATATAAATATGTAAAATAAAGCCCATAAACATCCAAAGGGGTAATATAATAGCATGGAACAATAAGAAATTATAGATACGTTGGAGACGTATCAAACATCCCCAAGCTTAATTCCTGCTCGTCCTCGAGTAGGTAAATGATAAAAACAGAATTTTTGATGTGGAATGCTACCTAGCATAATTCTCAATGTAATTTTCTTTATTGTGGCATGAATGTTTAGATCCAAATGATTCAAATTAAAAGTTCATGTTGATAAAAGAAATAGTAATACTTCAAGCATACTAATAAAAGCAATCATGTCTACTCAAAATAACGTGGCTAAAGAAAGTTCATCCCTACAAAATCATATAGTTAGGCTATGCTTCATTTTTGTCACACAAAAATGTTCCCAAATTCTACACCCCCTATGACAAGCCAAGCAATTGTTTCGTACTTAAATAATCTCAAAAATTTCCACTTTTGCGCAATACATGAACGTGAGCCATGGATATAGCACTATGGGTGGAATAGAATATGATGATGGGGATTGTGTGGAGAAGACAAAAAAGGAGAAAGTCTCACATTAACGAGGATAATCAATGGGATATGGAGATGCACATCAATTGATGTCAACATATGGAGTAGGGATTGCCATGCAACGGATGCACTAGAGCTATAAATGAATGAAAGCTCAACAAAAAAACTAGTGGGTGTGCATCCAACTTGCTTGCTCACGAAGACCTAGGGCATTTGAGGAAGCCCATCGCAGGAATATACAAGCCATGTTCTATAATGAAAAATTCCCACTAGTATATGAAAGTGACAGCATATGTGACTCGCTATATGAAAAACATGGTGCTAGTTTGAAGCACAAGTGTGGAAAAAGAGATAGTAACATTGCCCCTTTTTAATTTTTTCTTTTTCTTTTTGTGGGCCTTTTTTTCTTTTTTTGGCCTTTCTTCTTTTTTTCTTTGGGACAATGCTCTAATAATGATGATCATCACACTTTTATTGATTACAAAATATGAATTACAACTCGAAACTAGAACAAGATATGACTCTATATGAATGCCTCCAGCGGCGTACCGGGATGGTGCAATGAATCAAGAGTGACATGTATGAAAAATTATGGATGGTGACTTTGCCACAAATACGATGTCAACTACATGATCATGCAATGGCAATATGACAAAAGTAATGTATGTCATGATGATAAACAGAACGGTGGAAAGTTGCATGGCAATATATCTCGGAATGGCTATGGAAATGCCATAATAGGTAGGTATGGTGGCTGTTTTGAGGAAGATATAAGGAGGTTTATGTGTGATAGAGCGTATCATATCATGGGGTTTGGATGCACCGGCGAAGTTTGCACCAACTCTCAAGGTAAGAAAGGGCAATACACAGTACCGAAGAGGCTAGCAATGGTGGAAAGGTAAAAGTGCGTATAATCCATGGACTCAACATTAGTCAAAAGAACTCATATACTTATTGCAAAAATTTAGAAGTCATCAAAAACCAAGCACTACGCACATGCTCCTAGAGGGATATATTGGTAGGAAAAGACCATCGCTCGTCCCCGACCGCCACTCATAAGGATGCACAATCCAAGTACACTTCATGTTTCAAATTTGTTACATAACTTTAACCATACGTGCATGCTACGGGACTTGCTAACCTCAACACAAGCATTCTTTAAATTCATAATCACCCAATTAGCATGACTTTAATATCACTACCTCCATATCTCAAAACAATTATCAAGTATCAAATTGATCATGGCATCCAATTCACTTCCTATGATAGTTTTTATTATACCCAACTTGGATGCCTACCATTCTAGGACCAATTTTATAACCATAGCAAATACCATGTTGTTCTAAAAGACTCTCAAAATAATATAAGTGAAGCATGAGAGACTAGTAATTTCTACAAAATTAAGCCACCTTCATGCTCTAAAAGATATAACAGAAGCACTAGAGCAAAAACTATCTAGCTCAAAAGATATAAGTGAAGCACATAGAGTATTCTAATAAATTTCAATCAAGAAGGCTTCTCCCAAAAGGTGTGTACAGCAAGGATGATTGTGGAAAACTAAAAAGCAAATACTAATATCATACACGACGCTCCAAGCAAAACACATATTATGTGGCGAATAAAAATATAGCTCCAAGTAAAGTTACCAATGAACGAAGACGGAAGAGGGGATGCCTTCCCGGGGCGTCCCCAAGCTTAGGCTTTTGGCTATTCTTGAATATCTTGGGGTGCCATGGGAATCCCCAAGCTTAGGCTATTGCCACTCCTTATTCCATAGTCCATCAAATCTTTACCCAAAACTTGAAAACTTCACAACACAAAACTCAACAGGAAATCTTATAAGCTCCGTTAGTGAAAGAAAACAAAACCACCACATAAGGTACTGTAATGAACTCATTCTTTATTTATATTGGTGTTAATCCTACTATATTTCAACTTCTCTATGGTTTATAAACTATTTTAGTAGCCATAGATGCATCAAAATAAGCAAACAACACATGAAAGGCAGAATCTGTCAAAAACAGGACAGTCTGTAGAAATCTATAACTAACGCAAACTTCTGGAACTCTAAAAATCCTAAAAAAATAGGAAGTCCTGGACAATTTGTCTATTGATGAGCACAAAAAATAATAAACGCAAAAGCACGTTTATGTGATTGAACAAAACTAATTTCGTGCGTGCAAAGTTTCCGTTTTTCAGCAGAATCAAATTAACTATCACCATAGGTTATCCTATAGGTTCTACTTGGCACAAACACTAATTAAAACATAAAAACACATCTAAACATAAGGTAGATGCAAAAAAAATTACTAAATAGAAACAAAAACAAAAACACAAATAAAATTTGGTTGCCTCCCAACTAGCACAATCGTTTAACGCCCCTAGCTAGGCACAAAAGCGAGGATAGATCTAAGTAGTGTCATCTTTAATTTTCAGTTTTTTAGTGGAGTCATGCTCGAATCCGAGAGGTTCTTTACGTTTCCCTTCATACTCGGAAATTTTTAGATCTAAATAATCCAACCGCTTATTGCAAAGAGTAATCAACATATTCATGCGGTGAAGATTTCCGCTAACACTTTTAAGAGGCTCAAGAGACTTTTGTAATATTTTTGTTACTTCGCAAATCTTTCGAAACACTTGTGTTTCTTTTTGGGCAGGATGTGGCCCCCCTTTTGAGGTAGTGTTCCCACTATTCCCTCTATAATTTCATGCGCACTACTAGGATCAATTTCAATAAAATTTCCCTTGGCAATGCAATCCAAGAGTTGTCTATGCGACATATTTAACCCAACATAAAAATTGCAAGTAGAATTCTAAAATTCACCTCTAGGGTGCAATTGCCATAAGATTCCATCATCCTATACCAAGCATCTTTTAAGTTTTCTCCTTGCCTTTGCTTGAAGTGAAGAACTTCAAACTCGGGAGACATAGGAGCGGATAAGGAACTAGCCATAACGACAAGGTAAATGATCTAACACTCGAGCAAACAGAAAAATGCAAGCGAAAGAGAGGGGAGAAGATTGGAAAAGTGAGGGTGAATCAAACGGCAAGGGTGAAGTGGGGGGAGAGGAAAACGAGAGGCAAATGGCAAATAATGTAAATGCAAGGGAGATGAGTTTGTGATGGGTACTTGGTATGTCTTGACTTGAGTGAAGACCTCCCCGGCAACGGCGCCAGAAATCCTTCTTGCTACGTCTTGAGCTTGTGTTGGTTTTCCTTGAAGAGGAAAGGGTGATGCAACAATAGTAGCGTAAGTATTTCCCTCAGTTTTTGAGAACCAAGGTATCAATCCAGTACGAGGCTCCTCAAAAGTCCCACGCACCTACACAAACAAACAAAGAACTCGCAACCAATGCAATAAAGGGGTTGTCAATCCCTTCACGGGAACTTGCGAAAGTGAGATCTGATAGAGATAGTATGATAAGATAAATATATTTTTAGTATTTTATAATATAGATGCGAAAAGTAAAGATGCAAATAAAAGTAGATTTAAAGCTTATATGATAAAGTATAGACTCGGGGGGCATAGGTTTCACTAGTGGCTTCTCTCAATATATCATAAGTATTACGGTGGGTGAACAAATTACTATCGAGCAATTGATAGAAAAGCGAATAATTATGAGATTATCTAGGCATGATCATGTATATAGGCATCACGTCCGCAACAAGTAGACCGACTCCTGCCAGCATCTACTACTATTACTCCACACATCGACCGCTATCCAGCATGCATCTAGAGTATTAAGTTCATAAGAACAGAGTAACGCATTAAGAAAGATGACATGATGTAGAAGGATAAACTCATGCAATATGATATAAACCCCATCTTTTTATCCTCGATGGCAACAATACAATACGTGCCTTGCAACCCCTGCTGTCACTGGGTAAGGACACCGCAAGATTGAACCCAAAGCTAAGCACTTCTCCCATGGCAAGAAAGATCAATCTAGTAGGCCAAACCAAACTGATAATTCGAAGAGACTTGCAAAGATAACTCAATCATACATAAAAGAATTCAGAAGAGATTCAAATATTTCTCATAGATAAACTCGATCATAAATCCATAATTCATCGGATCTCGACAAACACACCGCAAAAAGAGTTACATCGAATAGATCTCCACAAGAGAGGGGGAGAAAATGGCATTGAGATCCAAAAAGAGAGAAGAAGCCATCTAGCTAATAACTACAGGCCCGAAGGTCTGTGGTAAACTACTCACAACTCATCGGAGGGGCTATGGTGTTGATGTGGAAGCCCTCCATGGTCAATTCACCCTCCGGTGGAGTGCCGACGAAGGCTCCAAGATGGGATCTCGCGGATACAGAAGGTTACGGTGGTGGAAATTGTTTTCTCCCTGGATGTTTTCGGTGTACATAGGTATATATAGGAGGAAGAAGTACGTCGGTGGCCAGCTGATGGGGCCCACGAGATAGGGGGGCGTGCCCAGAGGGGGTGGGCGTGCCCTCCTATCTCCTAGCCACCTCGATCGCTTCTTGACTTGCACTCCAAGTCCTCTGGATCATTCGTTCCAAAAATCACGCTCCCGAAGGTTTCATTCCATTTGGGCTCCGTTTGATATTCCTTTTCTTCAAAATACTGAAATAGGCAAAAAAGACAACAATACGGGCTGGGCCTCCGGTTAGTAGGTTAGTCCCAAAAATGATATAAATATGTAAAATAAAGCCCATAAACATCCAAAAGGGGTAATATAATAGCATGGAACAATCAAAAATTATAGATACGTTGGAGACAGTTACCATTAGCCTTAGACGCACAGTTCGGGACCCCCTACCCGAGATCCGCCGGTTTTGACACCGACAGTCGGTAGCCGGCCTGCAGTGGCCGGAGTGGTCTCGCCGTCGGCCTCGTCTGCGCTGGGAGGGGTCTCGCCGTCGGCCTCGTCTGCGCTGGGAGGAAAAGGAGGTGGAGGAACGTGGAGGGGTTGCCGGGGCTGTGAGAGAGAGGTTGTGGGGTGGCGCTAGCATTGTGAGGCGTGATCTCGTGGTGCGTCGTAGATACGGCACTGGTTGGGGGTGGGGAGAGGCAGCCCCATGCGCTGGGAGGAAGGCGGGGTAGCGGTGGCACGCGGGGAGCTTGTGGGAGGCGTCGGTTGGTAGGCAGAGCACCACCACGCGAGGAAGCTAGGGGGACGCCATGGTGTGGCGGTGGGGCATATTGGTGGAGAGGTGGGGAGGGTTATGTGAGTGCTGGGGAGGCGACGGCGCGACTGCGAAGGGAGGAAGGCGGCGGCGCGATGGCGCAGGGGGGATGGCGGCGGCACGACGGCGCAGGGAGGGAGGCGGGGCAGCGGGGCGAGGGAGGCAGTGTGGCTGGCTGGGATGTGGGAGGTCGTGGGATGGAGGAGCATCGAGAGAGAGAGGAGTGGGGTGGGTGAGAGGGTTAAGGTGGGGTGTTTTTTTTGCGCATGTAGTTCGGTCAGTCATTGCGGCTGATTAGTTTGTAGTTACGGGGTAGGTCAGGGTGTTATCAGAATAAGACTAGGTGTTAGCAGAATAAGGTCTTAAGGGTGTTATATATATATATATGGCTTCTGCACAACATCTCCATCATCATTATCAGTACATCCTGCGCAGATGAGTTAGGATGCACTGGATCCCAGAAAGGTATCTATCCCTCAAACCAGAGGAGTGCTTCAAACTAGCAACAGTACATAATATCCAACAAAAGAGGGTCGTGCTACAGGAGCAGAATACGTGGCTCAGTCTAGATATCTGTACGAATCAAGTTGTGTATATTTGCTGTTGGAATGAACCACATCGCCGCATGTCGGGTTTGCAAAAGCCATCCATCGCATGGAAGCTTGATGCCATTCACACACTGAAGATTATATGGCAACAAGCTGTGTCGACGAATCTCTGGATATGGTGATTGATGAAAACCCTGGTATGATGTGTAAACACAGTCCCCCCTGGCGAATGGAAGTTGCATAGCACGGTAATCATTTCCGGTGATATGATCGATGATTGGTTGGATGATCGGATAATTGAGCGCGAGGAACATGGAGTGGTTGCCGAGGCTGTAAACCCGCCTCTAGTTGAATACGCCTGGCCCAACGGAGCTGGGATCTTTCTCGAACATGAAGCAACCATAGCCATCAATGTCCCGAACGCCCCAGGCATTGTAGTGCATGTGGTTTGATGTAATGGTTTGGTCAATTTGGTACATGCGAATGAGCATCGAATAACCGCCGTCAGCTGAACGAGCGATAAACCACCACCCATCGGCTGGTATGATTCGAAGGTCCTGGAATCATGAAGGCCAGCGCATTTGCGTCTGCTGCAACAATTCAAATTGGAGACCAAAAGGACAGAAATAAACAATCATGTTCGGAGTATGTGTGGAATTAAGATTATTATAACAGTGACACATATCATAGACATAGAATTACAATGTCGTGGTCATAATCATACCCCAAGTTTAAAAAATAAGCCAATGGCTTTCATATTCTAGCAATATGTCATGATTCAAACATCACAATGAGAGGAAAACAACTATGACAGGGCCTACCCATATTCTACCATAGCACTTACTACTGTTCTCATATCCACTCGAAGCAATAACATGCGTTGTTATATAAATCTTGGAAATGAGAGTAACATATATCAATCATGAGGTTATGCTCATAATATCTATTCTAACAATAATTAGATGCCGATTGTTCTTGTATCAACTCTAACAATAACATGTGTGGTCATAAAAATCTAGGAAATGAGAGGAACATATAGCAATGATGTGGTTATTGACATACACTACCAAAAAAAGACACATCCGTGACATTTTGGGCCGAACGAAAAAATTTCTGTCATACTTATGACACTTCTATGACGGTAATTGTGACAAAACCCGGTATAATCATAGATGTGGTGGGCTCCTACTTCTATGACAAAAAATCATGACAGAAAATGGGCTTTTCATCCTGGGCGGGCCGGAGATGGAGTTGCATGACATTCTTTGGGCCATCCATGACGGAAAAAACCGTGGTAGAAGCGAGGGCGAGGAAAATTTCGGCGAGTTCCCGGTTACGGTGGGTGGTCAGGGGCCGAGCGATGCACATTTCTCTCGTACACGTACGCGCGTGTGTGCGAGGTGTTGGGCTCTAACTAAAACCGAGCGAGGCGTTGGGCTCTAATTGAACCCGAGCGATTGCACTAGCTACGTTACTGAACCCGAGTGATTCCTTTGCTACTTCTGCTAACTGAAGCCGGTCGATGTTGCCTCTGGATGAACAAGGAGCATTTGCTAGGGGGGGTTGGATTAACAGTGAGCGTTGCTAGGGGGTTTGGATGAACAGTTCCCGGTGGGGGTGGATGAACATGACCCCGTGGTGTTGCCTCTTGATGAACATGACCCCGATCGATCGAGCCGGTAGGGGCTGGATGAACAGGACCCCGTGGAGGGCTGGATGAATAGGACGACCCCGTGGACGGCTGGATGAACAGTAGATGGTGGAGGGGTGGATGAACAGTAGCCCGTGGAGGGGTGGTTGAATAGGAGGCCGTGGAGAGGGCTGGTTGAACAGTAGATGATGGAGTAGCGCGCGGTGGAGGCTGGATGAACAGGTGCCCGTGGATGCACAGTCACAGGTGAAGGCTGGAGGAGGTCGACGGTGGATGAACAGTAGCCCATGGAGGATGGAGGAGGTCGACGGTGGAGATGAACAGTATCCCGTGGAGTCCCGTTTTGTGGTACGCCACACCCCTCCCGATGAACATGACCCCCATTTCGACCATAGCGCTCCAACACAAGTCTGTTTCCTCCGTTTTGTGGTACGCCACACCCCTCCCGATCAACAGGACCCCGTTTCAACCGTAGGAGGTCCAACACAAGTCCGTTTCCTCCGTTTTGCGGTACGCCAGAAACCTCCCGATGAACAGGATCCCGTTTTGATGTGGCCAGTCGAACACAAGGCTGTTTCCTCTGTTGTGCGGTACGCTAGGCCTTGTTTCCATCGGTTGTTCCGTCCAAGCCGGTTGGCTCCCATGCGTTCCGTTGCCTCCCGATGAACACGACGCATTCCGTTGCCTCCCGATGAACATGACACATTCCGTTGCCTCCCCATGAACACGACGACGATGCAGTTTCGCCGTTTCGACCCAGCCATGTACACGAGTCCTGGCCGTATGTATGCGCGAGTAGGCGTTCGAGACCCCTTCCATATTTACGTACGTGGCCGTATTTTCTTTGTTGCACCCTAACCATTGTACGTACGTGTACATGCTACGTGCACACCTCTACTACGACACGTGTGCGCCTCTACATCGACCAGTATGTACATACATGTTCGCGACCAGAAGGACAGCGCTACATACGCTTCGACCAGGTGGGTCCTGACTGTCAGGCACTTCCTTGCGTGCGAAGATGTAGCTGGTGGGTCCCAGCAGTCAGGGGGGAATCGTTTTTTTTGCCCGTACGCACTTCCTTGCGTGCGAAGATGTAGCTGGTTGATACATCTCCAACGTATCTATAATTTTTTATTGTTCCATGCTATTATATTACCCGTTTTGGATGTTTGGGCTTTACTATACACTTTTATATCATTTTTGGGACTAACCAACTAACCGGAGGCCCAGCCGAAATTGCTGTTTTGTGCCTATTTTAGTGTTTCGAAGAAAAGGAATATCAAATGGAGTCCAAATGGAATGAAACCTTCGGGAGAATTATTTTTGGAACGGAAGCAATCCAGGAGACTTGGAGTATACGTCAGGGATGCAACGAGGAAGCCACGAGGTAGGGAGGCGCGCCCTACCCCCTGGGTGCACCACCACCCTCGTGGGCCCCTCGTGGCCCCGCTGACCGACTTCTTTCACCTATATATGTCCATATACCCTAAAAACATTGAGGAGCACAATAGATCGGGAGTTCCGCCGTCGCAAGCCTCTGTAGCCACTAAAAACCAATCGGGACCCTGTTCTGGCACCCTGCCAGAGGGGGGATCCCTCACCGGTGGCCATCTTCATCATCCCGGCGCTCTCCAAGACGAGGAGGGAGTAGTTCACCCTCTGGGCTGAGGGTATGTACCAGTAGCTATGTGTTTGATCTCTCTCTCTCACGTGTTCTTGATTTGGCACGATCTTGATGTATCGTGAGCTTTGCTATTATAGTTGGATCTTATGATGTTTCTCCCCCTCTACTCTCTTATAATGGATTGAGTTTTCCCTTTGAAGTTATCTTATCGGATGGAGTCTTTAAGGATTTGAGAACACTGATGTATGTCTTGCATGTACTTATCTGTGGTGACAATGGGATATTCACGTGATCTACTTGATGTATGTTTTGTTGATCAACTTGCGGGTTCAGTGACCTTGTGAACTTATGCGTAGGGGTTGGCACACATTTTCGTCTTGACTCTCCGATAGAAACTTTGGGGTACTCTTTGAAGTACTTTGTGTTGGTTGAATAGATGAATCTGAGATTGTGTGATGCATGTCGTATAATCATACCCACGGATACTTGAGGTGACATTGGAGTATCTAGGTGATATTAGGGTTTTGGTTGATTTGTGTCTTAAGGTGTTATTCTAGTATGAACTGTAGGATAGATCAAACGGAAAGAATAGCTTCGTGTTATTTTACTACGGACTCTTGAATATATCGATCAGAAAGAATAACTTTGAGGTGGTTTCATACCCTACCATAATCTCTTCGTTTGTTCTCCGCTATTAGTGACTTTGGAATGACTCTTTTTTGCATGTTGAGGGATTGTTATATGATCCAATTATGTTATTATTGTTGAGAGAACTTGCACTAGTGAAAGTATGAACCCTAGGCCTTGTTTCCTAGCATTGTAATACCGATTACGCTCACTTTTATCATTAATTACCTTGCTGTTTTTATAATTTCAGATTACAAAAACCTATATCTATCATCCATATTGCACTTGTATCACTATCTCTTCACCGAACTAGTGCACCTATACAATTTACCATTGTATTGGGTGTGTTGGGGACACAAGAGACTCTTTGTTATTTGGTTGCAGGGTTTCTTGAGAGAGACCATCTTCATCCTATGCCTCGTACGGATTGATAAACCTTAGGTAATCCACTTGAGGGAAATTTTCTACTATCCTACAAACCTCTTCACTTGGAGGCCCAACAACGTCTACAAGAAGAAGGTTGTGTAGTAGACATCAAGCTCTCTTCTGGCGCCGTTGCCGGGGAGGTGTGTGCTTGAAGGTATATCTTTAGATCTTGCAATCAAATCTTTTTGTTTCTTGTTTTATCACTTGTTTAGTTTATAAAATAAAACTACAAAAAATGGAATTGAGTTTGCCTCATACGCTTCATCTTTTTAATATCTTTCGTGAGAATGATGGAAAGGAAAATTCTGCTCAAGTGCTAGAAGAAGAAGTCTATAAAATGTTTGGTACTAAATCTTCGAATGATGAGTATGATTGCAATGTTGTTAGTATGAACTCTTTGAATATCCACAGTACTAATGATGATTGCACTAGTTATGATGAAAATGCCTCTTATAAGCATGTCAATATTTGTGGAGTGCATTGGGTTTGCAAGTACACACCAAATAGGGAAGATAGATATTACAAGAGGCATAAGAATTTATAAACTAAATGGTTGCAAGAAAGGCTAGATGTGAGTGCTGAAAATTTAAAATTCCTTTGCCGTACTTGTGAACTTTGCAATGAACGTGGTCCTTTACATCCCCAATGCAAATTGTTTCATGATCGAATCGTGTCCAAAAATTGTGATGACTTGATTTCCCTTGCACATCATAATGAACTTATTTTGCTTTTCTGTTATGAAGAATTGAAACGTGCAACTAAGAATATTCCAGAATTTGCCCTTGAGAGAGTTCTTGGTTTTGATCTAGAGGAAATTTATATGTATTGTGCGGTGAATTGCATTGAAAATCCTTATATTGCCAATTACATAAAGCAAAGAAAGAAAATAGAATATGAAGAGAATACTAATAAAAGGGAAGAGACTTCCCAATATCCTCCTATTATTTCTTATGATGAATCAGGTAATGAGGAGGAGCTTTTTATTCAACCAATCTCATCACTAAGGAGCTCAAAAAAGAGGGTTAAACCAACACATGATGTGTAGAAGAAAAAGAAAAGATGGAGAAGTAAACGTAGAAAGGTATCCCTCCAAAATGATGTTGCTCCTATTACTCATTGTGATGATGATAATTGCTATACTATTGGTGCTATCCATACTATTAATGATGAGAGTGATTATGCTTGTGATATGAAAAGGCACAAGATTGGGGATGCTATGTTTGATGAGGATGCCGTGTTTGAAAATATATTTGCTGCAATTAATGTTTGTCCTAAGTTTGGGGACGCTACGTTTAATGAAGATGATATTTTTAGCCTCCCAAGTTTTGAAGAGCAAATTTATTATGATGATAGCATGCCTCCTATTTATGATGGTTATATTGATGAAATTGGGTTTGGAAGAGTGTCAACTTTAGGAAGTAATGATCCCAGTATTTTGGAGGGTGTTGAATCTTATAATATTTATGAAAGTGAATTTGGAGTGGTCATGACTTTATTTAGTGATGAATCCACTATTTTGGAAGAGGTTTCAATTGATTATGATGAGAACAAAGTTGCTACTTATGATGATTATTGTGATGAAACTTATGCTATAAAAATTAGCGATGATTATATTTATAAAACTTGTTATGATTATGATTACCCTTTTTCTGAACATTACTCTTTTATTGTGGAAACAATTTGTAGTATTCGAGTCTCTTATGATACCCCCACTATTCCGAATGAGAAGTATTTTGCTTATGTGGAGAGTAGTAAATTTTCTATGCAAGTAGATCATGAAAAGAATACTTTAGGTGCTGGTTATGTTTTTGAATTCATTCATGATGCTACTGAAAATAATTATGAGGAAGGAACATATGCTTGTAGGAATTGCAATAATATCAAGTTTCCTCTCTATGTGTTGAAAATTTTGAAGTTATGCTTGTTTTACCTTCCTATGCTAGTTGATTATTGTTCCAATAAGTTGTTTTCTCACAAAATCCCTATGCATAGGAAGTGTGTTAGACTTAGATGTGCTAGTCATATGCTTCATGATGCTCCCGTTATGTTTCAATTCTTATTTTTTTATGTGAGCATCATTGTCATCATCATGCCTAGCTAGAAAGGCATTAAAGAAAAGCGCTTGTTGGGAGACAACCCAATATTTACCTTTACTGTTTTTGTGTGTCCACATGATTATGCTACTGTAGTAATCATGTTTTATAGCTTTTGTTTCAATAAAGTGCCAAGTAAGACCTTTAGGATAGCTTACGGTGATAGTTGTGTTGATCCTACTGAAAATCAGAAACTTTTGCACCCAGTAAATTAGTTTTTATAATTGACAGAAACGTCCTTTTGATCTGATTATTTTTGCTCTGGATTGGTACACAAATTGCCTAGGACTTCCTAATTTGGTAGAATATTTGGAGTTCCATAAGTATACGTTTGATACAGATTACTACAGACTGTTATGTTTTTGACAGATTCTGTTTTCTATGTGTTGTTTGCTTATTTTTGATGAATCTATGAGTAGTATCGTAGGGTATGAACCATAGAGAAGTTGGAATACTGTAGATATTACACCAATATTCATTTAGAATGAGTACACAACAGTACCTAAGTGGTGGTTTTATTTTCTTATACTAACGGAGCTTACGAGTTTTCTTTTGAGTTTTGTGTTGTGAAGTTTTCAAGTTTTGGGTGAAGATTCGATGGACTATGGAATAAGGAGTGGCAAGAGCCTAAGCTTGGGGATGCCCAATGTGACGCCCTCGATTCAATCGTACACTAATCATACACGTAAATGTGTACGATCAAGATCAAGGACTCACGGGAAGATATCACAACACAACTCTAGACACAAATTAAAATAATACAAGCTTTATATTACAAGCCAGGGGCCTCGAGGGCTCGAATACATAAGCTTGAATACACAAGAGTCAGCGAAAGCAACAATGTCTGAGTTCAGACATAAGTTAGACAAGTTTGCCTTAAGAAGGCCAGCACAAAAGCATCTATGATCGAAAAGGCAAGGCCTCCTGCCTGGGAGCCTCCTAACTACTCCTAGTCGTCGTCGGCCTCCACGTAGTAGTAGGCACCCTCACTTTAGTAGCAGTCGTCGTCAAAGGTAGCGTCTGGATCCTGGGATCCACCATCTGGTTGCAGCATCCGGGAAGAATGGAAAGAGGTGGAAAAGGGGGAGCAAAGCAACCGTGAGTACTCATCCAAAGTACTCGCAAGCAAGGATCTACACTACATATGCAACATTATCAAAGAAAGGCCGTATATGTGGACTGGGCTACAGAAATGCCAGAATAGAGAGAAGGCCTAGTCCTATCAAAGACTAGCATCTTCTGGAAACCACCCTCTTGCAGCAAACAGGAGGGAGTAGAGTAGCATAAAGTAAAGTAGTAGTAGTGTTATCAACCTCGACCAGAGATCCTTTCTCGACTCCCTGCGAGAAAGCAATCCCAGAGCTATACTATCCATTTCTCATCACAATCCAATTCTCATCACAAGTATCCAGTTCTAGTTGTATCGATCGGGATACAACTGCAAGTGTCTGTTCCCGTAGGACAGGCTATCGATAGATGTTTTCTTCCCTGCAGGGGTGCACCAACTTACCCACCACGCTCCATTAACTCCGGCCGGACACACTTTCCTGGGTCATGCTCGGCCTTGGCCAAACAATACGCAACAACCTGACCTAGGCTTAATAGAGAGGCCAGCATGCTGGACTAAACCTATGCACCCAGGGGTCATGGGCCATCGTCCCGGGAACTCCTGCATGTTGAGTACGCGGCCGGTGAGCACACCTGGCTACCTCCTTCAAAAAGGCAGGTGCTTACCAGTCCAACCCGGTGCGCGCCGCTCAGTCGCTGACGTCTACTAAGCTTCCGCTGATGCTTACGACGCAGAACGCCCATACTATGCCCACGTGATGGTTAGTGCTATCAGGCTAGAGGCCCCTCGGATCAAATATCCAAATCATAGTGGATTAGGAACGTGTGGTAACAAGCAGAGACTCACGAAACATGTGACCCCATCGCCCCGTCTCGAGGACTTGTGGCAAGGGGTAAGAATGCCCGGCCAAGCCTCGTAAGTATCTCGCGGGCACCTTCTAGGTCAACCCGTCTCCACATCACTCGCGGGTACCCCTCAGGGTCGACCCGCCTTTCCAAGTAGCAGTTGTGAAGTCAAGGTATCTGTGTGTCCAAACGTCAAAGGGAAAACCCAAGGAATCACCCCCGGTGAATTCGACTCGATGTAATCATCAAGGTGAACGTAAGAGGATCCACCCTCGAGGTTCACACTTGAGGGGTTGCACGACAGAGCCGTATCGGAAGTGGTTAAGGAGGAAATCACCCTCGATGACCATGAGTAAATAGCTACACTATAGGGTTAACATCAGAAGTGCTGATGAGGTCTCACCCTCGGCACTCGATAGGAACCCAATAGTGTCGAGCAACTAAGGGGAAGTGACGTGCGGTGCCGGACCTGGTCTTTGGTCCCGTTGATCGGGTCTTCAATGATGAAGTAGGGGCAACAAGGACAAGGTGGGGGTCAGTGATGGATCACTAACCAACCTATACTAAGCAGTTTAGGATAAGCAGGTTACAAAAGCAGGCTATGCATGATAATAGGAGCAAACAATTACAGTAGCAAAATCTAATGCAAGCATGAGAGAAAGGAAATGGGAGATATCGGGAAGATCAAAAGGGGGGGCTAGCCTGGTTGCTCTGGCAAGGAGGGGTCATCAGTGACGTAGTCGATCATAGGGGCAGCATTGGTCTCGGGGTCTACCGGAGAGAAGAGGGGGAAGAAACAGTAAATATAAAGCAAACATTGCATCACAAAGCATAACATGCTAATATGATGTGCCCGGTGTGACCTAACGTATGGCTACACGATAAAGGTGAGGGGGGAATTCTCGGTTCCGGACCTGTGTCACACAGATGACCGGAGGGGGAATGTTCCATGTTCAGCATGCTAGGGGCATGTGACATACGAACGGACCACGCATTCAGATTCATTGGATTTTTCTGAGCAACTTTCATATAGAAAACGTTTTCATCCGAGGTCCGGTTGATTTTCTATTAATTTTCAAAGATTAAACAATTTTCTGGAATTACTCAAATTACAGAAAAGGAATATGACGTCTGCATGACGTATGTGTGACGTCAGCAGTCAACAGTATGGTTGACTGGTCAAAACTGACACGGGGGACCCACTTGTCAGTGTTTAATTAAGCTAATTTATTTATTTTAAAATCCTTTAGCTATTTAGTGGAGGTGGGGCTCATTTGTCAGCAGCTGGGCTGGTCCAGTCAGTAGAGCTGACACGTCAACAGGCCGGCCGGGCCCCTGGAGCCCACGGGTCAGTGACCTAGGTGGTGGCCCAGGGGGGACCCCACACGACGCCAGCTCAGCGGAGCCGCCAAAGTGGCTTCGGCGAGCTCGTGCGCGGCGGTCGAACACCGACGAGGTCGGAAATCGCCTACGGTTCACCATTTCACGCAATTTTTCTTGCGCTCGAATGAGTGGAGCAGCGCGCATCACGTGGTGCCAGCGGTTGGACGCGGAGGTGGCTGGAGCGACGCCGGCGACGACGGGTGGCGACGGAGCTCTCGGTGTTAGAGAGCGCGAGCGACCAAAGTAACCAACAAGGCGGGGTCTACGGCACACTAGGATCATGCCAGGGCAGTCGGACGAGCTCGTAACGGCTCGGAAGCACGACAACGGCAGCAATGGCGGCGACCGGAGCACGGTTGCGGTCACGGTCGCGCACGTTCCTGAAGGCGAGCAGGAAGAGGAGGGAGGAGAGGCGGAGCTCACCGTGCGGGCGCAAGGAGGCCCCGTGAGTGAATGGGAGCGCAGAGGAAGGCCGCGGTCAACGGGAATCACAGGCAGTGAGGCGGAAGGGGACGAGGTGGATCCGGCGCTTTGGTGCCTTCCGGCTCCAACGGCGGGCACCGATCAACGTGGATCAGGATGGAGGACGCCTACAACATGTCGGTGATGCGGCGGTGATGACGGTGGCCGCGAGGTCGTCGCAGCGACGGTGGCGGGCGCGCTCGGGCAGTGGGGAGAAAAGGGCGAGCGCGAGCAAGGGAGAGTGAGGATAAATATCGGTGGGGGGAGGAGGGGGGTCTGACGAGGCCGAGAGGTGAGTGGAGGTAGGTGGGGAGGAGGTCGAGGTGTCCAGGGGCGGCGACCTAATCCTCCCCTCGACGCCAGCGAGGGGGTCCGGTAGAGACCGCACCCTGTAGCGGCGCGCGACCGAGGAATAGGAAGAGGGCGCGGTGCGTGGAGCTGGGCCGGCTTGCTGTGGTGTGCCAAGGCCCATGGGAAGGCCATGGGCTGAGGCCCTTCTTCCTTTTTTTTAAACAGTTTTTCTTTTCTTTTAAAACTTCTGTTTTAAATAGTTTAGGCCAGTTAAACAAATTTTCAAAAAAAAATGTTGGTTCACCACTAATATTAATTATGCATTATTTGGCACAAGATGAACATTTTTAGTTTCATATTTAAGAAAATTTGAATTTCACTCAGAATTTGAAATAGAATTCAAGTGAAATTTCAAATGGATTGATCAAAGTGACTAAGCACTATTATAGCAAAATGATTAGTTTGATCTCAGGGATTACTGTAGCATCATTACACCTGGGTGTTACAACTCTCCTCCTCTAAAAGAAATTCTCATCCCGAGAATTAAGAGGTAGAAGGGAACAGGTCGGGGTATTCATCCCGGAGGTTATCTTCGCGTTCCCAAGTGGCTTCCTCTTTAGTATGATTTGACCATTGGACCTTGAGGAACTTGGTAACCTTCTGGCGGGTTCGATGTTCAGCTTCTTCAAGAATGCAGATCGGATGCTCTTTGTATGTGAGATAATCTTGAACTTCAATCAATTCCGGATCCACTTCACGTTCCGGATCCTTGAAGCATCGACGAAGTTGCGACATGTGGAAGACGTCATGGGCATGAGAGAATTGAGGTGGCAACTCCAATTGATAAGCCACCAGTCCATGACGGGAGAGAATGCGGAAAGGACCAATGTAGCGCGGAGCTAGCTTGCCCTTGACTCCGAACCGGTGAGTGCCTCTCAAAGGGGTGACACACAAATAAGCTTGTTCACCAGGTTGATAAGTTGAACCCCAGTGTTTCCAGTCATAGTTGCACTTCTGGCGGGACTGGGCCGCCTTGAGATTATCCCGGATAATGCAAACCTGCTCTTCAGCTTGTTGAATAATGTCTGGACCAATGAGCATCCGTTCCCCAGTTTCTGGCCAATTCAGAGGGGTTCGGCACTTACGTCCATAAAGCACTTCAAAGGTGCCATTTTAAAGCTAGCTTGATAACTGTTGTTATAAGAGAACTCCGCATAAGGGAGAGATTCTTCCCACTTCTTGCCGAAAGAAATAACACAATCCCGAAGCATGTCTTCAAGAATTTGATTGACTCGCTCGACTTGGCCTTGGGATTGGGGATGATAAGCAATGCTCCAGGTAATATGAGTTCCCATTGCCACATGGAAACTATCCCAGAACTTCGAAGTGAAAATACTTCCGCGGTCTGAACTTATCTCCTTCGGAATGCCGTGGAGTGACACAATTCTGGAGATATACAAGTTTGCTAATTGACTAGCAGTGATAGTCTCCTTGACTGGCAGAAAGTGAGCAACCTTCGAGAATTGGTCAATGACCACAAAGATAGCATTGTTACCTTTCTGAGACTTGGGAAGGCCAGTGACGAAGTACATCTGAATATTATTCCACTTCCATTCAGGAAACGGAAGCGGTTGTAGAAGTCTAGCAGGTTTCTGATGTTTTGCTTTGACGTGATGACAAATGTCACATTCTTCAATATATCGAGCGATGTCCTGCTTCATCTTAGACCACCAATACTTCTGACGAATGTCTAGATACATCTTGGTACTTCTCGGATGAATAGAGAGAGGGGTGTCATGTGCTTCTTTCATCACCTTCTCTGTCATAAGCTCGAACTGGGGCACTACAATTCGATCTCTGAAGTATAAGGTTCCATCTTCACCAAGTGAGAAATCTCTGAATTTCTCTAAGTCAAGATCCTTTTTCATCAGATCAACATGAGCATCTTTGGCTTGAGCAGACTTAATTGCTTTGAGAAGAGTTGGTTCCAGGACAAGGTTATTTAGAGAAGCCTATGGAACTAGTTGAAGGTTCAGTTTGCATAGCTCTTCATAAAGGCGAGGTTGAGCTTTGTAGACCATGTGATTGTTGCAATAAGACTTACGGCTCAGGGCATCAGCCATTACATTAGCCTTGCCAGGGGTATAGGATATACCGTAGTTGTAGTCAGAAATAGCTTCCATCCATCGCTGCTGACGGGGGTTCAGATCTGGCTGAGTAAACAGGTACTTCAGACTCTGATGATTGGTGAAGATCTCGCAATGATTACCGAGAAGGTATTGTCACCATAGCTTCAGTGCAAAGATAACCGCATCAAGCTCGAGGTCATGAACTGGGTAGTTCTCTTCGTGAGGACGCACTTGACGAGAGGCATGAGCAATCACTCTGCGCTCTTGCATTAGGACGTAGCCTAATCCTTGACGTGAGGCGTCACAATAGATGACGAAGTCCTTGCGAGAATCGGGGGGAGCAAGCACTGGGGCAGAAGTCAGCTTGTCCTTGAGTTCCTGGAAACTTTTCTGACATTTGTCTGTCCAATCGAACTTAATGCCCTTCTGAAGCAGAATAGTCAGGGGCTTGGCGATCTTGGAGAAGTTCTCGACAAAGCGACGACAATAGCTGGCTAGTCCGAAAAAGCTTCTGACTAGCCTGAACGCGCTCTGGGTTGATGGCAATATCATCCTTGGAGATGACATGACCACGGTAGGTGACTTTGGGTAACCAGAATTTGCACATGGAATGCTTGGCATAAAGTTGATGCTCTCAAAGCTTTTCCAGAACAAGACGAAGATGTTCAGCATGTTCTTCTTTATTCTTCGAATATACCAAGATATCATCCAGATAGACTACGACAAACTTGTCGAGGTAATCCACGAATATGTAGTTCATCAGATGAAAACATCTGGCTGGAGCATTGGTCAAGCCGAAAGACATGACGGTGTACTCATAAGAACCATAACGAGTGACGAAGGCGGTCTTTGGAATATCCTTTTCATGAACACGGATCTGGTGGTAACCCAACCTCAAGTCGAGTTTAGAGAATATCGATGAACTAGCCAGTTGATCATACAGATCCTTGATCCGAGGAAGGGGATATTTGTTATGAATTGTAGCTTGGTTGATAGGACGGTAGTCTTGGACCAAACGGTTTGTTCCGTCCTTCTTCTTGACGAAGAGAGAAGGTGCTCCCCAAGCAGAGGAACTTGGACGAATGAAAGCCTTGCGAAGAGATTTGTCGATTTCCTCCTTAAGTTCAAGGAGTTCATGAGGTGGCATCTTGTAGGGCCGTTTGGCAATAGGAACAGTGCCTGGTTTCAAGTCGATGATGAACTCGACAGCCCGGGCAGGGGGTATTCCTGGAAGTTCTTCTGGAAGGACGTCTAGGAAGTCACGAAAAAATGGAATCTTTTAAATTCCCTTAAGAGGTGCTGCATTCAACGCATTCAAGACATAAAGTCGAGCTTCGGTGTTTTGAACCAGACGAGCATTGTAGCTTACTATCTCATCTGAAGGGTGCAGAAGGTGGACGGTTTTAGTGGCGCAAACGATAGAAGCCGTATGTGCTTTCAACCAATCCATTCCTAGAATGAGGTCAATATTGGGAGACTTCAGAATAATGGGGGATGCAAAAAATTCCAACCCTTCGATTTCAACTGAAACGTTGTGGCTAACCATGGAGGTTTGGCATTGGCCCACATGGGTTTTTACCACTAGTGGAGTGTGAATCTCTTCGTATTTGATGCCATGCATGGATGCAAACTCTTCTGATATGAAAGAATGTGATGTTCCTGAATCAAACAAAATAGTTGCTGGTACTGAATTAACAAGAAGAGTATCCATCACAGTGGCAGGCTGGTCTTGAGCTTCATTCAGATCAATATGATTAGCCTGACCACGACCATCATGTATGGCGTTGTTGTTATGGGGCGGATTGTTACGGTCAGTTGAAGGCAGAGCCAGCTGGCTCTTTTTCTGATTGCACTCTTTGGCAAGGTGGCCTGGACGGCCACATATGAAGCACAAACCATCATTGGGATTGGGAGAGGGAGCTTGGAGTGGTACAACTCGAAGAGGCTGCCTCTGCAGTGGAGGAGGTAGAGGAGGTGCAGCATAGGACTGTCTTCGTGAAGGTGCAGTTGGACGATACATGTTGTGGGGAATCCATATCTGAAGCTTCTGCGCTGACGGGCCCGAAGATAAGCTAGCGTCACGGCTGCACCTGAGGGATCCCTGGTATTCCTGAAGACCAGTCTCAACCTGAATAGCCTTGGTCACCAAGGTGGCGCAGTCGGAAAGTCATGAACGAGCAGTGCTAGCTTGATATCAGGTTGAAGTCCATCATGAAACTTTTCCTGCTTATGAGCATCAGTAGCAATGTCTTCTTCAGCATAATGGGACAAGTCCAAGAATTCCCGCTGATAAGCATCTACAGACTTGTTGCCTTCGGTGAGGTTGCGGAAATCTCGTTTCTTCTTGTCCATGATTCCCTGAGGAATGAAGCGGGCACAAAAGGCAGCTTGGAAATCCGGCCAAGTGATGACCGTTCCAATAGGTAGGGTACGCCTGTGGCTGTCCCACCATTGAGCAGCGGGACCCTTCAGAAAGAATGATGCAAAGGTGACATAGCTAGCAGGGGCCACACTAGCAGACTCCATTTCATACATGATGTTGCGGCCCCAGTCATCAACATCAAGGGGCTGAGTTGAGCTGCGGTAAATAGTTGGGTTGAGGCGCATGAAGTCCTGCAGAGTTACTGGGGTTGGCTACTGATTCATGTTTGGACAAGGAAACTGAGCCATCATTCCTTCTGTGAACTGTCGGTTCAGCTCAAATTGTTGCACCATTCCGGCAAAGAATTCGGGCGGTGGTGGATCATTGGCACAACGGCCATGACCAGCGGGTCTAACCATCCTCCTAACATGTAACAGGGGGTAGTTCAGCATTGAGCATTTGCAAAGCCAAGGATCATTCATGATGAAGCATGCATAAAGAAAGAGGTACGATGGATACCACTTCGTAGTCAACACGATAATGTGTGTACTATTCAGAATACTATTCTAAGGAATAACTATGGCTTATCCAACTTTGGGGTGAATGTGGTCACGGGATCCTAATGTTAGAGTTAGTAAATTTGTTTAACCCGAATAGAAGAGTGATCAGAGTCCTAGAGTATAGAGGAGGAGTAAAAGATCCTAATACCACCCAATGGCGACGTGGGCCCGTAAGACACACAACCAATGTTAGTAAAAGTTTTTCAGTGACTAGACTCAACTTCGGCCAAGGAGTTGGAAAGGGGGCTACCTACAAGCAGTCGGCTCTGATACCAACTTGTGATGCCCTCGATTCAATCGTAAACTAATCATACACACAAATGTGTACGATCAAGATCAAGGACTCACGGGAAGATATCACAACACAACTCTATACACAAATGAAAATAATACAAGCTTTATATTACAAGCCAGGGGCCTCGAGGCTCGAATACATAATCTCGAATACACAAGAGTCAGCGGAAGCAACAATATCTTAGTACAGACATAAGTTAGATAAGTTTGCCTTAAGAAGGCCAGCATAAAAGCATCTACGATCGAAAAGGCAAGGCCTCCTGCCTCGGAGCCTCCTAACTACTCCTGGTCATCGGCGGCCTCCATATAGTAGTAGGCACCCTCATTGTAGTAGCAGTCGTCGTCAAAGGTGGCGTCTGGATCCTGGGCTCCACCATCTGGTTGCAGCATCCGGGAAGAATGGAAAGAGGTGGAAAAAGGGGATCAAAGCAACGGTGAGTATTCATCCAAAGTACTCGCAAGCAAGGATCTACACTACATATGCAACATTATCAAAGAAAGGTTGTATATGTGGACTAGGCTGCAGAAATGCCAGAATAGCGAGAAGGCCTAGTCCTATTGAAGACTAGCATCTTCTGGAAACCACCATCTTGTAGCAAATAGGAGGGAGTAGAGTAGCATAAAGTATAGTAGTAGTAGTGTTATCAACCTCGACCAGAGAACCTTTCTCGACTCCCTGCGAGAAAGCAATCCCAGAGCCATACTATCCATTTCTCATCACAATCCAATTCTCATCACAAGTATCCAGTTCTAGTTGTATGATACAACTCCAAGTGTCCATTACCGTAGGACAGGATATCGATAGATGTTTTGTTCCCTATAGGGGTGCACCAACTTACCCACCACGCTCGATTAATCCCAGCCGGACACACTTTCCTGGGTCATGCCCGGCCTTGGCCAATCAATACACCGCAACTGACCTAGGCTTTATAGGGAGGCCAGCATGTCGGACTAAACCTATGCCCCCAGGGGTCATGGGCCATCGCCCCGGGAACTCCTGCACGTTGCGAACGTGACCGGTGAGTAGACCTAGCTACCTCCTTCAAAAATGTGGGTTCTTACCAGTCCAACCCGGCGTGCCCGCTCAGTCGCTGACGTCTATTAAGCTTCGGCTGATGCATACGACGCAGAACGCCCATACTATGCCCATGTGATGGTTAGTGATATCAGGCCAGAGGACCCTCGGATCAAATATCCAAATCGTAGTGGATTAGGAACGCGCGGTAACAAGCAGCGACTCACAAAAGATGTGACCCCATCGCCCCATCTTGAGGACTTGTGGCAAGGGCTAATAATTCCCGACCACGCCTCGTAAGTATCTTGCAGGCACCTTCCAAGTCAATACGTCTCCACATCACTCGCGGGTACCCCTCAGGGTCGACCCACCTTTCCAAGTAATACTTGTGAAGTCCAAGTATCCATGTATCCAAACATCAAGGGGAAAACCTGAGGAATCACCCCCGGTGAATTCCACTCGATGTAATCATCAATGTGAACGTAAGAGGATGCACCCTCGAGGTTCACACTTGAGGGATTGCACGACAGAGCCGTATCGGAAGTGGTTAAGGAGGAAATCACCCTCGATGACCATGACCAAATAGCGACACCACAGGGTCAACATCAGAAGTGCTGTTGAGGTCTCACCCTCAGCACTCGATAGTAACCCAATAGTGTCGAGCAACTAAGGGGAAGTGACGTGCGGTGCCAGGGCCTGGTCTTCGATCCCGTTGATCGGGTCTTTGATGATGAAGCAGGGGCAAAAAGGACAAGGTGGGGGTCACTGATGGATCACTAACCAACCTATACTAAGCAGTTTAGAATAAGCAGGTAGGTAACAATAAGCAGGTTACAAAAGCAGGCTTTGCATCAGAATAGCAGCAAACAATTACAGTAGCAAAATCTAATGCAAGCATGAGATAAAGTAAATGGGCGATATCGAGATGATCAAAAGGGGGGGGGGGGCTTTCCTGGTTGCTCCGGCAAGGAGGGGTCGTCGGTGACGTAGTCGATCACAGGGGCAACATCGGTCTCGCGGTCTACCGGAGAGAAGAGGGGGAAGAAACAGTAAATATAAAGCAAACATAGCATCACAAAGCATAACATGGCAATATGATGTGCCCGGTGTGACCCAACATATGGCTACACGATAAAGGTGAAGGGGGAATTCAATCGGGAAGGTATTCCCGGTTCTGGACCTGTGTCACATAGATGACCGGAGGGGGAATGTTCCATGTTCAACATGCTAGGGGCATGTGACAGATGAACGGACCGCGCATTCGGATTCTTTGGATTTTTTTGAGCAACTTTCATATAGAAAACATTTTCATCCGAGGTACGGTTGATTTTCTATTAATTTTCAAAGATTAAATACTTTTCTGGAATTAGTCAAATTAACAGAAAAGGAATATGACGTCAGCATGATGTATGTGTGACATCGGTAGTCAACAGTCCGGTTGACTGGTCAGAACTGACACGGGGGACCCACTTGTCAGTGTCTAGTTAAGCTAATTAATTTATTTTAAAATCCTTTAGCTATTTAGTGGAGGTGGGGCCCATCTGTCAGCAACTGGGTTGGTCCAGTCAGGAGAGCTGACCGGTCAACAGGCCGGCCGGGCCCCTGGGGCCCACGGGTCAGTGACCTAGGTGGTGGCCCAGGGGGGACCCCACACGGCGCCAGCTCAGCGGAGCCGCCGGAGTGGCTCCGGCGAGCTCGTGCGCGGCGTCCGAACACCGACGAGGTCGGAACTCGCCTACGGTTCACCGTTTCATGCGATTTTTCTTGCGCTCGAACGAGGGGAGCAGCGCGCTTTGCGTGGTGCCAGCGGTTGGACGCGAAGGTGGCCGGAGCGACGCCGACGACGACGGGTGGCGACTGAGCTCTCAGCGTTAGAGAGCGCGAGCGGCCAAAGTAACCAACTAGGCGGGGTCTACGGCGCACTAGGAGCACGACATGGCAGTTGGCCGAGCTCGTAACGGCTCGGGAGCACGACAACGGCAGCAATGGCGGCGGCCGGAGCACGGTTGTGGTGGCGGTCGTGCACGTGCCTGAAGGCGAGCAGGAAGAGGAGGGAGGAGAGGTGGAGCTCACCATGCAGGCGCAAGGAGGCCCCATGAGTGAACGGGAATGCAGAGGGAGGCCGCAGTCGACGGGAATCACCGGTAGCCGAGGCGGAAGGGGACGAGGTGGATCCGGCGCTATGGTGCCTTCCGGCTCCAATGGCGGGCACCGGTCAATGTGGAGGAGGATGGCGGATGCCTAAGCCATGTCGGCGATGCGGGGGTAATGACGGTGGTCGCGAGGTTGACGCGGCGACGGTGGCGGGCGCGCTCGGGCAGTGGGGAGAAAAGGGCGAGCACGATCAAGGGAGAGTGAGGAGAAATATCTGCGGGGGGAGGAGGGGGATCTGACAAGGCCGAGAGGTGAGTGGAGGTAGGTGGGAAGGAGATCGAGGCGTCCAGGGGCGGCGACCTTAATTATCCTCCCCTCGATGCTGGCGAGGGGGTCCGGTGGCGACCGTGCCCTGTAGCGGCGCGCGACCGAGGAACAGGAAGAGGGCATGGTGCGGGGAGCTGGGCCGGCTTGCTGTGGTGGGCCGAGGCCCATGGGAAGGCCATGGGCTAAGGCCGTTCCTTTTTTTAAATAGTTTTTGTTTTCTTTTAAAACTTCTGTATCAAATAGTTTAGGCCAGTTAAATAATTTGCAAAAAAATGTTGGTTCACCACCAATATTAATTATGCATTATATGGCACAAGATGAACATTTTTAGTTTCATGTTTAAGCAAATTTGAATTTCACTCAGAGTTTGAAATTGAATTCAAGTGGAATTTGAAATGGAATATTGATCAAAGTGACTAAGCACTATTAGAGCAAAATGATTAGCTTGATCTCAGGGATTACTGTAGCATCATTACACCTGGGTGTTACACCCAAGGCACCCCAAGGTAATATTCAAGGACAACCAAGAGCCTAAGCTTGGGGATGCCCCAGAAGGCATCCCCTCTTTCGTCTTCGTTCATCAATAACTTTACTTGGAGCTATATTTTTATTCACCACATGATATGTGTTTTGCTTGGAGCGTCATTTTCTTTTGTTTTGTTTTTCTTGTTGTTTGAATAAAATACCAAGATCTAAAATTCTTAAATGTTAGAGAATCTTCACATAGTTGCATAATTATTCGACTACTCATTGATCTTCACTTATATCCTTCGGAGTAGTTTGTCATTTTCTCTAGTACTTCACTTATATCTTTTTAGAGCATGGCGGTGGTTTTATTTTGTAGAAAGTACTGATCTCTCATGCTTCACTTATATGATTTTGTGAGTCTTTTAGAACAGCTTGGTATTTGCTATGGTTATGAAATTGGTCCTAGAATGATGGGCATCCAAGTTGGGTATAATAAAAACTATCATAGAAAGTGAATTGGATGCTATGGTCAATTTGATGCTTGATAATTGTTTTGAGATATGAGGATGGTGATATTAGAGTCATGCTAGTGGAGTAATTATGAATTTGAGGAATACTTGTGTTGAAGTCTGTGATTCCCGTAGCATGCACGTATGGTGAACAGCTTTGTGATGAAGTTGGAGCACAATTTATTTATTTATTGTCTTCTTATGAGTGGCGGTCGGGGACGAGCGATGGTCTTTTCCTACCAATCTATCCCCCTAGAAGCATGCGCGTAGTACTTTGTTTTCAATGACTTGTAGATTTTTGCAATAAGTATATGAGTTCTTTATGACTAATGTTGAGTCCATGGATTATACGCACTCTCATCCTTCCACCATTGCTAGCCTCTCTTGTGCCATGCAAATTTCGCCGGTACCATACACCCACCTTATACCTTCCTCAAAACAGCCACCATACCAACCTATTATGGCATTTCCATAGCCATCCCAAGATATATTTCCATGCAACTTTTAACCATTTTGTTTATATTACATGCATCATCATTGTCATATTGCTTTTGCATGATCACGAAGTTGACATCGTATTTGTGGCAAAGCCACATTCATAATTCTTCCATACATGTCACTCTTGATTCATTGGATACCCCGATACACCGCAGGAGGCATTCATATAGAGTCATGTTTTGTTATAAGTATCGAGTTGTAATCTTGAGTTGTAAGTAAATAAAAGTGGGATGATCTTCATTATTAGAGCATTGTCCCAAGTGAGGACAGGATGATGGAGACTATGATTCCCCCACAAGTCGGGATGAGACTTCGAACTTGAAAAAAAAAGAGAAAGGCCAAAAAAAAGAGAAATGCCCTAAAAAGAGAAAGGACATAAAAAATGGAGGCCCAAAAAAATGAGAGAAAAAGAGAGAAGGGACAATGCTACTACCCTTTTACCACACTTGTGCTTCAAAGTACAACCATGATCTTCATAATAGAGAGTCTCCTATGTTGTCACTTTCATATACTAGTGGGAATTTTTCATTATAGAACTTGGCTTGTATATTCCAATGATGGGATTCCTCAAAATGCCCTAGGTCTTCATGATCAAGCAAGTTGGATGCACACCCACTTAGATTCTTTTGTTGAGCTTTCATACACTTATAGCTCTAGTGCATCCGTTCCATGGCAATCCCTACTCACTCACATTGATATCTATTAATGGGCATCTCCATAGCCCGTTGATACGCCTAGCTGATGTGAGACTATCTTCTCCCTTTTTGTCTTCTCCACAACCACCATTCTATTCCATGTATAGTGCTATGTCCATGGCTCACGCTCATGTATTGCGTGAAAGTTAAAAAGGGTTGAGAATACTAAAGTATGAAACAATTGCTTGGCTTGTCATCGGGGTTGTGCATGATTAAATACTTTGTGTGATGAAGATAGAGCATAGCCAGACTATATGATTTTGTAGGGATAGCTTTCTTTAGCCATGTTATTTTGAGAAGACATGATTGCCTTGTTAGTATGCTTGAAGTATTATTGTTTTCATCTCAATATGAACTTTTATCTTGAATCATTTTGGATCTGAATATTCATGCCACAATAAAGAAAATTACATTGAGAAATATGCTAGGTAGCATTCCACATCAAAAATTCTGTTTTTATCATTTACCTACTCAAGGACGAGCAGGAAATAAGCTTGGGGATGCTTGATACGTCTCCAACGTATCTATAATTTTTGATTGTTCCATGCTATTATATTACCCGTTTTGGATGTTTATGGGCTTTACTATGCACTTTTATATCATTTATGGGACTAACCTACTAACCGGAGGCCCAGCCCAAATTGTTGTTTTCTGCCTATTTCACTGTTTCGACGAAAAGGAATATCAAACGGAGTCCAAACAGAATGAAACCTTTGGGAGAGTTATTATTGGAATGGAAGCAATCCAGGAGACTTGGAGTATACGTCAGGGATGCAACGAGTAAGCCACGAGGCAGGGAGGCGTGCCCTACCCCCCTAGGCGCGCCCCCATCCTTGTGGGCCCCTCGTGGCTCCCCTGACCGACTTCTTTCGCCTATACATGTCCATATACCCTAAAAACATCGAGGAGCACAATAGATCGGGAGTTCCGCCGCCGCAAGCCTCTGTAGACACCAAAAACAAATCGGGACCCTGTTCTGGCACCCTGCAGAGGGGGGATCCCTCACCGGTGGCCATCTTTATCATCCCGGCGCTCTCCATGTTGAGGAGGGGGTAGTTCACCCTCGGGGATGAGGGTATGTACCAGTAGCTATGTGTTTGATCTCTCTCTCTCTCTCTCTCTCTCTCTCTCTCGTGTTCCTGATTTGGCACGATCTTGATGTATCACGAGCTTTGCTATTATAGTTGGATCTTATGATGTTTCTCCCCCTCTACTCTCTTGTAATGGATTGAGTTTTCCCTTTGAAGTTATCTTATCGGCTTGAGTCTTTACGGATTTGAGAACACTTGATGTATGTCTTGCATGTGCTTATCTGTGGTGACAATGGGATATTCACATGATCTACTTGATGTATGTTTTGGTGATCAACTTGCGGGTTCAGTGACCTTGTGAACTTATGCATAGGGGTTGGCACACACACTACTAGAGAAAAGTTTACCAGTAGCGCTGGTTTTTTTGCTACTAGTAGCGCGGGGACCAGCGCTACTGCTATGGCACTATAGCTATTTAGTAGCAGTAGCGCGTTTCTGGACCAACGCTACTGGTAAGTTCAAGTACTAGTAGCGTGTTTTTAGGACAGTGCTACTGCTAACATTTATGTCTTTTTTTTAATATTTTGGCGTTGTACATGTTTAAACAGATATATCTTTTATACAATAACAACTCATCATGAACTAGTTTGTTTAAATAGCATATTCATTACCACTAGTCATCACCACCAAACAATGTTCGTCAATGAGACATCATATATATATATAACAAGTTGGTCACTAGTCATAATCACAACTCCTCATCCTCCTCATCAACTCTAACACATTATAGCACATAATAACACATTCTACCTAGGACCTACTCCTCTCATAGGACCTACTCTACCCTCTCTTAGGTAAAATATCATAAAACAAGATAGGCATTGACTCTTCATTAAGGAAACTGGACTCTCCATAATGAAGAACAGAGATCATCCTGTCTCCAAGTCTTGGCCTACGCACAATGTTGCTTCCAAGTAGCACTCTACGATGGTTGAAACATTTTTTCCAATCTTTTATTATCATGGCTTCCTCGCTTTTAGAAATCCGGTATGGACAGGAGTGATGTGGATACTGTGGATGACCTGGCCGTGGTGGCCGTAAGCTCATAACATCAACGCGACCTCTTTGCAACATCAGATGAGGCACACAATCCATCAGGATTTTCTGTTCAAAAACATAGTAATAACTTTGTCATTAGCAATGTAGTTTAGTTTTAGAAAAATTTATGCAAAAGATGCACGGATGTCGTAATAGTACAAAATCTTACCATGATATCTCCATGGATGTTACCGTAGCACACAACGTGCACTAGTGGCACATATGGACCATAATTTTTAGGAATTCGATAATAGCTATTGTAATTCTCAAGATCAGTAAAAAATGTGATCAGACCATCTTTCTCCTTATAAGTTAATTGTGCTTCATCATTGTAGTAGTAGGTTCTATCTACCATCTTCCGTACATTTTTTCAAGAATGAAAATAAGCTATCAATGGAAATAAGCTGTCAAATATTTTGAAATAACCAATATAAATTACTTAGTAAATATGTTTAACAAACTCACACAGCAGTAGAACTAGAAGCGTGTCAACAAGGACCCACATGGTCATATCATTTTCGTCGATGTCAGGATCATCAAGATCGAAGGTGAGAAGCATACCCTCATGAAAATCATACGCATTGGAAAGGGCCTCCCAATTTGGGCAACCAAAATTGGATGAGTTCATAGAATTGTATAGTTTTACAGCAAAATCATAACCATGATGGGACCTTAGTTGAATTATCTTTGTCTCCGTGCTTTCATGATCTTCAAACCCCATCTTCTCCAAGACATAGCGTCTTGCATGGCATGGGATAAGCTAGTCGAATTGTAAAAGACGGAAATTACACGTTGAAGAAGCAGAGAAGTCATGCAAAAATAATGAAAAACACTTTTCATCATTGTGTACCGTATCAATATCGAAGGTCTCTTGGAGCTTGATGCTAAAGCGCCGACCTTCTACCAGGTGAGGCCAGTCGCACATACCGCGCTTATCTTCGCAGTAAACGCACATAGAGAATTCCCTTTCGTCGTCAGACATTTCCTAATAGGTAATTAATAATCCATCATTGAATACATATATAGTAGTTTGTAGCAAAGATCAACATATAACAACTAAAACACCTAAAATTTGTAGTTTGTAGTAGTTTGTAGCAAAGATCATCATATAACAACTAAAACACCTAAAATTTGTAGTTTGTAGTAGTTTGTAGCAAAGATCATCATATAACAACAAAAACACCTAAAATTTGTAGTTTGTAGTAGTTTGTAGCAAAGATCATCATATAATCCATCATGAATACATATCTTTTGCATTCAATAAGCAAATAACTGATAGGTAATTAATAATCCATCATCGAATACATATATAGTAGTTTGTAGCAAAGAAATCATCATATAATATCACTAATACATCTCGAATAATAGCTCCTCTAGGTTTAGTGTGCCGCGGTGGACACCCAAAGAGAAGGAACCATCACCGGGTCATAGCTCTGGTGAGATCCCCAAAGAAACTGCCAGGTATTGGAGAACCGGCCATTCGCCAACTCAACCAAGTAGCGCTGGACGTGCGCGTTCTCCTCCATGACATGGTGTTGCACCACCTGCGCGGGGGACTCAATCCTCTCCACCGATGCAGGCCCACGTGACCGCCACCAAAGAAGCTCCGGGTCGACGACGGGCTGGCTCCTCACTAAGCTGCGCTCACCAGAAGGTAGCACAACCTAGTACCAGCCCAGCGGAGCCCAGTCCCAGTGGCCCCTCGGCTCACCAGAAGAAGCTCCGAGTCGACGATGAGGATGTGGGATAGGCATCGTCGACGTCGAGAACAAAATGCTTAATTATGGAAACAAAATTAATAAACACTTAGCAAAATTTGGCATGACCTTTACTAAAAACAGGACCAATCGAGCGCCTGAAATTTGCCAGAACGTAAACGAATCGACATTTCTGGCAAAACATAGGCCACTCTGAAAAATATGACATCTCCAAAATGTCACATGTTCAAAATATGACATGTCCACCACAAATTTGCATATAACAGGAAAAATTGCTTTAACTAAAAAAATAACAACAATTGCTTTAACTAAAAAAATACCTAGAATTCTGTTAACTACACCTAAAACAACTAAAACACCTAAAATTCTGTTAACCACACCTAAAACAACTAAACCACCTAAAATTCTGTTAACTACACCTAAAAAAACTAAAACACCTAAAACTTTTTTAAATACACTTAAAACAAATTCAACATTATTCTAAGAATACCTACATTATTCTAAGAACCTACATTTTTACCTAAAACACCTACAAATTTAACTAAAACACCTAAAAATTCAACTAAAACACCTACATTATTCTAAGAACCTACATTTTTTCAACTAGGATTCAAAATAATTAACTACTCTCTAATAACTATAACTAGGGAGGGAGGGAGGGAGGAGGAGGAAGGAGGGAGGAGTACCTCTCGGTGGAGGAGGGCCGGCGCGGGGGGGCGACCGGCGGGGGAGGTGGCCGGTGTGGGGGGGCGGCCGGCAGGGGAGGAGGGACGATGCGGGAGGCCGGTCGGCAGGGGAGGAGTACCGGTGCGGGGGGGCGGCCGGCAGGGGAGGAGGGCCGGCGCGGGGGAGGGCGACCGGAGTAGGACGCGGGGGTGGCGGCCGGATAGGGGGACGGCTGAGGGATTCGATCTGGTGGTGTGAGCGTGTGAGTGTGACTGAGGGGCGAGGCGTGATGCGCGGGCCGGTGCGGGAGGAAGAGGTGGGCTTTGCGGCAGCGCGGGGGGAGGCCCAGCGCTATAGCTAAAGCTGCAACGGGGGGGCCGAGAGCGTGGCCCATTAGCAGTAGCGCTGGCTATATAATACAGCGCTACTGCTAACGTGTGCTTGTAGCGCTGGTGCTGGCCGGCGCTACTGCTAAATAGCAGTAGCGAGGGGTATATAACCAACGCTACTGCTAAATGTCTACCTATAAGCATTTTCCTAGTAGTGACATTTTCGTCTTGACTCTCTGGTAGAAACTTTGGGGCACTCTTTGAAGTACTTTGTGTTGGTTGAATAGATGAATCAGAGACTGTGTGATGCATATCGTATAATCATACCCATGGATACTTGAGGTGACATTGGAGTATCTAGGTGACACTAGGGTTTTGGTTGGTTTGTGTCTTAAGGTGTTATTCTAGTACGAACTCTAGGATAGATCGAACGGAAAGAATAGCTTCGTGTTATTTTACTACAGACTCTTGAATAGATCGATCAGAAAGAATACCTTTGAGGTGGTTTCGTACCCTACCATAATCTCTTTGTTTGTTCTCCGCTATTAGTGACTTTGGTGTGACTCTTTGTTGCATGTTGAGGGATTGTTATATGATCCAATTATGTTATTATTGTTGAGAGAACTTGCACTAGTGAAAGTATGAACCCTAGGCCTTGTTTCCTAGCATTGCAATACCGTTTACGCTCACTTTTATCATTATTTACCTTGATGTCTTTATAATTTCAGATTACAAAAACCTATATCTATCATCCATACTGCACTTGTATCACTATCTTTTCGCCGAACTAGTGCACCTATACAATTTACCATTGTATTGGGTGTGTTGGGGACACACGAGACTCTTTGTTATTTGATTGTAGGGTTGCTCGAGAGAGACCATCTTCATCCTATGTCTCCCACGGATTGATAAACCTTAGGTCATCCACTTGAGGGAAATTTGCTACTGTCCTACAAACCTCTGCACTTGGAGGCCCAACAACGTTTACAAGAAGAAGGTTGTGTAGTAGACATCACTGGTGGGTCCCATCAGTCAGGGGGGAAACGTTTTTTTCGCGAAATACGGTGGCCCGTCCGGTGGGTCCCTGCTGTCAGGTGGAGGAATAATTATTTTGCGTGTAATAAGGAGACACTTCCTTGCTGCGGCCGTGGACCCAGCTGTCAGCCTCTCCACGTACAGTCCACGTCCGATGGAAGTCGTTCCTTGACCACGTTGACCACGCCGCACCGAGAGCACCAAGGCTCTAGTTGATGGCGAGGCCTAGGAAGGGGACGACGCGGAGCCAGGGAAGACGCGGCAGTGGAAGCCCACGCTGAGAGGAGTACGAGGGTTCACTGGTTCGGCTACGGTGTGAGGCTGTTGTCGCCGCAGAATAACAGGGGGTGTGGGTGAGTAGAGGGATGGCCTGGCCAGCTCTGGGAGTAGTAGGGGACGGTGAGGCCTCTGGGGCATCACAGCCGACCACGGGAGACAGGAGCACGCGACATGACAGGCGCTGGTTTGGGCGGCTTGAGCAAGAAGACAAGAGGTTGAAGAAGCACTACAACCGTTGGATGAACATCGTATGGTAACAGGAGCTAGAATTGTTCATATTGACTAAGTTGACAAAGCCCTCCGTCCCCGTCAACTTGTTAGGCCCACAAGTGAGCCTCCCACTATGCTGGGTTCCAGCTGGCAGGGGGAGTATTCATTTTTTTGTGCGTAATAAGGAGACACTTCCTGATACGTCTCCGTCGTATCTATAATTTTTTATTGTTCCTTGCCAATATTATTCAACTTTTATATACTTTTTGCAACTTTTTATACTATTTTTGGGACTAACATATTGATCCAGTGCCCAGTGCCAGTTCCTGTCTGTTGCATGTTTTTTGTTTCGCACAAACCCAATATCAAACGGAGTCCAAACGGGATAAAGACGGACAAAGATTTTTTTTGGAATATTTGTGATTTTTCGGAAGTAAAATCAACGCGAGACGGTGCCCGAGGGGGCCAGGAGATAGGGGGTGCGCCCTAGGGAGGCAGGCGCGCCCTGGACTCTCCTGGGCCCCCTGTAAGGAGGTTGACGCTCTTCTTTTGGTGCAAGAAAGCTAATTTTATGCCAATCGGAGTTACGGATCTCCGGATATTTAAGAAACGGTGAAGGGGTAGAATCTGAGAACGCAGAAACAGAGAGATATATCCATTCTCGGAGGGGCTCTCGCCCCTCCCAATCCATGGGATCCAAGGACCAGAGGGGAAACCCTTCTCCCATCTAGGGAGGAGGTCAAGGAAGAAGAAGAAGAAGGGGGGCCCTGTCCCCCTTGCTTCCCGTGGCGCCGGAACGCCGCCGGGGGCCATCATCATCACCGCGATCTTCACCAACACCTCCATCATCTTTACCAACATCTCCATCACGTTCCCCTTCTATATTCAGCGGTCCACTCTCCCACAACCCGCTGTACCCTCTACTTGAACATGGTGCTTTATGCTTCATATTATTTTCCAATGATGTGTTGCCATCCTATGATGTCTGAGTAGATTTCTATTCACTACAAGAAACATGTTAATGCATGACGGATTTCCGGTGACAGTGTCAGAAACCGTCACACCAGCCCAGTACAACCCCGCAAGCCCGCCAAAAGCCCGCCTAAAGCCCTAAACCTTTCCTGTATATAAAACCTAAACCTAACGCACTCCTGTCCCCAATCTTCTTCCTCCATCCGCCGCCACCACGCCTCTCATCTCCTCGTCCACCATGCCTCACCTCTCCTCGTCCCGGTCCTCCGCCTCCACCTCCCTGCCTCCAATCGATAATGGCGACCCGAGATCCATGAGGAAGGCAGCTACAGTGGCCTGATGGAAGTGGCGGCCAACCCTAGCCATTGCCGCGTGTCTCTGCAGCTCACAACCAATGACCAAGGTCATGGATCTGTGGAAGGGGCCTCCTGAAAGTGCAACTATCCCTAGGTGGTTTTGGTAATTCATAACAACATATAGCTCATTGAGATAATGCTATTCCAAGACTATTATTTCAGGAAAGCTCAATGAATAGCATGGCATGGATGATGAAAGTGGATCCCTCAAAGTACTAATGACAAAGGATTGGCTCAAGCTAAAAAGCTCAAAACTCCTCATTTTACATTTTAGTGATCCAAGATCACATTCAGTCTATAGGAAAAGCCAATACTATCAAGGAGGGATGAGGTGTTGCTTAATGAGCCTCTTGCTTCATGTGCTTGGTGATATGCTCCAAAAACCCTCAGCTCTTTCTCACATCCACAAATGACCTAAACCTAGAGCCAAAATCGGTCACACCGATTCTTTCTTTCCGGCGCCACCGAGTTCTAATGTCATAGCCACTGCCACAAACCCTAGGCAAATCGGTCCTACCGATAGGGATCTCGGTCTCACCGAGATGGGATTGTAATCTCTCTATTTCCCTTCGTAACGTTTCGGTCTAACCGAAGTGAGTGATCGGTCCCACCGAGATTGCAATGTAAACTCTCTGTTTCCCTTTTGTAACATTTCGGTCTCACCGAAAAGAGCAAATCGGTCCCACCGAGTTTACCTAACCAACTCTCTGGAAAGCTTATTACCAAAATCGGTCTCACCGAGTTTGTGTGATCGGTCTTACCGAGATTACGTTATGCCCTAACCCTAACCGAATCGGTCTTACCGAGTTGCATGTCAGTCCCACCGAAAATCCTAACGGTCACTAGGTTTACTAAATCGGTCTGACCGAGTCTCTTGAATCGGTCCCACCGAGTTTGGTAAATTGTGTGTAATGGTTAGATTTTGTGTGGAGGCTATATATACCCCTCCACCTCCTCTTCATTCGTGGAGAGAGCCCTCAGAACAAACCTACGCTCCCAACTTACCATTTCTGAGAGAGAACCACCTACTCATGTGTTAAGGCCAAGATATTCCATTCCTACCATATGAATCTTGATATCTAGCCTTCCCCAAGTTGCTTTCCACTCAAATCTTCTTTCCACTAGATCCAAATCCTACGGGAGAGAGTTGAGTATTGGGGAGACTATCATTTGAAGCACAAGAGCAAGGAGTTCATGATCAACGCACCATTTGTTACTTCTTGGAGAGTGGTGTCTCCTAGATTGGCTAGGTGTCACTTGGGAGCCTCCGACAAGATTGTAGAGTTGAACCAAGGAGTTTGTAAGGGCAAGGAGATCGCCTACTTCGTGAAGATCTACCGCTAGTGAGGCAAGTCCTTCATGGGCGACGGCCATGGTGGGATGGACAAGGTTTCTTCTTCGTGGACCCTTCGTGGGTGGAGCCCTCCATGGACTCGCGCAACCGTTACCCTTTGTGGGTTGAAGTCTCCATCAACGTGGATGTACGATAGCACCACCTATCGGAACCACGCCAAAAACATCCGTGTCTCCAATTGCGTTTGAATCCTCCAAACCCTTCCCTTTACTTTCTTGCAAGTTGCATGCTTTAATTTCCGCTGCCTATATACTCTTTGCATGCTTGCTTGATTTGTGTGATGATTGCTTTACTTGTCCTAAGATAGCTAAAATCTGCCAAACTCTAAAATTGGGAAAATGTTAAGTTTTTAATTGGTCAAGTAGTCTAATCACCCCCCCTCTAGACATACTTCAAGGTCCTACACCTCCCTCCTCTGTCTTCCAGGTCGTGCAGCTCCCTCGCCATCCAGAGATTCACAGCATCAAGCGCCGGACGAGGAGAGGACAACGACCGTGACCTGCGGGAGGCCCGAGCTCGATCTCGCCGGTGACCACACAAGGTCCCTCCCTATTTCTCCCCCTAGTGTCCTCTCGCTTCATTTCTTTCTTCTCTCTCCCATTCCAATTGACTTTTTTGCTTCGATTCAGATCAGCAGGAGCTCTCCGCCTCTCCAGATCCATGCACAGCGACGACCAGGACCCCACGCTCGAGCCCCACGAGCTGGACAAGCACGCCAACGAGGTCATCTGCTCCGCCCACCATGATTCCCCATGGAATAAGAAGGTCGACCGTCTCACTCTCTTTTCTTTAATTTCCAAGTGATTGTTGTTCTGCTCCAGGGGTTCTCAAATTTTATTGAACTGAATCTGATGAAGAAAATGTGTCCACTGTTTTTCTGGATACTCGCAATTTACAGCCAACCCTTGACTAGCATTGCTGGCCGTTCTGTTTTTCTTCTGTCACCATGTGAGCACTAGTAGTGTAGATTTTGTGAGATCTGCTACTTAGTTAAGCAACTATTAGTTTATAAGTAAATCCCATGAGATGCTCCTATTGGTTCCTTCGAATTTTCTGGTTTCTGTAGGGAAAGTGATTCATTAATCTCACTGAATCGATTGACCAATAGTAACTATTGGTTAACTAGTTCTGCTATTACACTTCTTCTCTGTTATAGGTTTGATGACATTTATTATCAGCAAATATACGTTTGTATTTTTGTATGTTTTGTTAGAGAAGACAAGTCCCTTTGTAATAAAAAAATACTTGAAGAAAAAGGGGAAACCAAAATAGCTGACGACTATGTATTCTGATTTCTCGGTTATTGGTAACATCAAAATCTGTTACAACTCACTCTTGATTGTTCCTGGTTTAGTGCCAAGCTTCTTATACAATCAATGATACAATTTTTTATATGCGCAACTAGAAGAAGCTGTTGTCCTTGTACTTCATCCGTTTATATAATTGATGCATACACTTAGGCGCCTGATCTTTTCTCAATTTAACATATAGGACAATTTGATGATGGATTCCTTGTTCCCAGTACATGTCACCATGTTTAGGATATTGCGTACTAGATGCCTCCATCTCACAATCTGTTTTATTTATTCATAATAGAAACTGGTACAGAGATAGAGACGTGTAGTTCTTCGAGATTTGTCCTCTTAAGTCCTCTTAAAATAGTTCAGCCATAGTTTGTAGCTACATATGCCTAGAGATTCCATATATTTCCCAACTGAAATATCTTTGTTATTATTTAGATTTGTTCTCATGGTGGTTAATTGGTTAAATGCCATTGTTTAGTGGAGCGTATACACACAAAGCGGAGGATCCTTTTTTCAGAACGGTTCCAAGAAATTCAAAGTGATGTAATATTAATGTTTGTAAATCCTTAAAAGAGTGATCTAACTAAGATATGCTTGACAACTAACTAACAAGATCAGATTATTCATTTTGTAAATGTAGAGAAAAAATAAGTATGGTCTTCACAACGTCCACCACTGAATATCTCTGCATATTTCTAGGACTTGATTTGATATAAAAAAACCAATTTATCTTCTTGCTTATGTCCTGGATTTCACTATGACTTCACTCTCTTTCTCTGATTTCTTGTTACACGATTTGCTGCCTCGTAGGTGTAGATGCTGAAACATTCCTACTGTAGTTGTGCCTTTCACATGTTTCCTGTGCAAGTCCATCAAAACAGCTTTGTGATTGCTACTCCATGGCGTGTAAGTCCCCTGAGATCTCATGTCATACTTAATTAATTGTGTGCATGAAGTATTCTAGCTTGCATAAACTAAGGTGACTTTTTACTATTATGTATATGCATGTAGTTACACTAATTAAGAACATAGACATGCTTCTGATTTGCACTGAAGATGTTAAATATGAAATTGTTGGAGGATATGTGCTAGGATTTTATAGTTAAGTAGTGATTTTTGGTTTCATGGTGATGCCTTTTTGGTGCCCGAAGACTGAGCATTTCTAAAATGAAATCTGTACAAGATGAACCAATGAAGAAAAGGAACATCAGACTTTAGCTTGTACCTTAATAACCTTGCATTGCTTGAGTGGCAATCACCTGTTGTTCCTGTGTTCTGATTTGTCTTGTACCTTAATAAGTGTGAAATTATTTTTAAGCCAAGTATAGACTAAGTTTGTAGTTCTTGTGCAAGCTGATGAGGTTTGCTACACATGTGCAAGCCTTCTTCCTGCTGTTGTCATCTTGTGTACATATATACTGGTTCATTTCATTTCATTATTGTTTCCCGTTATAAATAATAGTACTATGTTTGTTAAGTTGGCAGCAAGTGTTACTATTTGTCAGCCCTTTTGAGATGTAATTGCAGCATAAACATTGAGTTTTATGCTGCTGCTCGTCGACTTGGCTGGCATAAACTTGAAATGTTCATTTTGTTGGCGTGTTTATATGGCCTCAACTACTACTGCAATGTTATTCTCATTTGTAGCACTATTAAGATTCAAGAATATTAGACAACGTGTAATTCATTTTTATGTTTGTTGTAATTCTTTTATTTCCACTATCTATTCATATCTACAAATATCTAATATTCTTGTAAATATGCTAGGTCAGATTGGGTAGGGAGCTACTTGGTATTGCCTATCACAATCAGCCACGGCATGATGATTGCCACAAGAGGGCCGAGGAAAGAACATGAATACGAGTCTTAATAGTTTATATGTGATGTAGATGTAAAATGGATTATACTGGTTCCTAACCTTGATGTGATATATTTTGTCGATCTATGTTGTAAGTTATCATTTCATAGAGGATTTTATAAACTGCTATGTTGTAGATACATACAGTTGGATGCATACTCAATGAACTATGTAATGTTTTACACTTTGCAAATAATTCTTCTTGGTCAAAATTGGCATCAGGATTTGTGTGACGCATTCTGCTAAAACATATTGGGTGAAAATTAGGCTAAAATAAATGAGCTAATGGGCTCGACCAAATTTATACTATACCTAAATCCATGACGATTTTTATGACGAAAAATAGTATCCATGTAGGCTGCCATGTTAGTCAATCGAAAATCCTACGTGGCATCAGTCCATGACGGATTGTTCCATCACAATGGTTTGGGCCTGGGCGGGCTTGGGGCAGATCCATGACGGTCAAGAACGGTCAAGGAAGGCACGATGTCAAATTATGACGCGATATACATGACGGATTTCATATCCGTCATGTATGGGCACCCTTGACAGTTTTTTCACTTATCCGTGAGAGATTAGATCCGTCATGTATTAATAGATTTCTTGTAGTGATTATCCTATCGGTGATTGATGAATTGCTATGATTGGTTTGAGTTGCATGTTTTATTATTGGTGCTGTCCTATTGTGCCCTCCGTGTCGCGCAAGCATGAGGGATTCCCGCTGTAGGGTTTGCAATATGTTTATTATTTGCTTATGGCGGGTGGCGTGAGTGACAGAAGCACAGACCCGAGTAAGTAGGTTGTTTGCGTATGGGATAAAGGGGACTTGATACATTAATGCTATGGTTGGGTTTTACCTTAATGAATCTTTAGTAGTTGCAGATGCTTGCTATAGTTCCAATCATAAGTTCATATGGTCCAAGTAGAGAAAGTATGTTAGCTTGTGCCTCTCCCTGAAATAGAATTGCAATAGTGATTACCGGTCTAGTAACGTAGTCAGTTGCTTAGGGACAATTTCACAACTCCTACCACCACTTTTCCACACTCGCTATATTTACTTTATTGCATCTTTATCTAAACAGCCCCTACTTTTTATGTACGTGTTCTTTATTATCTTGCAGACCTATCCTATCACACCTAAAAAGTACTTCTAGTTTCATACTTGTTCTAGGTAAAGCGAACCTCAAGCATGCGTAGAGTCGTATCAGTGGCAGATAGGATTTGAGAGAGTATTTGTTCTACCTTTAGCTCCTCGTTGGGTTCAAGACTCTTACTTATCAAAAGAGGCTACAACTATCCCGTATACTTGCGGGTTATCAAGACCTTTTTCTAGCGCCGTTGCCGGGGAGTCATAGCGTGGGGTGAATATTCTCGTGTGTGCTTGTTTGCTTTATCACTAAGTAATTTTTATTTTCTGTTCTTAGTTGTTCTCTATCTTTAGTTATGGATATGGAACACAAAATACCAAAAAAATTAGAGGTACTTGCTACTCATGTAGATGTGGTAACTCCTAAAACCCCCGATTCTCATTATGTGAGAGATATTATGTACTACTTTGATAATCCTGATAAAACCCCATTCAACTTTATAATGGGAGACACATTGGATCACGTGAATACTTTAGGGATTATCGCTCGACACAGAAAGGGAAACTATTATGGGATCAATTTATTATGTTGCGTTGGCATGCCTGGAGTCTATGCTTGAGATATGATCTTACTTGTTGATCTAGGATGGAGGCTCCACACCTCCCCTTTTCATGCAAATTTAACGATAATGAAACCTTAGCTTCTTATGCTAATGGTATATATGATTACTATGATGTGGAACAAATAGAAGAATTTGTTGCTTTTAAGGCTGCCTATGATATTGAAGCTTTGTTTGAAAAGTATGAAGCTTTTGATGATGATGGTTATAGGCCGGAAAATCTTGCTATACTTGGATATTGCTATGAAAATTATGAACACAATTACTATATTAATGCTTTTATGAAGAAATTCAACGCTGTCCAAGAAGAGACTAATATTTTGCAGGAAGCTATGGAAGAAGAAATTGATGAAATAGTGAGCTCATTGGATGAAAAAGATGACAAGGAGAGCAAAGAACAAAAGGAGGAAGAGCGGATTAGCTACCCGTGCCCACCTTCTAATGAGAGTAACCCTCCAACTCATACATTATTTAATTCCCCTTCGTGCTTACCGAAGGATGATTGCTATGATCTCTTGAATTTGTTTGAAATATCCCTTTTTGATGATGCTTGCTATGCTTGTGGCCAAGATGCCAATATGAATTATGCTTATGGAGATGAACTTGCTATAGTTCCTTATGTTAAACATGAAATTGTTGCTATTGCACCCACACATGATAGTCCTATTATCTTTTTGAATTCTCCAACCTACACTATATCGGAGAAGTTTGTGCTTATTAAGGATTATGTTGATGGGTTGCCTTTTACCATTGCACATGATGATTTCGATCAATGTAATATGCATGTGCTTGCTACTCCTACTTGCAATTACTATGAGAGAGGAACTATTTCTCCACCTCTCTATGTTTCCCATATTGTGAAATTGCAAGAAACTGCTTATACTATGCATTGGCCTTTACTTGGTGTGCATGAATTGTTCTTTTTTGACATGCCTATGCATAGGAAGAGAGTTAGACTTCGTCATTGCTTGATATATGTTGCTTTGTGCTCACTACTAAATTACAAATCATTGTTAATTAAAATTAGCTTTGATATACCTTGGGATCCGGGTGGATTCATTACTTGAGCAATAATTGCCTAGCTTAATGGCTTTAAAGAAAGCGCTGCCAGGGAGACAACCCTGAAGTTTTAGAGGGTCATTTATTTCTGTTGAGTGCTTTCATATAGTTTAAAAACACAAAAATAAAGAGGGGAACCTAAAAACTTTTCAAAAAGGAAAGCGAAAGTGAGAAAGACAAGCATTGTTGAAGTGGGAGCTAGCCTTGAACTTTGTTCATGCTCACAGAAACTTTGTGAATCTTGATTACAGAAACTTTTCATCAAAAGTAATTATCCCCTTGTACAATTCCATTGTATTATAAAAATAATGTGCCAAGGTTTGCCTTTAGGATGTTTACAATGCTTGTTGGTTTGTACGATGCAGGACAGAAACTTTGGCTATAGTGCGCGATTTTACATTTTTAACTGGAACGTGAATTGGTTCTGATTGCTTTTGCACTGTATTTATGAACAACTTGTTTATTTTTCCTAATTTTGGTAGAAGTTTTGGGGTAGCAGAAGTATGGTGGATGTTCAGATTGCTACAGACTGTTCTCTTTTTGACAGATTCTGTTTTTGATGCATAGTTTGCTTGTTTTGATGAATCTATCAATTTATTTTAGTGGTTTAAGCCATGAAAAAGTTATGTTACAGTAGACACAATGCAAAAACAAAATATGAATTGGTTTGCAACAGTACTTACCGAGTTTTCTATTGAAGTTTTCTGTGGATGTAGTGTCTAATCGAGGATGTCTCGATACGAGGAAAAGGAAGAGAGGCAAGAGATCAAGCTTGGGGATGCCCGAGGCACCCCAAGTAAATATTCAAGGAGACTCAAGCGTCTAAGCTTGGGGATGCCCCGGAAGGCATCCCCTCTTTCTTCAACAAGTATCGGTATGTTTTCGAATTCGTGTCGTTCATGCATTATGTGCAAGTCTTGGAGCGTATTTTGCATTTAGTTTTCATTTTTATTTTATGCACCATGCTGGTATGAGCTAGTCCTTGGTTGATTTATAGAATGCTCATTGCACTTCACTTAAATCTTTTGAGTGTGTCTTTATAGAATGCTTCATGTGCTTCACTTATATCATTTGAAGTTGGATTGCCAGTTTCTCTTTACATAGAAAACCGCCATTGGTAGAATGCTCTTTTGCTTCACTTAGATTTGTTAGAGCGTGGGCATATCTTTTGTAGAAAGAATTAAACTCTCCTGCTTCACTTATATCTATTTAGAGAGATGACATAAATTGGTCAATCACATGGTTAGTCATAAAATCCTACATAAACTTGTAGATTGCTGAATATGATATGTTTGATTCCTTGCAATAGTTTTGCGATATAAAGATGGTGATATTAGAGTCATGCTAGTGGGTGGTTGTGGATTGTAGAGACACTTGTGTTGAGGTTTGCAAGTCCCGTAGCATGCACGTATGGTAACCGTTGTGTGACAAATTTGAAGCATGGGGTGTTTCTTTGATTGTCTTCCTTATGAGTGGCTGTCAGGGACGAGTGATGGTCTTTTCCTACCAATCTGTCCCCCTAGGGGCATGCGTAGTAGTACTTTTCTTTGAGGGCTAATAAACTTTTGCAATAAGTATATGAGTTCTTTATGACTAATGTGAGTCCATGGATTATACGCACTTTTACCTTTCCATCATTGCTAGCCTCTTTGGTACCGTGCATTGCCCTTTCTCACCTCGAGAGTTGGTGCAAACTTCGCCAGTGCATCCAAACCCCGTGATAGGATACGCTCTATCACACATAAGCCTCCTTATATCTTCCTCAAAACAGCCACCATACCTACCTATCATGGCATTTCCATAGCCATTCCGAGATATATAGCCATTCAACTTCCATCATCATCATATACATGACTTGAGCATTCATTGTCATATTGCTTTGCATGATCGTAAGATAGCTAGCATGATGTTTTCATGGATTTTCCATTTTTGATGTCATTGCTACGCTAGATCATTGCACATCCCGGTACACCGCCGGAAGCATTCATATAGAGTCATATCTTTGTTCTAGTATCGACTTGTAATATTGAGTTGTAAGTAAATAAAAGTGTGATGATCATCATTATAGAACATTGCCCCATAAAAAAAGAAAAAAAGGAAAGGCCAAAGAAGCCTAAATAAAAAAGGGGCCAAAGAAGCCCACCGAAAGAAAAAAGAAAAAAAAGAAAAAAAAGAGAAAAAGAAAAGGGGCAATGTTACTATCCTTTTTCCACACTTGTGCTTCAAAGTAGCACCATGTTCTTCATATAGAGAGTCTCTTATGTTGTCACTTTCATATACTAGTGGGAATTTTTCATTATAGAACTTGGCTTGTATATTCCAACGATGGGCTTCCTCAAATGCCCTAGGTCTTCGTGAGCAAGCAAGTTGGATGCACACCCACTAGTTTCTTTTGTTGAGCTTTCATACATTTATAGCTCTAGTGCATCCGTTGCATGGCAATCCCTACTCCTCGCATTGACATCAATTGATGGGCATCTCCACAGCCCGTTGATTAGCCGCGTCGATGTGAGACTTTCTCCCTTTTCTGTCTTCTCCATATAAACCTCCACCATCATATTCTATTCCACCTATAGTGCTATATCCATGGCTTGCGCTCATGTATTGCATGAGGGTTGAAAAAGCTGAAGCGCGTTAAAAAGTATGAACCAATTGCTCGGCTTGTTATCGGGGTTGTGCATGATGGGGGCATTTTGTGTGACGAAAATGAAGCATGGCCAAACTGTATGATTTTGTAGGGATAAGCTTGCTTTGGCCTTGTTGTTTTGAAAAGACATGATTGCTTTATTGGTACGCTTGAACTATTATTGTTTTTATGTCAAATGATAGACTATTGCTTTGAATCACTCGTGTCTTAATATTCATGCCATGATTAGATATATGATCAAGATTATGCTAGGTAGCATTCCACATCAAAAATTATCTTTTTTATCATTTACCTACTCGAGGATGAGCAGGAATTAAGCTTGGGGATGCTGATACGTCTCCGTCGTATCTATAATTTTTTATTGTTCCATGCCAATATTATTCAACTTTTACATACTTTTGGCAACTTTTTATACTATTTTTGGGACTAACATATTGATCCAGTGCCTAGTGACAATTCATGTCTGTTGCATGTTTTTTGTTTTGCAGAAACCCAATATCAAACGGAGTCCAAACGGGATAAAAACGGACAGAGATGTTTTTTTGGAATATTTGTGATTTTTCGGAAGTAAAATCAACGCGAGACGGTGCCCGAGGGGGGCAGGAGATAGGGGGCGTGCCCCAGGGAGGCAGGCGTGCCCTGGACTCTCCTGGGCCCCCTGTAAGGTGGTTGACGCTCTTCTTTTGGGCGCAAGAAAGCTAATTTTATGAGAAAGATCTGGGCGAAAGATTCACCCCAATCAGAGTTACGGATCTCCGGATATTTAAGAAACGGTGAAGGGGTAGAATCTGAGAACGCAGAAACAGAGAGATAGATCCAATCTCGGAGGGGCTCTCGCCCCTCCCAAGCCATGGGAGCCAAGCACCATAGGGGAAACCCTTCTCCCATCTAGGGAGGAGGTCAAGGTAGAATAAGAAGAAGGGGGGCCCTGTCCCCCTTGCTTTCGGTGGCGCCGGAACGCCATCGGGGGCCATCATCATCACCGCGATCTTCACCAACACCTCCATCATCTTCACCAACATCTCCATCACCTTCCCCCTTCTATATTCAGCGGTCCACTCTCCCACAACCCGCTGTACCCTCTACTTGAAGATGGTTCTTTATGGTTCCTATTATTTTCCAATGATGTGTTGCCATCCTATGATGTCTGAGTAGATTTCTATTGTCCTATCGGTGATTGAAGAATTGCTATGATTGGTGTGAGTTGCATGTTTTATTATTGGTTCTGTCCTATTGTGCCCTCCGTGTCACGCAAGCATGAGGGATTCCCGCTGTAGGGTTTGCAATATGTTTATGATTTGCTTATGGTGGGTGGCGTGAGTGACAGAAGCACAGACCCGAGTAAGTAGGTTGTTTGCGTATGGGATAAAGGGGACTTGATAATTTAATGCTATGGTTGGGTTTTACCTTGATGAATCTTTTGTACTTGCGGATGCTTGCTAGAGTTCCAATCATAAGTGCATATGATCCAAGTAGAGAAAGTATGTTAGCTTATGCCTCTCCCTCAAATAGAATTGCAATAGTGATTACCGGTCTAGTAACGTAGTCAATTGCTTAGGGACAATTTCACAACTCCTACCACCACTTTTCCACACTCTCTATATTTACTTTATTTAATCTTTATCTAAACAACCCCTAGTCTTTATTTACGCGTTCTTTATTATCTTCCAAACCTATCCAACAACATCTACAAAGTACTTCTAGTTTCATACTTGTTCTAGGTAAAGCGAACGTCAAGCGTGCGTAGAGTCGTATCAGTGGCCGATAGGACTTGAGAGAGTATTTGTTCTACCTTTAGCTCCTCGTTGGGTTCAACACTCTTACTTATCGAAAGAGGCTACAACTATCCCATATACTTATGGGTTATCAGGAGGCGGGAGGTGGTCCCGGCGGCGCTGGAGGAAGAAGACGAGAGATTGAAGATGGATGCCGGTCGTTGGATGTAAATCCAACGGCTAACAAAGTCAGAATAATTTGTTGACTAAGTTGACAACGACTTGCGTTGGCTTCGACCTATTGGCCCACATTTCAGCCTCCAAAAATGTGACACGTATTCAACCTATTTTTTCAGAATTTACAATCTTTTTTTGCGCGGTAGAATTTACTGTCAATTTAATCTTTTTTTTGAATTACAGTCCATGCTGGGTGAACAAATAATGTAGCGTCCATGCAGCCCATTCATTTTATTTTCTAAAAAATTACATGCCATTTGCACTTTCTCGAAATACACGATTTTGCTGGGCTGATTCTAATTATAATGCTGGGTTGGGCCAGCAGTGTTATCAAAAAATAAACAGGGGCTGAGCATTTTGTTATAAATATATTTAAATAATAAGTGATATTATTACATTCGTCCTTAAATCTTACCAAGCTTTTGTACACAATCACTAGGATTGTCGTGCCAAAACATTCCAGGATTTTATTGTTAATAAATTATTTTTATAAGTTAATAAGATGTGGGATATTGTTTTCTTTCATACGCAAGTATCTATAAAATATATGATGACAATAAAAATAATATATAATAACAAATAAAATAATTTAAATATATATGATATAGTTAGAAGGGAAACATAAGTTGGACCAGGCGTTCCTATTCTTATATAGAAAAATAGAATAGACCCCTGCGTTTTCTTCAATAAAAATACATAAATTGGGCTGCCGATGTTTTAGGAAAAACAAAACCTCGGATGGGAGGTCCATAGGCCGGTCGATACATGACGGCCCTCAATAAAATAAAAACATGCATATGGACCTCCCATCCGAGGTCGTGGGCTCCACATGTTAAAAAAGAAAGCCTAGACTAGGCAGCCCAAAACCCAGCTGATACTTACTGCCCCAGTGATAATAAATGATACCTGCCAGCTCCCCGGCTTCGTTGTGAATTTATCTCCTATAGTAACTACGTTGAAGCGCCTAAAAGAATGTAACTATGTTGACAAACCCGTGGTCCCCAACGTCAGCATAGCATTAGGAGGAAGTATTTTTTCAATGAGGCACTTGCTTGCGTACGGCCATAGACCTGGTGGGTCCCGACTGTCCGCCTCTCCACGTACATTCCTCTCCAGATTCCTCTCGTTTGTTCGGCATATTCACAATGGCAGACAAGGACGTCACGGCGAGCGCACAAAGGCACAGGATGGGATCCGACCACCTAAGGAAGTGCCTTATTATTAACGAAACTACTGAACTAGCCTAGTGGCCAAGTGACACTACCCGACGGCTGTTCCGCCTGGGTTCGATTCTACCTATGCAGGGAAAAAATCTCCAAATTTTTTGCCTCTGCCTTTATTGACATGTGGGTCCCCATTGTCATCTACGCACACCACGTCCAACACTTGCCAAAACTTCGTCCCTCGTTTTCTCTATGTTTCGCACACTCGACATTGTGTGGGCATTTTGAAAATAGCATACCTTTTTGACTGTGCATCATATGAAGATGTGCTATGCATGAATGTTGATCACCATGATGTTAACTGGCTGGTAGTTCCATTTTCGACCATGAATAAAACTTCCAACATGATGTTAACCCTGTTTGAAAAGGTCGTGTTAATATAAATGCTCTGCCTCTGAAAGTTGTAGTTTCTTATCTGAAACTGAAACTTGCAGTTTCTTCTCTGAGAATCACATTGTTTGCACTTTTATACTCCTATGAAACTACATTTTTTAAGTGCTAAAAAAAGATCTCTAGAATTCATAAAATACTTCATATGCTCAATACTGCAAATCTGAAATTCAAAAGACATTCACATCTGAAAGTACTCTCAAAATACACAACATAAAATACAATTCACAACCTGCAAATACTAACAACCCTAAGCTCCTCCTAACAATTCACAACCTACCTGACTATTGGGCTAGGGAGTAGTCCCCTCCTATTCCTCGGCGGCAGACAGCCGCCCCGTGAGATGATGTGAATGGCGAGGGAGAGGATGGCAGGGAAGCGTTGTCGGGCCAACTGCTTTTCTCCTCTTGCAGTTGGGTTTGGTTGATGAAGACTCCACCGGCTCGCTCTGGCAGGACATCCTCACAAATGGCACCCTATAGATGCTCGATCCTTCAATCTCTGGTGGATGCTCCATCTGGGATCGATACTCCCACCACCGCTCCCTCACGATCGGATTCGGTTAATATGTTTGCTCCATGGCCCAGAGGAGCAGCTCTATGTACTCCCGCTCGACTCCCTCCGGGAGTATCGCCGCCTTTTCGCTCTGTTGCAGATATTTGGCCGTGGATGTCGTCGTCGCCGCTAGTTGGTCCTTGTTGTCAAACCAAGACTGTATCTCCAACATCCTAGCTAGCTTCACAGGGTCGCCATCTGCGATCCTCATGTATCGGTTGTACTCCTCCATCGATCTACTTCTCCACAACACCTTCACTCGCTGGTGGTGGTTTTTGAATGGAAGAGGAGAGGAGAAGCACTGGTTTTGAATTAGAATGGGAGAGGAGCGACACTGGTTTTGGATTGGAATAGGAGAGGAGGGGCGGTGGTTTTGAAATGGAAGAGGAGAGGAGCGGCGCTGGATTTAGATTGGAACAAGAGAGGAGCAGCGGTGGTTTAAGAGGAGAAGAGCGGAAGAGTGGCGCTGGTCTTGGAATTAATTTTTTGTTTTGCGTATTTTGGGTCAAAGTTTGACCATGTACTGTATTTGACAAGCAAAATGTGAATGCATGTCACCAAAAATTATATCACTCGGTTCGTATCTGAATGTACTTTCAAATTATATTATTTTTGCAACGTATAACATATATTTTATTTGCGAAAATCATGGTCAATTATGACCCAGAATAAAAGGGAGACTAGTTAATGTGGGGTAGCTTTGTTAATTGAAGGGTAAATTGATTTTGATTTTGATCCAGTGACAGCGCGTCGGCCCTCTCGTCCAACCATAAATCGCTGTCGCACACTCCTCTCCCTCTTCTCCATTGCAAAACCACCTCCTCTCATCTCCATCATCTCCATTCCAAAACCACCATCTCGCCTCTCCATCTTCTCCATTGCAAAACCACCTCCTCTTCTCTCCATCATCTCAATTCTAAAATCACCGTCTCGCCTCTCCTTCTTCTCTATTGCAAGACCACCATCTCTCCTCCCATCTTCCAAAGCTAGCACCAAACCACTCAGAAAGACATCTATGGAGAGGATGCAGCAGCGAATCAGGCAGATCGCCGGTGGCGACCAGGCAAAGTTAGCCAGGTTGAAGGAGATCCTTACTTTGTTTGACAATGAGTGGGAGATTTCAAGGACGGTGAGGGCCATGTGGCAATGTATGCGAAAGAGCAAGGCGGCGGCGATGAGGGTGGCGATGTACATGTACTCCTCGACGGCAGTCACGCCGCAGTCCTCCGAGTTCATTGAGTATCTCCTCTGGGCGATGGAGTAGACATATTCGCCCGAGGTGACAATCAGGCGGAGGTGGTGGACGTACAGGTCGAAGGTCGAGCACCCAAAGGATAACGAATCGATCGAGTATGGTGTGTCGTTCGTGAGGGTGCAGAGCCAGCCGGAGCCACAGGAGTATTCGTTCTCTCGCCGCAAGAGGAGGTCGGATGGCACGACGTCACTTCCCCGCCGTTCTCCACGGTTCCCTCGACGCTCACCTCGTTTCAATGGTGGTAGTAGGGTTTAAGGTAAGCTTCGCACTAACCTAATCTTCCACCCGCTCATGCTTACAATCAGTGTGACAACTAATGAAAATAATGCTTACAATCAGTCTTCGAGTACTACGCCAATCACCCTAAAATAGCTCTGGACCTTTGGGTCAAAGTATACAAATAAAGAAAAATAGATTGGTGCTTCTTTCAGAAAAGAGTACTCCCTAGAAAACTGCCAATATAAGCTACTAGTATTTGGTTAGAGGATTTTCTGTCGAGAAAGATCCGTCCATAGAGAGTGCCACACATCCCGCTGGTGGTGGTGAATGCCAATGCATGGATGGAGCATGGTTGGTGTCAGTAATTTTTACTTGGCACACCTTGCACTCTGCATATATGCCGGTTCCATATGACCATTTGTGCAGTTCCACCAAAATGCAGCTGAATAACCACTACTACAGGAACTAGCTTTGGTAACACATCGTGGTAACACAAGAAAGAATGTGTTACAAAGTGAAATCCCTGTAACACAACATTTCTGTCCAAAACTATTGTAACAGATTATGTGGAAAGTGTTACGAAGCTGTAACACATATTCCACATGCGTCGAATGTGTTATGCTATTGTTACACATTATTTATGTCGATCAAGAGTGTTACAACCATGTAACACATATATGAGATGCAATGTTGTGTTACAAGTTTGTAACACATAGGTAATCTACATAGGTAAATGTTGAAGAGTAATAATATTGGATCGACTTTTTATTTGTTGTCATAAGAAGACTTGTTGCAGCATGTATGTGATCAATTCTCAAGTCGATCCCATCGTAGCATGTGGCCTTTGGGCTAATAGTTATGGGCTTGTGCCAATCACATGTTAGCTACTTATAGAAATTTAGGGGATGCGTGTTTTCTTACTGTTGATGGATATTAGGATAAAACCATTGGCGTAGCCCAGCTATCAAAGCACACAGAGGGCGTAGCTAGCTTCTTTTAAGTAATTTTGGAGTTAATTAATTTAAATATGCTTTGAAGATTTTATTGATCCGTAATTTTTATTATAAAGTATAAAAGTATGTTTACTTGTTGTATTTGGGAAGTGCTTTTTGATAAAAGCTATGCTGTATGTTGACATGTTATATTTGTGACATATTTTATTAATTGGATCATCCTTATCAAAATCCGGCTAAAGCAAGTACTAATCCATGTTTCCCTAAAAGAAAAAGTACTAATTCAAGCTACCTATCATTGAGGTGGGCCAACCAATTTTAGAAATTAACCAAATAAGACTAATTCAGTTCTAGAAAATAGATAATAGTATGTATGGCTTTTTTATTACTTTATATTATAATTTGAACCTCATTTCAGGTTGGCACAAAAGTGATTCTGAAGTCTTTAGTATATCCAAACAATAGGCATGTAGCACATGCTAGCATTTTGGGTTGCAATTCAAAAAAATGGTTGGTGGTGTTGAGCTAGGTCGGCAGTTCATAGAAGTGCAAGTTGATCACCTATTGAGGAGTGTGAGGTCTTGATAAGGGAAAGGGAAAATTGTAGGACAATTGGCATTGCTTTCACCTCTGGGTTAACAATTTCTTGGCCTTCAGGATGTATAAGTCAATATTTAACTTCTTGGGTTTTGTTAAATTAACTTCATGATATACTTAATGTAGTCGTAACTGATTTTTTTCTTGCAGATTGCAAGGTTCAGTCGTTGAGTTGATTCGGATGCTTTTGCTTCTGAGGAATCGAGATACAAATATGACATATTGATGCAAGAAAGATCCGAGGGGCACATTCTAGTGAACATGAATAGGGGTGTCACATGGGTTCAATGATAGGAAATCTTTCGCATACTATAGTTTACATTTATGGGTTGGGAAATGTATTTTTTCCCTAAAATATGGATCTTCTATATGTTTATTGTTACAAATGCTATGGAATGGCATGGACCATATTGATATTTTATATCCTCGGGCATGCATGCAAGCTTTATGTCCATGGCCTTTTTATATAGTATACACTGTGTGTCATCACTACTAGGGAAAAGCCTATACACAGAATCTTATCAGCAGCGCGCTTTAAAATAAGTCGCTGCTGCTAATTAGCAGTAGCGTGCCCAGCCGAAACTCGCTGCTGAAACAAATATAGCAGTAGCGCGCCCTCTCAAAGACGCACTGCTGCTACAATTCCCACGAGGCCGCCGCGAGGCTAGTTATAGCAGCAACGCGTTATAGCGACACGCGCTACTGCTACGTAGCATAGTAGCAGCGCATTTCTCAGATAAGCGCTACTGCTAAGTTTCCTACAAAAATTTAGTCCCACCTCGCTCCGTGAAGAGAGCTTCTACCACCTTAAATATGTTACTTCTAAAACTTTGACAAGCACTTGGTCTTCATTGAACTCTATGTGTAGAATTTGTGGCTGCAATATGAGTCTTCACCTGTTCCTAAACCGGTGAGGACTCATATTGACAAATCAGATTGTACACAAAAAGATCGTTGATGATCAATGTATTTTTGATATATTGAACAAAGTCTATTTTTACATGCTGACACATAGCAGTAGCGATTTATTTTGAAAGGCGCTGCTGCTAGATAGCTTAGCAGTAGCGTCTTTTCCTACAGTGCGCTACTGCTAAGCCATTCATCTCCCACCCCCATCTCCTCTATCCGATCCACTCACAAAGTCACACACTCAATCCTCCGTCTGCACCGCGCGCCGGTCCACCCCCGTCGCCCCTCCTCCGTCTGCGCCGCATGCCGTCACCTCCTCCTCCTTGCTGGACTCGGTACCGGCCTCCTCCTCCATCCTCCCTCTCCACTAGCCGCTGGCCGGCCCCTCCTCGCTCCGCCTTCCTCCTCCGTCCTGCCTCAACTGGCCGTGCCGGTCGGCCCCTCCTCGCTCCGCCTTCCTCCTCCGTCCTCCCTCAACTAGCCGCGCTGGCCGGCCCCTCCTCGCTCCGCCTTCCTCCTCCATCCTACTCTCTTCTCCCTCCTCGAGTCGCCCCTCCTTCTCCCTCTTGCTCATATGCAACATTTTGATTTAGTTTATATAATTTAGTTGATTTAGTAGGCTAGTTGATTTAGTTGACTTAGAACATTTTGATTTAGTTGATTTAGTAGGAAAGTTCATTTAGTTGATTTAGTTGACTTAGAACATTTTGATTTAGTTGATTTAGTAGGCTAGTTCATTTAGTTGATTTAGAACATTTTGATTTAGTTGATTTAGTAGGGTAGTTGATTTAGTTGATTTAGAACATTTTGATTTAGTTGATTTAGTAGGCTAGTTTATTTAGTTGACTTAGAACATTTTGATTTAGTTGATTTAGTAGGCTAGTTCATATGCAACATTTTGATTTAGTTGATATGATTTAGTTGATTTAGTAGGCTAGTTGATTTAGTTGACTTAGAACATTTTGATTTAGTTGATTTAGTAGGCTAGTTGATTTAGAATATTTTGATTTAGTTGATTTAGTAGGCTAGTTGATTTAGTTCACTTAGAACATTTTGATTTAGTTGATCGTTAATCCTTTGCTCATATTGCTTTAGGAAAAATGGCGCCACCACCACCACCACTATGTCGACTGTGCAAGTCAAGATGCGCCAGCAGCATTGCAACTGGCAAGCTGTTCGGCATCTACTTCCAGCCGAGTTTTTGTCATGCGGCGGTAAGAAATTAGATGAAATGTAATGACTATTTTATTTTAGTGTTGGCATTACTGCATTGTGTGATTTTGCTTATTTTACACAGATCTTCCCATGCAATGTGAGGTTGAAATTCAACAAGCTGACAGGAGACACTGTGAAATTTGAGGCTCCTGGGGGGCCGTACACTATGGAGGTCGAGAAAGGACGTAATATGTCACATATTGGAGGAGATGGATGGGCTCGTTTCGTCGCTCGCATGCGTCTTACTGGTGGTGAGTTGATCAGCTTCTCCTTCCGAGCAGAAAGACCGAAGCTAGCTGTCATTTATCTCAACCTGGTGGAAGATGATGAAGATGACGAAGATGATGAAGATGATGAGGACCCACTCGATGAAGATGATGAGGACCCACTTCATGAAGCCATCGTAGCTCAAAGAACAAGGCTGAGTGAGGAGGAGGTGTCCAACCTGTGGGACATAATTCCGCCACGTGCTGACTTTGTCGGGGTGCCATTCGTGACCCGCTTGACAAATACCATGGTTGATCAACATGATATGGTATGTTATACTTACAAATGCAAATTATCCGATGAATAACTTAGTGTACAGTCCAATGATATGGTATGTTGTGTGGAATCTATTCGATGATATGTTTTAGTGTAGAGTTTGATCACATGCTTATTAGTGTAGAATCTAAGGAAACTATTAATAGTGTAGATAATCCATATGTACTTATTTGCGAGGCTATTTATTAATTGATATGTTTTTCTTATTCAGAAATTGGCAAAGAGCATATCTGTGAGTTATGGTATCGAGCCTGATGAAGAAGGCTCAGCTGGACTACGCCTTACTGCAAGGGGCTCCGTCACAACCTGTACTTACTGCATGTACACGGACGGTCGCACACACTTAAACTCGGTTGGGTGGAAGAAATTCCTCAATGGCAAGAATCTTCGTGTTGGACAGGCCATCCTAATTACTATCAGGAACACCAACCGCCCAGGCTTGAGGATGATGATTGTCTTCGATATCATCTAGAAATACATATGTGTGTGTGGCTATATCATCTAGAACTACATATGTGTGTGTGGCTGTGTCATCTAGAACTACATATGTGTGTGTGGCTGTGTCATCTAGAACTACATATGATGATCGTCGTCGATATCATCTAGAACTACATATGATGATGGCCATTGATATGACCTTGTACTGCTTGAGGATGCATGTTGACTCTGCATGAAATTGTTATCTAGTACTCCCTTCGTTCAAATTACTCGTCGTGGTTTGAACTAAAACCACGACGAGTAATTTGGAACGAAGGGAGTACTACCTAGTAATGGTTTATGAATTTGATATCTACTAGCAGTACCTAGTATCTAGTATCTGAAAGAGAAACTGAAAGGGAAAGGGGTAATGGGAAAATGATGAAAGATATAGCAATAGCAAGGGATGGCGAAATAGCTACAGCTATTTAATAGTAGCGTGTTCCTAAAAAGCATTGCTGATATCATCAACAGTAGTACCGCGGGTTAGGGCCGCGCTACTACTATGAGTTAGCTGTAGCGCCTTATTAGTAGCGCGGTCACCCACGCTACTGCTAGCCTCAAAACCCGCGCTACTACTAGGGTTTTTCCTAGTAGTGCATATGTTTATTGCTTTTCACTATGAGGAAGTATAAAAAAGAAATGTATTGATACAATATTTCATAAAAAATGGTTGCATAGAACATTGGACTAATTATGTCATGTTACTATAGTTAGGAAAAGGTGTTATTAGGTTGGCTACCAATCACCACTAGAGATGTTACAGTATATACAAAATATTGTGTTACCGTTGCGTTGCTACTTGTGTTGCAATTTTGTTAAACCGTATTACTAACCATGTTGCTACACAAGGAAACAATGTTACAAAATGTGTGCCTATAGTTCTAAAAAAGTGTTACCAGGCCTTCGGTAACACATATGGCTTGTGTTGCAATGATACAATAGTAACATGTTTATATACATATAGGAACAACTCTTATGTGCTACAATAGGCACCCCTAGTAACATAGCCTACAGGAACAAATACAAATGTGTGTTACTGTCCACTTTAGTAACACAATATCTAAGCTGTAGTAGCACATCAACGTGTTACAAGAGATCAATCCTGTAGTAGTGAACCCTATTTGCACAGATAATGAAAAAGTGTGATTACATTATAGTGGCACTACTTGATGAAATGCAAAAAATAAATAGAAGAAAATATTGTGATAGTATCATAGTATGCCATGCTGCGAGGGCGAGATGGGCCCTGCGACGCCTCATACGTACGCCTCATACTGGAAATCATCCCAAGTCTCCCAGATACACCTTCTGCCAGTGATGAACATCAGTGTACAGTGGTAGTACAAGGAGGCGCCTTAAGACATTCATATCTCTATTTTTGTGCAGATCAACTAAAATTAAGCACCCCAGTTTGCAGAAACGCTTAAACATTAACATGGGACTAGTTGATGAAACATACATTTACAAAGAGAAGAACTTTCTTTATCTACATTGGAAATGAAATGATAGAGAGGACACTCACTCTATTTTAACTGTATTATTACTTCATTTTATCAGTGACACTAGGGTCGAGCAGGTGGCAAACTAGGTGTACCGTGCGTTGCAAGGATGGAGGCCGGGGGTGCTTAGACTGGGATGCTGAAGCTGGCTCTTTCAGTCACCAACATGGATGATTCAATTCATGGGACCTTTTGGTGCAGTTCACCTAAAATGAAGCAATGTCCCGTGAGCTAGCAGCTTCTTCTTCATTTTTTTAAGAAAAGGGCTCCAGCCCCGGTTCCATTTCCATCAGAAAATGAAACCCACAGAGCTTCTTTTTCATTAGTTGCAATAAAATTGAGTAACATCAAGGTTGGTTGTGAAGCTCCTGGAATGTTCAACTATAATTTGGATATCATTTGTGCAGTTCAACTAAGATCGAGCGTGAAATGTATATCTCTGTTTGCATAAAAAAGGTGGAAAGGAGGGTGACTAACAAGTGATGAAACATGCATCAAATGAAAATAAGCATGTTCATTATCTGAATGGCAATCCTACAAGGACAGTAGCAATTTCTAAAGCAGTAGCATTGCTAGATATTAGTGTGGGCATTAGGAGTAACTATGACAACCGTTAAATATGACAGTACTTTAATGGTGCCATTGCTTCATTTTACCAGCAAACATTACATTAATAGCTGCTACAAAGTCGGTATTTGGGCACGGGAGAGTAGGCGGACAAGACAGTTGCATTTCTATCGAAAAGAAGCAACTTATCTTAATGGGAAATTCAGCAGGACATGTAAAAAAGTGCCATTGATTCATATTACTGGAGGCGTTACATTGAAAACAACATTGTTTAACGTGTCCTTACTTTTAACAGTGCGACTGCTACATTTTACCAGTAGCATTACATAAGAGTGGCTCGGGGCAACAAATATCAGTACATGATATCTGGGTTGGTCCCATTTTTGTTCGGTATAGCCACCTTATACTGTGTGAGGCTAGCAAATCTAGTGCTGGACTTACTCTGTTGACTTATCCCACAGTCCCCACTTTCTTTCCTTTTTCAACCAATACATTGGGTTTATATTGAGTTTGTACTGCGTTTCCCTTTATTTCCCAATTAGACCTAGAGACCAGTTGGATAGCCAGTCTCTGCTACTTTTCGCCCCCATTATTTCCTCTTTCGACCAAGTCCTAGATTCAGGTAACAAATCTTTCCCCACCCCCACCCCCTTTCTTCCTTGTTTGAACCAACTAGTACTATATTCGAGTGCATGAACTAGTTTTACCTCTTAACCGTAAAAAATTAGGTGGTTTTCAAACAGCCGATCGATCCTATCTACGAGGGAGCCTGAGAAATAGTAAAAGATACAAATTTAGCGACGCAAGGAGCTCGGGAAGTAGAGCAAGGCCGGTTTCGAATGAAGTTATACCTGATGGTTGTCGGGATGTCGCTAGGTGGGTGGCGGGAGGCCGGATCTGCCCACACTACGGCAGCGAGGAAGAAGGGGTCGGAGGCCCTCCCTCTCCAGCGGTGCTTGGGAGAGAACGGCAAGGCATGCTGATCGGGACACGCCGGTAGTGGGTAAGAGCCATCGCCGAGGATGACCGCGTGAACGTTGCACCTTCTCACCTTCCCCAGCGGAGAGGATCCGGCTGGATCTGTGACCAACGTTGAGCAGAGAGAGAGAGAGTGTGTGTGGACACCGCTGCCGTGTTTAGATCTGGAGAGGATGAGACAGTGTGAAGAGAGCAACACTAGCAAGCAAGCGCGGAGGCTCCTGCCTATATAGTGGAGTACTAGTTTTCTTTTGTCTACCGGAGCCGGCTTGACCTCGTCAATGACTGTCGAGAAGTCTTCATGCTCGTGGCCCGGAGGCGCAGTTGTCCTCATTTTGATCTGAAGCACCGGATTATAACATATAACACAAAAAAATGCCACATGACAAGAAATCATAACTTCACTGCCCAAAGGAGACAACATGCGATCATAGACGGACAGACTAGACGAGGATCAAGGCTCAAATTAAAGATAAACTCGTAGAAAAGGGGTCCGTCCATAGATGTTCTAATTAACATAGCCGGCTTGACCTAGATGTCAGCCGAGTAGTCTTCGTGCATGTGCCCCCAATGACTAGCCCAACTCAGTTGTCGCTGTTTAACCCTCGCAGTGATCCGAAGCACATGACACCTAATTTTGCGAGATGACAAGAAACCTTTTTTTAGATTTCTCACCAGAACTACATCCCTGTACAACACAGCCTGCACGATGTGTAGACGATAGCCAATCCAGGCGTGTCTGCTGGAGTCTGGTCACATGCATGGACGAACAGATCTTCCGTGTCTTGCAGGGATCGTCCAGGCACCAACATAGTACAACACTTCTCTAGTACTATCGCTCGTCTTTCTCTTCTATTAAGTCACCCGACTTGCGGTGCCGGGAAGTGTGCCTATGGTTGGTTCTCAATTGTGGTCCCACATGTGTGTGCAAACACAATATGACGCGTGTTCCATTCGGAGAGCAGCATGCTAGACCGACCGACCGTCTGGGGTGCGACGCGAACGCGACGGGCGTGCTGTATACTTCGTACATGTGTACCGCCGTTTTCTTAAGGCTTTTCTCCATGGCGCAATCCATGGATACAAAATTAGTATACTGTACTATTTAAAAGTCGAGGGCGGGGCTTTTCCTATGTGATAGGAGGGGCAGTTCCGCCTAGTCGGTTCGACAGAGACGCGAGAAGATGAGGGAGTAGGCTGCTGCAAACGTAGGGCTGTGTGATTTGACAGCGAGTTACTGCTGGACAGGGGGGGCCGTGATTTGACTTGCCATTATCATTTTAACTGCGGCGCTACGACCGGCGTGAGTCTCCTGATACTTGACCACCTCCATATAGGTGCCTCTCCCAATGCTCCACCATGTAGAGGCTGGCTCTTGCATGAGAGCCCACTTCTCCACTTTTTCCTTGCCTCTTTCCTCCACATATGCAAAAATGCCATGTAAAGCGGGCTTATAGCCCACTATTGTACTTACTTGCTCCTACAGGTGCTAAGCTTGCCACATAGGCATAAAGTATGATGTGGCAAGCTAATTAAGAAGAGAGAGACTAGTTTGGTGACCCAAGGAAGAAACGGTGCTAAGCGCGTGTACCTAGGTGAAAAGACAATTTTGAGTCTATAGCTAATTAAATGAAGCAAACTTAGCAACAAAAAACTAAGAACCTATGCATTGGGGACATGATTACTAACCCATTTAATGCCCTTAGCACCTCATCTAAGCACCATTTCATTGGAAGAGGTCACTCCTTGGCAAATGCAATAAATACTACGAAGAAAGAGATAGAGAGAAGATCCTAGTTGCCTAAGTACATGCGATCATGAGTATCTCAACACTCCCCGCAGTCGATACGTTGCTAGTGACGCAGAGACTGGACCGAAACTCCTCGAATGTAGACATCGGTAACCCCTTGGTCATGACATCGGCGAACTGTTGAGCGGTGGGAACGTGTAGCACACGTATGTGGCCGAGAGCCACCTGCTCATGCACGATGTGGATGTCCAGCTCGATGTGCTTCGTGCACCGATGATGAACGGGGTTAGCGGAGAGGTAAACAGCGGAGACGTTGTCACAGTACACAAGAGTGGCACGTGAAACATCATGATGGAGCTCCTGAAGAAGTTGCCGCAACCAGAAACACTCGGCAGCGGCGTTGGCAACAGCCCGGTACTCTGAGCACTGGAACGAGAGACCGCAGGCTATCGTTTCAACGACCAGGAGATGAGGGATGGCCCCAAGCAAATCTAGTATCTGGAGGTGGAACGACGAGTGTCCGGACAGCCAACCTAGTCAGCATCAGAGTAGGCGACCATGTCGGTGGAGGAGGATGTTGTCAATGTGAGCCCAAGGGACATGGTGCCATGGATGTACCGTAGAATCCGCTTCACGAGGTTCCAATGACTGTCACGGGGAGCATGCATGTGTAGACACACCAGCTGGACGGCGTACTACAAGTCCGGTCATGTGAGGGTTAAGTACTGAAGGGCGCCGACAATAGACCGGTAGAACGGGCCATCTGGTGTTGGAGAGCCCTCAAGCGCTGAGATCTTGGCCTTCGTGTCAACAGGAGTGGCAGCAGGCTTGCAGTTAAGCATGTCGGCACGATCAAGAAGCTAATGGGCGTATTTCTGTTGATGAAGGAAAAACCCATCGGAGCGCCGAATGACCTCAATGCTGAGGAAGTAATGAAACAGCCCCAAATCCTTCAAGGAAAATTCGGTGCTGACACGAGCAGTGAGCTGGTCGAGGAGCTGCACTGAAGAGGCCATGAAGATGATGTCGTCGACGTAGAGGAGGAGATCAGCAAACGCCGGTCCAAGATGGTACGCGAACAGGGAGGGGTCGAAGCGAGTAGCTCGGAAGCCTAACTACTGAAGGAAAGTGGCGATGCGCTGGTACCAATCTCTCGGCGCCTGCTTCAATCCATAGAGGGACCGAGAGAGCAGACAGACATGATCAGGATGATCGGCATCGACGAAGCCGGTGGGCTGCTGGCAATACACCTGTTCGGCGAGATGGCTATGGAGGAACACATTGGAGACGTCCAGCTGATGAACCAGCCAGGCACGAGACACCTCAAGCTGGAGGACGGTGCGGATCGTGCCCGGCTTGACGACTGGAGCGAAGGTGTCGGTAAAGTCAACTCTGGTGCGTTGCCGGAAGCCGCGAACCACCCAGCAAGTTTTATAACGCTCAAGGGTGCCGTCAGGATGCGTCTTGTGCCGGAAGACCCACTTCCGGCTAATGATGGTGGCGTGGCAGGGAGGTCAGACAAGCTACCATGTGCGATTGTTGCAATGCAACGAACTCCTCCTGCATGGCGACAAACCAGTTGGGCTCGCGGAGAGGCCCGAACGGACGATTGGAACCGGCGATGGTGAAGAGGATGAGGTCGTGCATAAGTACTCCTCCGATGGATAGCGCGTGTTGGGCCGAAGGGCGCCTGTGCGCGATCGTGTGGTGATGTGGAGTGGCGGTATGTCACCATCGGGTCGGTCGGGTTCTGTAGCAGAGGAGACCGAGGCCGCAGGTGGCAGGACCGGCGGAGTGGTGGTCGGGGCCGTGGGTGGCAGACCCGCAGGCAGGCCGGAGCGAGCACATGCGGAGCCATAGCAGGTAGGCCTGGGGCGGCTGCAGGCAAGGCAGCAGGAAGCGGGCCCGGGGGGGCTGCGGTCAAGGCCGCAGGTGGCGAGCCTGGAGCGGCTGCGGACGGGGCCGCAGGTGGCCGACGCGAGCCGGACGAGGGAGCCGAGGCGCCCAAGACAGAAGCGTGCGATGCCAAAGAGGGGGCCGAGGCCGCAAAGTTGCCCGGTACCCAGACATCCGAGGCACTCTGTACGCCTACAGAGTCACCAAGATCGGAGAGGGCCGGACCGAGGCGGCCGCCGCGAGGGGGCGGCAGCGCGGCAGGAGATCCGCCAAGGAGAGGCGGGGTCTACGAAGTCGGTGCGTCCGAGGGATGTACCTGCTGAAACGGAAACACTTTTTCATCAAAGTAAACATGCCTTGAAGTAATCACGCGATGAGAGACGGGGTGGTAGCACCGGTAGCCCTTTGTGTTGGAGGGGTACCCAAGAAAGATACAAGCGAGAGACCACGGAGCAAGTTTATGGGGGGGGTGGAGGCGGTGCTAGGATAGCAAAGGCAGCCAAAGATGCGAAGATCATTGTATGAGGGAGGAGTCCCATAGAGCAACTGATGTGGCGCATAGTGCCAACGAACACGGCATAGCCGGATGTTGACAAGAAGAGTCGTGGTGGCGAGAGCATCGGGCCAAAAACGAGGCGGGATGTTGGCATGGAATAGGAGGGTATGAAAACAATCGTTGAGAGTGCGGAGTACATGCTCTGCCCACCCGTTTTGCTGCGAGGTGTAAGGACATGTTAGATGAAAAACAGTACCATGTGTGGCGAGGAGGTTGCGGACAGCAAGACTATCGAACTCTTTCCCATTGTCTGTTTGGAACGCAAGAATGGGTCGACCAAAGTGCGTAGAGACAAATGAGTAAAAAGATGTGAGTGTTCAAAGAACATCCAATTTCTACCGAAGGGGAAAAGTCCACACATAGTGCTTAAAATCGTCTAAGATGACAAGATAATAAACATAGCCAGATTTGCTCGCAATGGGCGATGTCCAAACATCACAATGTATCAACTGAACATCGGATTTTCACGGGTAAGACGGCGAACGGAGACAAGATTTTTGATTAATTCAGGAGAAACTAAGATATGAGACATATTAATAGGTGTACTAGACGACGAAAAAGAAGTAGAACCAATATGTGTGATGGCAAGGGAAGAGCCATCGCCGAGAGTAATGTGAGTGGCGGTGTTGGTGGGAGATAAAGAGGTTAAGTTACCCAGGTTGGAGGACATGTGTGCAGTAGCCCCGGAGTACATAAACCCGTCGCTGCCACCGGTGTAGGTGTTGGGGGTGGGGGCCGACTGCAGTGCAGCTAAGGCAGAAGGGTCCCAAGGCAGCGAGGCGGGTGCTACGTTGTAGTAGCCGGCGCCGGGCTGCGGTGGCGCAAGGGCCGGCAACGGCGGGTAGGCCGCGTAGGCCCCAGGCTGCTGGAACCCCACGAAGGCCGCAGGTGGCTGCGGGACGGCATGGTAGGCCTAGTGATACGCCGGTCGAGGGCCTAGGATGCCGGGAGTGGTGGGGCGGGGGACCGGCATAGAATATACATGGACGACGTCGGTCCAAGGATTGTGCCCGTAAGCCCATGGCGCCACGGGCTGCTGCTGCTGCTGGACGCGGGGTGGCCCGGCGGGGTTAGCCGCCCGCTGCTGACCCTTGCGCTCCCCCCCTTGCTGCAGCGGCCACCGCGCTCGTTGGAGGCAGCAAGCGTCGCCGCTCCCTGTTGGGGAAACGGGAATGGCGGAGGGACCGGTTGGGGCAGCGGTAAGGGAGCCGCCGGCTGCTGTTGGGGAGCCGCGCCGCGTGACATGCCGGCGGCGAGGGCGGTGTGAGCAGGAGCCCGTGGAGTAGCGCACGGTGGAGGCTGGATGAACAGGAACCCGTGGATGAACAGTCGCAGGTGGAGGCTGGAGGAGGTTGACGGTGGATGAACAGTAGCCCGTGGAGGCTGGAGGAGGTCGACGGTGGAGATGAACAGTATCCCGTAGAGTCCCGTTTCGCGGTACGCCACACCCCTCCCGATGAACAGGACCCCCGTTTCGACCGTAGAGCTCCAACACAAGTCTGTTTCCTTTGTTTTGCGGTACGCCACACCCCTCCCGATCAACAGGACCCCGTTTCAATCGAAGGAGGTCCAAACAAGTCCGTTTCCTCCGTTTTGCGGTACGCCAGACCCCTCCCAATGAACAGGATCCCGTTTCGAACGTGGCCGGTCGAACACAAAGCCGTTTCCTCCGTTGTGCAATACGCCAGGCCTAGTTTCCATCGCCTGTTCCATCCAAGCCCTCCCGATGAATACGACGATGCATTCCGTTCCGACCCAGCTGGTCGGCTCCCCATGAACACGACGACGACGCAGTTTCTTCGTTCCGACCCAGCCATGTTCACGAGCCCTGGCCGTACGTATGCGCGAGCAGGTGTTCGAGACCCCGCCCGTATGTACGTACGTGGCCGTATTTTCTTTCTTCCACACTGGTCGCTGTACGTACGTGTACATGCTAAGTGCGCGCCTCAACTACGACAAGTGCACGCCTCTACATAGACCAGTATGTACGTACACGTTCGCGACCAGAATGACAACGCTACGTACGCTTCGACCAGGTGGGTCCCGACTGTCAGGCACTTCCTTGCGTGCAAAGATGTAGCTGGTGGCTCCCAGCAGTCAGGGGGCGAATCATTTTTTCCCAGACGCACTTCCTTGCGTGCGAAGATGTAGCTGGTGGGTCCCAGCAGTCAGGGGGCGAATCGTTTTTTTGCCAGGGCGCACTTCCTTGCGTGCGAAGATGTAGCTGGTGGGTCCCAGCAGTCAGGGGGGAAACATTTTTTCACGAAATATGGTTGCCTGTCCGGTGGGTCCCCACTGTCAGGTGAAGGAATAATTATTTGCGCGTAATAAGGAGGCACGTACAGTACTCTTCCGATCGAAGTCGGTCGTTGACCACATTGACCACGCCGCGCCGAGAGCACCACAGCGGTGGACAACGGCAAGGCCTAGGAAGGGGACGACGCGGAGCCAGGGAAGACGCAGTAGTGGATATCCACGCGGAGAGGAGTACGAGGGTTCACTGGTTCGGCTATGGTGCGAGGCTGCCATCACCGCAGAATAACAGGGGGTGTGGGTGAGTAGAGGGATGGCCTGGCAGCGGTGGGAGTAGTAGGAGGTGGTGAGGCCTCCGCGACATCACAGCCGTCCACGGGAGGCAGGAGCATGCGACACGATCGGCGCTGCTTTGGGCGGCTAGAGCAAGAAGACCAGAGGTTGAAGAAGCACTATGGCCGTTGGATGGACATCGTACGATCACTGGAGCTATAATCGTTCATATTGACTAAAGTTGACAAAGGCCTCCTTCCCAGTCAACTTAGTAGGCCCACAAGTCAGCCTCCCACCAAGGTGGGTCCCAGCTAGCAGGGGGAGCATTCATTTTTTTGTGCGTAATAAGAAGGCACTTCCGGTGGGTCCGAGTTGACAGTGGGGGGAATGTTTTTTTCGCGAAATACGGTGGCCCGTCCGGTGGGTCCCAGCAGTTAGGGGGGAAATGTTTTTTTCACGAAATACTGGTGGCCCGTCCGGTGGGTCCCTGTTGTCAGGTGGAGGAATAATTATTTTCTGCGTAATAAGGAGGCACTTCCTTGCAGCTGCCGTGGACCCAGCTGTCAGCCTCTTCACGTAAAGTACTCTTCCGATGGAAGTCGGTCGTGACCACATTGACCACGCCGCGCCGAGAGCACCACGGCGGTGGACGACGACAAGGCCTAGGAAGGGGACGACGCGGAGTCGGGGAAGACGCGGTAGTGGATGCCCACACGGAGAGGAGTACAAGGGTTCACTGGTTCTGCTGCGCTGCCGTCGCCGCTGAATAACAAGGGGTGTGGGTGAGTGGAGTGGAGGGATGGCCTGGCCAGCGGTGGGAGTACTATGGGGGCGGTGAGGCCTTCGCGGCATCACAACCAGCCACGGGAGGCAGGAGCAGGCGGCACGATCGGCGCTGCTTTGGGCGGCTGGAGCAAGAAGACCAGACGTTGAAGAAGCACTATGGCCGTTGGATGGACATTGTACGATCACTCGAGCTAGAATCGTGCATATTGACTAAGTTGACAAATCCCTCCATCCCCGTCAACTTAGTAGGCCCACTATACTGGGTCCTAGCTAGCAGGGAGAGTATTCATTTTTTTGTGCGTAATAAGGAGACACTTCCTTGTGTGCGAAGATATAGCTGGTGGGTTTGAGCTGTCAGTGACAGTAACTTTTTTTCCTGAAATACAGAGGCCCTTTCGGTGGGTCCTAGATGTTAGGTGGAGGAATCATTATTTTGCGCATAATAAGGAGGCATTTCCTTGCGTGCGGCCGTGGACCCAGCTGTCAGCCTCTCCACATACAGTCCACTTCAGATGCATGTCGATCGTTGACCATGTTGACCACACCACGCCGAGAGAACCAGGGCAGTGGACAACGGCGAGGCCTAGGAAGGGAACGACACGGAGCCAGGGAAGACTCGGCAGTTGTTTCCCACGCGGAGGGGAGTATGACTGTACGAGGGTTTACTGGTTCGTCTGCCGTCGCCGGAGAATAACAGCAGGTGTGGGTGAGTAGAGGGATTGCTAGGCCAGCGATGGGAGTACGGTGGGGCAGTGAGGCCTACGCGGCAGCACATCCGACCGCGGGGAGGAGGGAGCAGGCAGTGCCGCCGGCGCTTGTTTGAGCGGCTGGACCAGGAAGAGCAGAGATTGAAGAAGCACGACGGTCGTTGGATGGACATCCAACAGTCACTGCTTGTGCGTCAACCTTTTTTTAGGAAAGCCTCAAAATGTGTGGAAAACAACATACATGCCATCTGCCATTATTTCTAATAATTTACAGCCCATTTGCTAATTTTTACGGGTTTTTTGGAGCTCATATTCTTTTTGTTAGCATTACAGCCCATATTGTGGCCACAGTTAAAAAATTATACAAAATTTTGCATAGGTCAGTGCGGCCTGAACTGTTTTTAATCCCGAAATTTCGAGTCACATTCAGACTGATTTTAAAAATAAATGTATATCAATATAAAGTCCAATAAATTGTCCACGCATAAAAATCAATGCAATTTAAATTCTCGAAATTAAAAAAAGATATTTGAAACTAATTGTCAGTTTGATGTGTTTTAAAAATGTACATCCCATTTCTCATTATTGATAGGCTATTTTCTCGGCCAACCGAATGAAGCTCTCCTCGTCTTGAAAGATTTGGAGCCCAACAGGCTGACAAAGTGCCTTACTTGACAAATCACAAAAAACTGGGCTAGCCATTTTCAGAAAGAAAAAAAAACTACTGGGCTGGTCTGTGGTAAACATAAAAGAAAAGGCTGTCTAGACAGGCGAGAGTGTCATGCACAGACACCCTGCTGCCGTCTCAAAAATAAATTAGATAAATGCCACTCCAATTATGGCGATGCATAAAAATGCCACTACAATTTCCAAACTTTGAAAAATGCCACTGCAATTTTTGCAAACTTTGAAAAACGCCACTGCAATTTTTGCAAACTTTGAAAAACGCCACTCCAGACTTCGAAAAATGCCACTAGAAATGGCATTTTTCAAAGTTTCTCGGAAACACCACATTTGGAGTGGCATTTATCAAATTAACCCAAAACAAAAATAACTGGGCAAGCTGCTCACTACAAGAAATATGTCAACTTGTGACCTTGACTATTGGTCACGGAAAGGTCATTGTTTTTCATTTGCGACCTTTTTGTGACCAAAAACAGAAGGTCAAAAGCTGGCAGTCGTAAACTGAAATTAACGACCTTCTCTGTGAGAAGGTCATAGACGTTTACGACCAAAACAGAAGGTCGTTGAACCCATGACCTTTTGTTTTACTCACTGGCTGTTTGCCCAGGCCACGTCGGATCCGACGTGGCAATCTGACGTGGCAAAATTACGACCAATTGAAAAGGTTGTTACTTCGAATCAGCCCGGTCCATCGGTGCTTTAGATGGGCCGAGCCCATTAATTCAGCCTTTATATATATCTTTTTCTTATTAATTTTGGTCAGCTATATGGGCCAAGCCCTACAATTCAACCGTCTTATTTTCTGGGCCTAGGCCATTTCACAGTCCGTTTCATTAAGCCTTTTGTTACCGGTTTTTCATAAATGCACAATATTCCATCCCAATATTGTTTGGGCCATAGCTTTTTAGAGCCCAAATATTATTCAACCCAATAGAGCAATCAATCCTTTTCATTCACAGATTTTAATTTTACACATTTCAACAGCAAACAATCAATAATTCTCTCAATTAAATGATCAAATCCAGAAATCTCTCAATGAAACTCACAACAGCACATACATGTTTGCACGATCCAACAAGTGTACATACAATCAAAAACAAATACACGGCACCAAAACATGGTGGCAACATCAACTAAAACTATGGTGCACATGTCTAGCCTTCTTCTAGTCTTCGGTAAGAGCAGCAGCCACCTCGACGACATTAGATCCTGATCTACATAAATTAGTAGTGAGATACAGTGGAAGTTAAATGATTGACAACAAAATATATCCATTCATGAGAATAAAAGTTATACATAAATGCCCAAATGCCTCAGATCAGTAAACAATAAGCATGGCATAGCAAAACTTCTAACCTGATGATGTTCTATTAAGATATTCAAGTTCAGCAAACTTATAGCACCAACTGTAAATCACTACAGAGAACATAAAAATTCTATTTTAACTTCAATTTTATTAAGTACCGGACATCTCAACGAAAGCACTATAATCATACATGACACCTTGTTGTGATGTAACAGCATGCTACGACTGACTCCTTCCGGAACAAAGTGTGGATTATATAGAAGAGTAGAGATCTGTGTCCCTTGTAAGCACATAAAATGTAAAAAATCTGGACTGGTTAAATAATAATTGTATCCTTCTCTAGAAGCACATGAGCAGTTAATAAGTACTAATCCTATCATGTATGACAGGCTTGCAAGATGGAGATGCATACATGACTAAACACTAACATATTATGGTATAACCAGGGCGAGAAAATCAACAACTCGGTCGACCCAACATTGAAATCAGACATGATATCCTAAAATAGCAAGAAACAGGAAAAGTAGGCTCATACATTAGGACCACATCACAACCATGGTCCAGGCTCATACCATAGTATAGCTGGAAAAAAACCAACTTCAAGGTGCAGGCTCTCCTGCACCGATCGTGACCATCCAGCTGATCATACAGCTTCATCTACAAGTCACCTGCGCCAAAAAAACACCCAGCCGCCATAGGCCGTTGTTAGTCAGCAGCTAACACAACATAATTAACAGCCAACTAAAGCTTAATACAAGATCTTTTCATAGCTGGCATGCATCAATACAGGAATCTACAATGTTGGATAAGGTGATAAAGAAAAACAGAAATAGTGGAGTTGGAAACATATGCAGCATAATGATAAAACAGAACAATGGATTTATTGTGGCATCAATGCAACACAAAAGATATGTGATCCCTCATCCAAAAATATACGTAATGATAGTTTCGAAGTACATGAAGCTAGAGCAAGTATGCAACAGAAGTGACTGCATTACTCCTGATTGCTATCTCTAAAGACAAAGTGCACCTACTATATACACTACTTTAATACGACAAAAGGCTAGCACTAGAAATAACATCTTGCTTGCTCTGGCCATGGAATATTATACTCTGGATAAGAAATACACAACACATTTTCTGGACAGAGAAAGAGACTAGTATATTAGCACAAGTAACTGCAAACTGACAAAAATGCTTAGGGCAGAACTATCAAAGTGTTTTATTAACCTCTAGGTTAAAACAACCACATTTTTATTGTCACTTGTTAGTCGGAAAATCTATCTATCTCTCCTTTGTAAATATGTACATGTTGGCATTAATTTAAAAAATGGGTATGAACAAGCATGCGCTGCTGCACAATAATGAATGAGAACAATCAGGTACTGGCAGGGGTATATGGCTGCACCATCAGTCAATGCAGGACACTGCCTGGAGCGTAAATGCAGTAGCAACCCTTCTGATGTTTGAGAGCACTCTCATTGTGCTATAATTAACTGCATTTTCAATTTCAGCAACACTTATGGAGCACTTAGTTCTAAATAACAGTCATGAAACTAGGGAGACCCAACTATGTGAGATTTGGCAAACCAGAAACACAGATAGAGCATCAGTCAACTTCAGGTTTACAGTGAATTACAAAGGTACTATACACTATAACTGAAAGCAAACAAACATAAAGGACTAAAAGAATAAACCTTTGTAACAAAGTAATGTGACAACCTGGTTTTTGCCCTCTTTTCTTTGCCTGGTTTTCAGTTGAGTAGGTTTTGAATTTGAAGTTTTTGAATCACTTCATTTGGACTTAACCACTTGGGTACCCCTTGATTTTCACCCAAGTGTTCCCTCTCCTCCTCAAAACCATCATTTCACCTCAGGATCATCTCAAAATATTGCTTGGAATATTTTTCTTAAATGAAAAATATTCATTTTTCCCTCCAAAACCCTAGTTAGCCCTTTGTGCTCCAAAGCAACCCTAATTTTTCTTGCCCCAAAATCCTGAGAAAAATCCCAGTTATTCTTTGGACACTAGGGCACCTTTCTGAGCAAAAATATTGCATCACTCTTTGGAATGTTTTGGCTATAGAAAATAAAATCATTTCTGGATAGAAATGGTAGTTTCTACAGCAACTACCTTTTTACTAGCTCCATTGTAGCTGGTTTTTCTTGTGCCTATTTACCTTAGTAAGTGTAAGTAAAACCCCAAAGCTCAGCCCTTAACTCCCAGTGGTTTGACCACAGTAAATCTTCAAAGTTACTTTCCAGAAACTTGTCAGCAGTACAAATTCATTTCTACTGCACCTGGATCCAAGCCAAACCGTGGTAACACTTCAATCTACTAAGGACTACACGCCAGACATCTTGGTTAGCGCTTAGGGTGGCCTGATGTCAAGCTTCACGCGGTGACTGCGTTCGTCCGGGTGTGCTGGCATGCAAAACACGCGCTCTTCGTGCCGCCCAGCACTCTGTTGAGCGCGTGCTCGCTGCCCGGCCGACCCAAGCATGCCACGCCTTGGCACCATCCTCGTCTCCACCCCCTTAACTCTCCCCTAGCGCCCGCCGACGCCGGAGCTCGCCGCAGTGAGCAAGGATACTGTCCGGCCAACGACACAGTGCATGGCGCACTGTGCTCGTCGCTTTCCCCCTCGCTCCTGTGCTCGTCCGCGCCCGCAAACAGTCCCTGCGTGACCTCCGTCGTCTTTCCTCTCTCTCTGGCACCGTTCGCCGTCGGGCGCCGTGGACAGGTGTCCTCCGGCGGAGCCCGAACCCTCCTCGCCACCCGCCTATAAAAGCCACCACCCCCAGCCTCTTGGAGCAACCGCAGCCACTCCCACATCCTCCACGAGCCAGTAGAAGCCGCAGCCCGGCCGGGCAGGCTGCGGGCTACCGTCCCGAAGCCCGAGCTCGCCGGCGATCCCCTCCGGATCGTCCCCGCAGCTCCGACCCCTCCCAGGCTAGGGCGACCCTAGCAGGGCCTCTACCACTCTTCGGTGAGGGCATCCCACCCCGCTGGAGCCCCTGGAGCTCCCCCAAGCCACCGTCGTCTTCGTCTCCGGCAACCTCCGCCCTGTGCCTCCGCTGGAGAGGACGATTCCGAGGCTGTCCGGTCACCTCTAGCTACGCTACGGGTACGGGTAGGTGCGCAACCTTCTTCTCCTTCGATTCCCCCCTCTCGTTTGACCCCAAGAAGCATCGTCACCGGCTTGTGCTCCGGCGAAGCGCCGCCTCCCTCTGTTTCCCTCTCCCCTCCTTCTGGCTTGACTAGCGAGGCCCGCTAGTCAGCCACTCATTACGCGCGCGAAGCGGTATGAGTGGTGGCTCCCTGGGTGTTTATGCCTTCGACGTCACCCCCCCAGTTTGATTATTTTTATTTCAAATTCATTTAAATCCAGGAAACTTCAAATGGCCATAACTTTTTATCTATAAGTCTAAAGGCATTGATTCTTTTTGCATTGTGTTCTTTGTCTAAAAATCTAACAGCACCCAAAAGATGGGATGTTTCCTTGCTGTCTAGATTTTCTGGTAATTTTCAGAAGGTTTGTTGATGTTTTCTTTTTGTGGTTTTAATTAATTTCAGAAGACCAAGCTTTTCTTGAGGATCACCAGGAGCTTTGTGAACCTCATCTGCAGTAAGGCAAGCCACAACAACAATTTCATAGTGCCACTTCAATATTTGTGATTTTCCTAGTTGAACTTTTTGATTATTCATGCATTTAAATTATTTATATTATCATTATATTCTGTAGATGCTTGTCATGTTAAAATGCTTGATTTACAGAAAGTTTGAAGTAAATCTTGTTGATAAGCTAAGAAGAACTTAGTTATGAGTAGTGAATAAATGATATGGTCATGGAGTTTAATAATTAGTTTAATTACTATTCTTGCATTATGAAAAATGATGAGATTGCTAGAAATGATCCTGGTTTAAGTGAGGCTTGATCTTAGCCAGAGAAGTATCTTGAGTTGATGATGGCTCCGTGGGAGCGTGGTTGATTTAGTCATTGGCATGGTTATGTGATGCATGTGTTAAGTGATGCATAGCATGGTATTATGACACCGGTTATTTTCACTTTAAGTTGAACTTGATAAGTAACTCAACTTGAATATGTTGTTGACCGGGTCATGGTGCCGCTGAAACGAGTCTTTTCCAGTGCAACCACATTTGCCGGTATGGGATGGCCTTAATGCGTTTCATTGTCGTGCCTCTGGTCGGTGCCTCCATCTAGGGAAGGTTATGGGCGTGCTGTACCCTGGCCCGGTAGGCAGGCATAACCTTGTGATCCCATTGTTAAGTTATGTTTTGATACCGGGTCCCAGAGTGGATCGTGGCCACGACGGTGGTAGAGGTGTCTGGAGGTAGACACGGGGCCACCCAGGACTAGCCCGATGGGGACTGAGTCGGAGTGGCCGGGAGAGTGTCATGACAATGAAATGGTTTCGTCAGAATGCCGTTGGTCCACCCGAATGGGAGTGCGAGGCCATGGGTTCCATAGTGTGGGTACAGTGTACTAACCTCTACAGAGTGTATTAATCTATCGATAGCCGAGTCCATGGTTACGGACACACTCGAAAGTAGGGTACACCATGGGTCAACACTTAATAAATTTGCACACTAAGTTTGTACTCAGGATGGTAGTAAGGCCATCGGGTTGAGATGGGCCATGTATTGGTCGGGTTGTGATCGTTGTAAGGATCACGGGCCATGAGTTGGTCGGGTTGTGATCGCCGTAAGGATCACGGGCCATGAGTTGGTCGGGTTGTGATTGTCGTAAGGATCACAAGCCATGAGTTGGTCAGGTTGTGATCTCTGTAAGGACCACGAGTGTGTTTTTGAGATTATCATGTTTGTGGTCTGGAAATGATCACGTTCGGTAAGAAAGTCCATTGGACGAGTACCAATTGAGCATATTCTCAACATGTTGGATATACTGTTGCATTATTGTTAAATGGTTAAATATCATGATATTGTTTGTCATTATGTTTATGCTTGTTGTGAGCTTGCAAGTACATTCAATTTACTGACCTGGCGTGTCATGCCAGATTTCAGGAAAGTCTCGTTGGAAAGGAATGATGTCCAAGTCTAGATCGTGTCCACATTGGTGTCCCTGTGCTATGGAGTTCCGCTACAACATTTTTCCACTGTCGCGTAGTTGTCATGATTGAGGCCCCCTTTATGTTCACTAAATAATGTACATATTGTTCGGCCGCACCGTGTGTGCCGCTTGGCCTCGCTAACTGTTGTAATATAAACTATGCTCCGCTACCATGAATAAAGCGGTTGTTTTTCTGTACCAAGTTGTTGTGTGTTGCCAGAAGACAAGGTCTCTGGGCTGGCAATGCAAGGTAAACCGGTCGCTCTGAGCCGAGGTGCCATAATGCATGGTATCAGATCCGCGCTGACTATAGGCCACGCTAGACTAAGCCGAGTTAACTGGACGTTAGATATGAGTTGTAGCTGAGTGTCGGTAACTTTTGTAGCTGGTTGTTGCATTGCATGCACTGATTTTATTCTTATGCTAACTTGCTAATGGTTGTGAGTGTAGATGGCTCTGGTGTTGTTTTGCAGCTGATGCCGTACACGTCGCCGCATCCCCTTCGTAACTTGTGGCATCGACTGTACCCTCACGGAGACGATCCAGTCTATCTTGTGTACCGGGAGCGCCTAGCTGACTCAGTGTATGAGTATCACGCCGTGGTTACTTTGCGCACCAGTTCCGATTCCAGCTCTTACACTCGTACCTCTCGAAGCGACTATGCTTCTACCGCTTCTCAGGCTGTCCAGTTTGCTGCATTCGAGGTACTTGTTGAGCTCCGCTACAACGAGGTCCGGATGCAGAACCACCCAGGTTTCCATTACTATCCTTCTCTCCACGATAATGGTCGTGTCCATTTCCCTGTCATTGATCCAGAGTCTGATAGTGTAGCTAGCCACCTTTCTCTCTACATCACTGCTAGCTATCTTCTGATCTACGAGATGGCTCGTGAGCTGAGTCATGCCCATACTGCTTTAGCCTCTGCTTTAGTCTCTGCTAGCTCAGCCACTACTCCACCATATGTAGGATTTACTCCCTATATTCCTGCCAGTTCTAGATCCCCTGTTTCCCCGGTTACTCCTCCTAGTAGCTCGGGCACCACGACTGTGAGTCCACTTAGTGCTCCTGCTGAGTGGGTTTCACTCCTCGCGACTCCTGTAGCCCCGATGATTCACCCTCCACCTGCCCCAGAGGGAGATCCCTTGAGGCAGCGTCGTCGTGTCACTTTTAGCCCAGAGGTCTCCGTTAGCCCCATCAGTTCAGGATCCGAGTCCACGTCAGGAGAGAACCCCACAGCACTAGCAGAGCAGTAGAGCTTCCGAGTATTTCAATCGTCAGGATGGAGTATGGATGTAGTCCTATGATTCATGATGTTTCGTTTCATGTATGAGGGTAGTTGGACCTGGCATGTTGTTATCTTTCATGTATGAGTCTATGTATAATTATGTTGGACTTTATTTTATTCGCCGTATTTTCTGCGCCTTTTCGGTTTTATTCAGATTTTTGTTGCTGGCTTCTCCCCAGTTTATTCTTGAATGCTTCTCATCTCGGTTGCGTTGACTTGGGAAAAATCATATTAGGATGACGCGGGGAGGCTGCAGTAGCAACGTTCGCGAGGGTTCTACTGTTCGGCGTTCCGCACAACAGGCAGGACAATCACCCGAGCCGTACGTTCCACCACCGCCTCCACCGCCAAATCCGCCCTCCACCGAGCAAATTATGCGTATGTTAGAGGAAAGACGAAATAATGATCTGATGGAAATATTCAGAAGTATTCAAGCTATAGTTGGGCAGAATGGAAATCAGCCCAGCCATCCCTCCAAGTTATCTGATTTTCAAAGGACTAAGCCTCCCAGTTTCAGCCAGGCCATTGATCCCTTGGATGCAGATGATTGGCTGAGAACTATGGAAAAGAAGCTTGAGGTTGCTCGCACTGATGAAGGGGATAAGGTTCCATTTGGAACACATTATCTTGAAGGCGCTGCTGCTATATGGTGGGAAAGTGAAAGAGCCACGGGGACTGCTGATGAAGAAATTACCTGGTCAAGTTTCAAGGAGCGATTCCGAAAATATCACATCCCTACGGAAATTATGAAGACTAAGCAGCGTGAATTTCTCGCGCTCCTCCAAGGAAGTCAGTCTATGGGAGAATATTTGCAGAAATTCAATCACCTCTCACGTTACTCTCATTATGACGTGGCCGCTGAGGAAAGAAAGATGGACATGTTTCTTGGTGGATTAAACCCACAACTCCGTTGTACTCTCAGTATGCTCGATTTCCTAGAATTCCAAACTCTGGTCAACAAGGCTTTCATTGCGGAAAGGGAACACAAGCTTGTATCAGATAATAAGCCTGCCCATAACGATCACAAACACAAGTTTGAGCCAAGAAAAGAAATGCAGCCAGTGCAGAAGGCTCATATCTGGTAGCCAACTCAGGTAGCATACAAGCCCAATTGGCAACAAAATGTTAACAAGGCCACCACCCAAGTCAAGAATGACGTGCTCAACCCAGTTCTGGAGAATCGCCTGCGCAACAATTCTTGTTACAGTTGTGGACAAACCGGACATTATGCCAAACAGTGTCCCAAGAACAACCAGACCGATGCTACATTCAAGCCACAAGTCCACAATTTGGAGGCATGCCCAAATCAGCACGACATCACGGGATACGTTCATCACATTTCCACCGACGAAGCCCAAGAGAATCCTGCTGTCGTCATTGGTATGTTCCCTGTTAATAACATACCTGCAGTAATTTTATTTGACTATGGGGCTTCCCACTCTTTTATTTCTCAGAGTTTTGTTGCCCAAAACAAATTTCCTTGTTTGCTTTTGGGCAAGAATATGCTGGTACAAACCTCGGGATCTCTTATCAGAAGCAATCTAGACTGCCGCAATTTGGAAGTCAGTATCAACGAAGTTCATTTTCCAACCTCTTTGATACTTATTGTGTCTGATAAGTTAGATGTTATCTTGGTTATGATTTGGCTGACTCAGTACCAAGTGTGCATAAATTGTGCGACCCGAGAAGTCAACTTGACCAGCCAAGAGGGACAAACTACAAAATTTATTGATCATAGGAGCATACCCTCCAAGGACATGGTCTTCACAGCAATGGCTGAAATGGAATTAATTCCGGTGGTCAGCGAGTTTCTTGATGTATTCCCAGAAGAACTGTCAGGCATGCCACCTGATCGAGAGCTTGAGTTTGCAATAGATCTTGTGCCCGGAACCACACCAATACACAAGAAATATTATCGAATGCCGTCATCAGAATTAGTGGAGCTAAAGAAACAGCTTGATGAAATGCTCCAAAAAGGGTACATCCGCCCCGGTTCCTCACCATGGGGTCCACCTGCTATTTTCGTGGACAAGAAAGATTGCAGCCTCCATATGTGTGTGGATTACCGACAGTTGAATGATGTCACAATCAAAAACAAATATCCTCTGCCAAGAATTGATGATTTGTTTGATCAGCTCAGCGGAGCCAAGGTGTTCTCCAAGATTGATTTACGGTCTAGATATTATCAGCTCAAAATTAAAAAGGAGGATATCCCCAAGACCGCATTTACCACTCACTATGTTCTCTATGAATATACAGTCATGTCTTTTTGGCCTCACCAACGCCCCCGCCTTCTTCATGCACATGATGAATAAAGTATTCATGGACTTCCTCGATAAGTTCGTGGTCGTCTTCATCGATGATATACTCATTTACTCAAGAAGTGAAGAAGAGCATAAGGAACACCTCCGCGCAGTATTACAATGACTATGTGAGCATCAGTTATATGCCAAATTCAGTTAATGCGAGTTTTGGCTCAAGCAAGTTGGGTTCCTTGGACATGTGCTATCCGCTGAGGGTATAGCAGTGGACCCAAGTAAGGTAAAAGATGTGCTCGACTAGTTGCCACCCGCCACCATATCTCAGATCCGGAGTTTTCTTTGATTAGCTGGATACTACCGCCGTTTCATTGAAGGGTTTTGCAAGATTGCTAAACCCATGACAGAGCTACTAAAAAAGGATAAGAAGTTTGAATGGAATACGGACTATGAGAAAAGTTTCACTGTGTTAAAGAAACGCCTGACAACTGCACCAGTATTAACACTTCCAGATATCTACCGCAGCTTTGATGTGTACTGCGACGCTTCCAGGCAAGTACTGGGATGCGTACTTATGCAAGATGGCAAGGTAGTATCTTATGCCTCATGGCAGCTATGATCCCACGAAGGGAATTACCCCACTCATGATTTGGAAATGGCCACGGTAGTTCATGCTTTAAAAATTTGGAGACACTACCTCATCGAAAAAAGGTGCCAAATTTTTACCGATCACAAAAGCCTCAAGTATATATTTACTCAACCGGATTTAAATCTCCGTCAACGAATATGGCTTGAGTCGGTCAAGGATTATGACCTTGGAATAAATTACCATCCGGGTAAGGCCAACATGGTTGCCCATGCGCTCAGTGGAAAGCCCGTCAGTTTAAATGTCATATTGGAATCTTTGCCTCCCGAACTTAAAGAAAAGATTGCTCAGCTCAACCTGGTCATAGTTGAGGCTGGCCTTGCCAATATTCTGAAAGTTACCCCTAATCTTGAGGAAGAAATCCGCAAAGCCCAGCCAGTCGATGCCGATCTACAGAAACGCGTCAAGCTTTCCAATTTCTCGAAGGATCAGTACGGTACCCTTCGATTCAGGGGAAGGATTTGTGTGCCTAATCAAGCAGAATTGAAGCAGAAAATCCTGTCAGAAGCCCATGAATCCTCGTATTAAATTCACCCTGGAGGGACAAAAATGTACGAAGACCTTCGACAAATATTCTGGTGGGATGGAATGAAGAAAGACATTGCGTACTTCATGGCCTGTTGTGACATATGCAACAAAGTAAAGACAGAACATCAGAAGCCAGCCGGACTTCTCCAACCACTGCCAGTGTCACAATGGAAATGTGATGATGTCTGTATGGACTTCAGCACAGGGCTACCTAAGACCCGATGAGGCAATAATGCGATTTGGGTCATAGTGGATACATTAACCAAGGTGGCCCACTTCCTCCCAATCAGAACCTCATACCAAGCAGATGAGCTTGCACGACTGTATGTATCCAGCATAGTTAGTCTGCATGGAGTTCCCCGAACCATCACTTCTGACCGATGTTCACTTTTCACCTCCGCTTTTTGTTCCCGTCTCCATCAAGCCCTTGGAACGGAATTGAAATACAATACCGCTTATCATCCTTACACGGATGGATAGACAGAACGGGTAAATCAAATATTGAAGATATGCTCCGAGCCTGTGCTTTGGCCCAAGGCCCAAAATGGGAAGATTGCTTGCCGTACGCCGAGTTTTCGTATAACAATAGCTTCTAGACCAGTTTAAAGATGTCACCATATGAAGCTTTGTATGGCCGTAAGTGCCGCATTTTATTAAATTGGTCTCAAACCGGAGATAACCATATTTTCGGAACGAATCTCATGCAGGAAGCTGAAAAGCAAGTCAAGGAGATCCGAGACAGATTGCAATTGGCTAAATCGCGATAGAAAAGTTATTGTGATGCAAAGCACCGACAGATCAACTTTGAACCCGGAGAACATGGCTATCTTCGAGTCACACCTATGAAAGGTATCAAGAGGTTTCAAACCCGTGGAAAATTGGCACCCAGATTTATTGGTCCATTTCCCATTATGACACGAGTGGGTGCTGTGGCATATCAGTTGGAGTTGCCCCCTGAGTTGTCAGACGTGCACATCATGTTCCACGTTTCACAATTGCGATGGTGCATATCACCACCCGAGAAAAAAACCGATTTGACAGAGATAGAGCTGGCAAAGGACTTAACCTATGAAGAGAGTCTGGTGAAAATTTTGGATTAAATGGAAAGAGTCACTCGCAATAAAGCACGAAAGTTTTACAAAGTCCAATGGAAGCATCATAGCGAGTCAGAATCAACCTGGGAATCAGAAGAATTTCTAAGGGCATGTTAAGCAGAATGGTTTTCCCAAGCAACCGAATCTCGAGGACGAGATTTATTCTAAGTGGCGGAGGTTTGTGACAGCCTGGTTTTTGCCCTCTTTTCTTTGCCTGGTTTTTAGTTGAGTTGGTTTTGAATTTGAAGTTTTTGAATCACTTCATTTGGACTTAACCACTTGGGTATCCCTTGATTTTCACCCAAGTGTTCCCTCTCCTCCTCAAAACCATCATTTCACCTCAGGATCATCTCAAAATATTGCTTGGAATATTTTTCTTAAATGAAAAATATTCATTTTGCCCTCCAAAACCCTAGTTAGCCCATTGTGCTCCAAAGCAACCCTAATTTTTCTTGCCCCAAAAATCCTGAGAAAAACCCCAATCTTCTTTGGACCCTAGGGCACCTTTCTGAGAAAAAACATTTCATCACTCTTTGGAATATTTTGGCTACAGAAAATAAAATCATTTCTGGACAGAAATGGTAGTTTCTACATCAACTACCTTTTTACTAGCTCCATTGTAGCTGGTTTTTCTTGTGCCTATTTACCTTAGTAAGTGTAAGTAAAACCCCAAAGCTCAGCCCTTAACTTCCAGTGGTTTGACCACAGTAAATCTCCAAAGTTACTGTCCAAAAACCTGCCAGCAGTACAAATTCATTTCTACTGCACCTGGATCCAAGCCAAACCGTGGTAACACTTCAATCTACTAAGGATTACACGCCACACATCTTGTTTACCACTTAGGGTGGCCTGATGTCACGGTTCACGCGGTGACCGGGTTCGTCCGGGCATGCTGGTATGCAAAACACACGCTCTACATGCCGCCCAGCGCTCTGTTGAGCGTGTGCTCGCTGCCCAGTCGACCCAAGCATGCCACGCCTCGCCACCATCCTCGTCTGCACCCCCTTAACTATCCCCTGGCACTTGCTGACGCCGGAGCTCGCCGCAGCGAGGACGGGCACGGTCCGGCCAACGGCACAGTGCATGGCGCACTATGCTCGTCGCTTTCCCCCTCGCTCCTGTGCTCGTCCGCGCCCGCAAACAGTCCCTGCGTGGCCTCCGTCGTCTTCCCTCTCTCTCTCTCTCTGGCGTCGTTCGTTGCCGGGCGCCGTGGACAGGTGTCCTCCGGCGGAGCCCGAACCCTCCTTGCCGCCCGCCTATAAAAGCCGCCACCCCCAGCCTCTTGGAGCACCCGCAGCCACTCCCTCATCCTCCACAAGCCAGTAGAAGCCGTAGCCCGGCCGGGCAGGCTGCGGGCTGCCGTCCCGAAGCCCGAGCTCGCCGGTGATCCCCTCCGGACCGTCCCCGCATCTCCGACCCCTCCCAGTCCAGGCGACCCTGCCAGGGCCTCCGCCACTCCTCGGTGAGGCCATCCCACCCCGCTGGAGCCCCTGGAGCCGCCCCAAGCCGCCGTCGTCTTCGTCTCCGGCAACCTCCGCCCTATTCCTCCGCTAGAGAGGACGATTCCGACGCCGTCCGGTCACCTCTAGATACGCTACAGGTTCAGGCAGGTGAGCAACCTTCTTCTCCTTTGATTCCCCCCTCTCGTTTGACCCCAAGAAGCCTCATTGCCGGCGTGAGCTCCGGCGAAGCGCCGCCTCCCTCTATTTCCCTCTCCCCTCCTTCTGGCCTGACTAGCGGGCCCGCTAGTCAACCACTCATTACGCGCGCGAAGTGGTATGAGTGGTGGCTCCCTGGGTGTTTATGCCTTCGACGTCACCCCCCCCCCAGTTTGATTATTTTTATTTCAAATTCATTTAAATCCAGGAAACTTCAAATGGCCATAACTTTTTATCTATAAGTCTAAAGGCATTGATTCTTTTTGCATTGTGTTCTTTGTCCAAAAATCTAACAGTACCCAAAAGATGGGATGTTTCCTTGCTGTCTAGATTTTCTGGTAATTTTCAGAAGGTTTCTTGATGTTTTCTTTTTGTGGTTTTAATTAATTTCAGAAGAGCAAGCTTTTCTTGAGGATCACCAGGAGCTTTGTGAACCTCATCTGCAGTAAGGCAAGCCACAACAACAATTTCATAGTGCCACTTCAATATTTGTGATTTTCCTACTTGAACTTTTTGATTATTCATGCATTTAAATTATTTATATTATGATTATATTCTGTAGATGCTTGTCATGTTAAAATGCTTGATTTACAGAAAGTTTGAAGTAAATCTTGTGGATAAGCTAAGAAGAACTTAGTTATGAGTAATGAATAAATGATATGGTCATGGAGTTTAATAATTAGTTTAATTATTATTCTTGCATGATGAAAAATGATGAGATTGCTAGAAATGATCCTTGTTTAAGTGAGGTTTGATCTTAACCAGAGAAGTATCTTGAGTTGATGATGGCTTCGTGGGAGCGTGGTTGATCTAGTTATTGGCATGGTTATGTGATGCATGTGTTAAGTGATGCATAGCATGGCATTATGACACCGGTTATTTTCACTTTAAGTTGAACCTCATAAGTAACTCAACTTGAATATGTTATTGACTGGGTCATGGTGCCGCTGAAACAAGTCTTTCCCAGTGCAACCACATTTGCAGGTATGGGACGGCCTTAATGCGTTTCATTGTTGTGCCTCTGGTCGGTGCCTCCATCTAGGGAAGGTTATGGGCGTGCTGTACCCTGGCCCGGTAGGCAGGCATAACCTTGTGAGCCCGTTGTTAAGTTAAGTTTTGCTACCGGGTCCTAGAGTGGATCGTGGCCACGACGGTGGTCGAGGTGTCGGGAGGTAGACACGGGGCCACCCAGGGCTAGCCCGATGGGGACTGAGTCGGAGTGGCCGGGAGAGTGTCATGACAATGAAATGGTTTTATCAGAATGCTGTTGGTCCATCCGAATGGGAGTGCGAGGCCATGGGTTCCGTAGTGTGGGTACAGTGTACTAACCTCTGCAGAGTGGATTAATCTATCGATAGCCGAGTCCACTGTTATGGACACGCTCGAAAGTAGGGTACACCATGGGTCAACACTTAATAAATTTGCACACTAAGTTTGTACTGAGGATGGCAGTAAGACCATCGGGTTGAGATGGGCCATGTATTGGTCAGGTTGTGATTGCCGTAAGGATCACGGGCCATGAGTTGGTTGGGTTGTGATGGCCGTAAGGATCACGGGCCATGAGTTGGTCGGGTTGTGATCGCCGTAAGGATCACGGGCCATGAGTTGGTCGGGTTGTGATCGCCGTAAGGATCACTAGTGTGTTTTTGAGATCATCATGTTTGTGGCCTGGAAATGATCATGTTCGGTAAGCAAGTCCATGGGACGAGTACCAGTTGAGCATATTCACAGCATGTTGGATATACTGTTGCATTATTGTTAAATGGTTAAATATCATGACATTGTTTGTCATTATGTTTATGCTTGTTGTGAGCTTACAAGTACATTCAATGTACTGACATGGCATGTCATGCCAGATTTCAGAAAAGTCTCGTTGGAAAGGAGTGTTGTCCGAGTCTAGATCGTGTCCACATCGGTGTCCCTGTGCTATGGAGTTCCGCTACGACGTTGTTCCGCTGCCGTGTAGTTGTCATGATCGAGGCTCCCTTTATGTTCACTAAATAATGTACATATTGTTCAGCCACACCGTGTGTGCTGCTTGGCCTCGCTAACTATTGTAATATAAACTATGCTCCGCTAGCATGAATAAAGCGGTTGTTTTTCTGTACCAAGTTGTTGTGTGTTCCCAGAAGACAAGGTCTCTGGGTTGGCAATGCAAGGTAAACCGGTCGCTCTGAGTCGGGGTGCCACAAGTAACTAGAATTAGCACCAACTGCAAGATGACATGTGGTGCAGCAACTAATTATAGCTAAATGGGTTGTCCAAATACATAGATTATCATTAGATGGATAAAACCAACAAGATCCGTTCATACAAATATTCCGGGGTATCCGACTTTGTTATCCAGAAATATCGCTTGAGTGTAGTGCACACCAGGATAAATTGCAAGACGGAAACACTGGGAGCAAGCAACTGATGTAGTAATAAGCTTTCATGAAATTGTATTTTATGTCATGCTAAATGCAGCAGGCATGCATACCTTGATTCACAAGGCTACACGCAACATACACAGTGAACTCGCGTGAACAAATACACCACAACTTTAAAAACAAAATTTCAAGCATCACAGTGCACCATACGAATCAACAATGAAACACTACAGTTCATGAATATCACTAGGCCCAACTAGTGTGTGGTGGGATATCGAACCATTTCAAAAAAATCAGTGGATTCCATACAGCAAGGGGGATTTTCCACAACTAGCTCTCAAGAACAAACACACCACAGCTTAAAAGGAAATTTCCAGCCTCACAGTGCACCATACGAATCAGTGGTGTGTACACAAAATATATACAGGTTCTCATCCAAAAACAAAACCAACCTCACAATGTACCGTCTCCTCACAGTGTATCAGTGTGCATGATTCATATAGTACAACAGATAAAGAACACAAACCTTTTCGTTTTCTTCGACGACGCCAAGCAGAAACGCAAGGAGGCCAAAACAAGGAGAGGGTGAGGGTGATCCCCTTTGCCGAAGTCATACCCAATTGCTCCTACATAACAATGCCCAAATACCGTCAGGAGAGAGACAAAATCAATAGCAATACAACATGAACGAATCTGTCATCACGATGGCATAGTAACAACAGTAAATAAATGCAACTAGGTGATCGGCTATAAATATAGCAAAGTGAATCGCCCACAAGCAGCGGATGTCATTTCTCCTCGGGGACTAGATGATTAGCGATGATGCTTGGCAGTGAGCAGCAAGAAAGAGGTTCAGAGAAGAAGTGCAGCAGCAGGTTTAGTGGATTCAGAGAAGAGGCAAGCAGCATGAGGTGCAGCAATAGAGGAGCAACAACAGGGTTAGCAGCAGCAGGTAAAGGAGAAGGACGGCAGCAGGCGAGAGGACTCACATGAAGGAGAAGGACTGAATCATTAACATTATTCAGTATTTCAGTGAGTTGTGTACAACTGAATCCAACTAACAAATGAAGCACCCCATATACCTAGAAGGAAAAACCCAAAGCATACACATATTTCCCAAAGCATATCGCATCCAATAAAACAGTCAAATCAAGGAGGAAATTACAGACGTAGGCATTGAAATGGGCACAGGAAGGAAGGGGTAGACAATTCATACCCCAGGGGAACTCCTTGTTGTGGATGTGCAGGTAGGGGTAGGCCTGCAACACAAGAAACAAATCAGACACAGGCCACGACCACCACACGACCCGAAATATAGCATCGGCACGAGATCTGACCGGCGGCTCGTCGAAGTGGGGGTGGCCCTTGGAGAGGTTCCAGGCCGCCAGGAGGGTGCAGATGACGGCCTCCATGATGGTGATCTTATCCCACTTGGACGTCTCATCTGCGAGGCGTCATCATCAATCAAACGAGAAAATCCCCAAATACACGTCAAATGACCGATCGAATCGGGGGATAGAAGAGAGGGAGGGAGAGTTTGCGAGGTGTACGGACTGTTGGGGAACGTAGTAATTTCAAAAAATTTCCTACGCACACGCAAGATCATGGTGATGCATAGAAACGAGAGAGGAGAGTGTTGTCTACGTACCCTCGTAGACCGAAGCGGAAGCGTTGACGCAATGTAGAGGAAGTAGTCGTACGTCCTCCCAGTCCAACCGATCCAAGCACCGTTACTCCGGCACCTCCGAGTTCTTGACACACGTACAGCTCGATGACGCACCCCGATCTCCGATCCAGCAGAGGCGCGGGGAGGAGTTCCGTCAGCACGACGGCGTGGTGACGATCTTGATGTTCTACTGTCGCAGGGCTTCGCCTAAGCACCGCTACAATATGACCGAGGTGTAATCTTGTGGAGGGGGGCACCGCACACGGCTAAGGAACGATCTCAATGATCAACTTGTGTGTCTAGGGTACCCCCCCCCCGCCCCCGTATATAAAGGAGGGAGGGAGGAGGAGGCCGGCCCAAAGGGGTGGCGCGCCCTAGGGGGGGCAAACCTACTCGAAGTAGGTTTGGCCCCCCTTTCCTATTCGGAGTAGGAGAAGGAAGGAAGAGGAGGGAGGAGAGAAGGAAAGGGGGGGCCGGCCCCCCTCCCAATTCGGATTGGGCTTGGGGGGGGTGCCCCCTCCCTTGCTCCTTCTCCCTCCCTTCCACTAAGGCCCAATAAGGCCCATATACTTACCGGGGGGTTCCGGTAACCTCCCGGAACTCCGGTATATTCCCAATCTCACCCGGAACCTTTCCGGTGTCCAAATATATCCGTCCAATATATCAATCTTTATGTCTCGACCATTTCGAGACTCCTCGTCATGTCCGTGATCACATCCGGGACTCCGAACAACCTTCGGTACATCAAAATACATAAACTCATAATGAAACTGTCATCGAAACCTTAAGCGTGCGGACCCTACGGTTTGAGAACAATGTAGACATGACCGAGACACGTCTCCGGTCAATAATCAATAGCGGGACCTAGATGCCCATATTGGTTCCTACATATTCTACGAAGATCTTTATCGGTCAAACCGCACAACAACATACGTTGTTCCCTTTGTCATCGGCATGTTACTTGCCCGAGATTCGATCGTCGGTATCCAATACCTAGTTCAATCTCGTTACCGGCAAGTCTATTTACTCGTTCCGTAATACATCATCTCGCAACTAACTCATTAGTTGAAATGCTTGCAAGGCTTAAGTGATGTGTATTACCGAGAGGGCCCAGAGATACCTCTCCGACATTTGGAGTGACAAATCCTAATCTCGAAATACGCCAACTCAACAAGTACCTTTGGAGACACCTGTAAAGCACCTTTATAATCACCCAGTTACGTTGTGACGTTTGGTAGCACACAAAGTGTTCCTCCGATAAACGGGAGTTGCATAATCTCATAGTCACATGAACATGTATAAGTCATGAAGGAAGCAATAGCAACATACTAAAACGATCGGGTGCTATGCTAACGGAATGGGTCATGTCAATCAGATCATTCAACTAATGATGTGACCTTGTTAATCAAATAACAACTCCTTGTTCATGGTTAGGAAACATAACCATCTTTGATTAACAAGCTAGTCAAGTAGAGGCATACTAGTGACACTCTGTTTGTCTATATATTCACACATGTATTATGTTTCCGGTTAATACAATTCTAGCATGAATGATAAACATTTATCATGATATGAGAAAATAAATAATAACTTTATTATTGCCTCTAGGGCATATTTCCTTCAGTCTCCCACTTGCACTAGAGTCAATAATCTAGATTACACAGTAATGATTCTAACACCCATGGAGTCTTGGTGTTGATCATGTTTTGCTCGTGGAAGAGGCTTAGTCAACGGGTCTGCAACATTCAGATCCGTATGTATCTTGCAAATCTCTATGTCTCCCACCTGGACTAGATCCCGGATGGAATTGAAGCGTCTCTTGATGTGCTTGGTTCTCTTGTGAAATCTGGATTCCTTCGCTAAGGCAATCGCTCCAGTATTGTCACAAAAGATTTTCATTGGACCCGATGCACTAGGTATGACACCTAGATCGGATATGAACTCCTTCATCCAGACTCCTTCATTGGCTGCTTCTGAAGCAGCTATGTATTCCGCTTCACACATAGATCCCGCCACGACGCTTTGCTTTGAACTGCACCAACTGACAGCTCCACCGTTTAATGTAAACACATATCCGGTTTGCGATTTAGAATCGTCCGGATCAGTGTCAAAGCTTGCATCAACGTAACCATTTACGATGAGCTCTTTGTCACCTCCATATATGAGAAACATATCCTTAGTCCTTTTCAGGTATTTCAGGATGTTCTTGACCGCTGTCCAGTGATCCACTCCTGGATTACTTTGGTACCTCCCTGCTAGACTTATAGCAAGGCACACATCAGGTCTGGTACACATCATTGCATACATGATAGAGCCTATGGCTGAAGCATAGGGAACATTTTTCATTTTCTCTCTATCTTCTGCAGTGGTCGGGCTTTGAGTCTTACTCAACTTCACACCTTGCAGCACAGGCAAGGACCCTTTCTTTGCTTGATCCATTTTGAACTTCTTCAAAACTTTGTTAAGGTATGTGCTTTGTGAAAGTCCAATTAAGCGTTTTGATCTATCTCTATAGATCTTAATGCCCAATATGTAAGCAGCTTCACCGAGGTCTTTCATTGAAAAACTTTTATTCAAGTATCCCTTTATGCTATCCAGAAATTCTATATCATTTCCAATCAATAATATGCCATCCACATATAATATTAGAAATGCTACAGAGCTCCCACTCACTTTCTTGTAAATACAGGCTTCTCCAAAAGTCTGTATAAATCCAAATGCTTTGATCACACTATCAAAATGTTTATTCCAACTCCGGGAGGCTTGCACCAGTCCATAAATGGATCGCTGGAGCTTGCACACTTTGTTAGCTCCCTTTGGATCGATAAAACCTTCTGGTTGCATGATATACAACTCTTCTTCCAGAAATCCATTCAGGAATGCAGTTTTTACATCCATTTGCCAAATTTCATAATCATAAAATGCGGCAATTGCTAACATGATTCGGAAAGACTTAAGCATCGCTACGGGTGAGAAGGTCTCATCGTAGTCAACCCCTTGAACTTGTCGAAAACCTTTTGCAACAAGTCGAGCTTTGTAGACAGTTACATTACCGTCAGCGTTAGTCTTCTTCTTGAAGATCCATTTATTCTCAATTGCTTGCCGACCATCGGGAAAGTCAACCAAAGTCCATACTTTGTTCTCATACATGGATCCCATCTCAGATTTCATGGCTTCAAGCCATTTTGCGGAATCTGGGCTCACCATCGCTTCTTCATAGTTCGTAGGTTCATTATGATCTAGTAGCATGACTTCCAGAATAGGATTACCGTACCACTCTGGTGCGGATCTTACTTTGTTCGACCTACGAGGTTTTGTATTAACTTGATCTGAAGTTCTATGATCATCATCATCAACTTCCTCACTAGTTGGTTTTGACGTCACAGAAACCGGTTCCTGTGATGTATTATTTTCCAATAAGGGAGTAGGTACAGTTACCTCATCAAGTTCTACTTTCCTCCACTTCTTTCAAGAGAAACTCCTTCTCTAGAAAGGATCCATTCTTAGCAACGAATGTCTTGCCTTCGGATCTGTGATAGAAGGTGTACCCAACTGTCTCCTTTGGGTATCCTATGAAGACACATTTCTCCGATTTGGGTTCGAGCTTATCAGGTTGAAGCTTTTTCACATAAGCATCGCATCCCCAAACTTTAAGAAACGACAACTTTGGTTTCTTGCCAAACCATAGTTCATAAGGTGTCGTCTCAACGGATTTCGATGGTGCCCTATTTAACGTGAATGTGGCCGTCTCTAAAGCATAACCCCAAAACGATAGCGGTAAATCTGTAAGAGACATCATAGATCGCACCATATCAAGTAAAGTACGATTATGACGTTCGGACACACCATTGCGTTGTGGTGTTCCGGGTGGCGTGAGTTGCGAAACTATTCCACATTGTTTTAAGTGTAGACCAAACTCGTAACTCAAATATTCTCCTCCACGATCAGATCGTAGAAACTTTATTTTCTTGTTACGATGATTTTCAACTTCACTCTGAAATTCTTTGAACTTTTCAAATGTTTCAGATTTATGCTTTATTAAGTAGATATACCCATATCTTCTTAAATCATGTGTGAAGGTGAGAAAATAACGATATCCTCCACGAGCCTCAACATTCATCGGACCACATACATTTGTATGTATGATTTCCAACAAATCTGTTGCTCTCTCCATAGTACCGAAGAACGGCGTTTTAGTCATCTTGCCCATGAGGCACGGTTCGCAAGTACCAAGTGATTCATAATCAAGTGGTTCGAAAAGACCATCAGTATGGAGTTTCTTCATGCGCTTTACACCGATATGACCTAAACGGCAGTGCCACAAATAAGTTGCACTATCATTATCAACTCTGCATCTTTTGGCTTCAACACTATGAATATGTGTATCACTACTATCGAGATTCATCAAAAATAGACCACTCTTCAAGGGTGCATGACCATAAAAGATATTACTCATATAAATAGAACAACCATTATTCTCTGATTTAAATGAATAACCGTCTCGCATCAAACAAGATCCAGATATAATGTTCATGCTCAACGCTGGCACCAAATAACAATTATTTAGGTCTAATACTAATCCCGAAGGTAGATGTAGAGGTAGCGTGCCGACCGCGATCACATCGACTTTGGAACCGTTTCCCACGCGCATCGTCACCTCGTCCTTTGCCAGTGTTCGCTTAATCCGTAGTCCCTATTTCGAGTTGCAAATATTAGCAACAGAACCAGTATCAAATACCCAGGTGCTACTGCGAGCTCTAGTAAGGTACACATCAATAACATGTATATCACATATACCTTTGTTCACCTTGCCATCCTTCTTATCCGCCAAATACTTGGGGCAGTTCCGCTTCCAGTGACCAGTCTGCTTGCAGTAGAAGCACTCAGTTTCAGGCTTAGGTCCAGACTTGGGTTTCTTCTCTTGAGAAGCAACTTGTTTGCTGTTCTTCTTGAAGTTCCCCTTCTTCTTCCCTTTGCCCTTTTTTCTTGAAACTAGTGGTCTTGTTAACCATCAACACTTGATGCTCCTTCTTGATTTCTACCTCCGCAGCCTTTAGCATTGCGAAGAGCTCGGGAATCGTCTTATCCATCCCTTGCATATTATAGTTCATCACGAAGCTCTTGTAGCTTGGTGGAAGTGATTGGAGAATTCTGTCAATGACGCTATCATCCGGAAGAGTAACTCCCAGTTGAATCAAGTGATTACAATACCCAGACATCTTGAGTATGTGCTCACTGACAGAACTATTCTCCTCCATCTTGCAGCTATAGAACTTATTGGAGACTTCATATCTCTCAATCCGGGCATTCTTCTGGAATATTAACTTCAACTCCTGGAACATCTCAGATGCTCCATGACGTTCAAAACGTCGTTGAAGTCCCGGTTCTAAGCCGTAAAGCATGGCACATTGAACTATCGAGTAGTCATCAGCTTTGCTCTGCCAGACGTTCTTAACGTCGTCAGTTGCATCAGCAGCAGGCCTGGCACCCAGCGGTGCTTCTAGGACGTGATTTTTCTGTGCAGCAATGAGGATAATCCTCAAGTGACGGACCCAGTCCGTGTAGTTGCTACCATCATCTTTCAACTTAGCTTTCTCAAGGAACGCATTAAAATTCAACGGAACAACAGCACGGGCCATCTATCTACAATCAACATAGACAAGCAAGATACTATCAGGTACTAAGTTCATGATAAATTTAAGTTTAATTAATCATATTACTTAAGAACTCCCACTTAGACAGACATCTCTCTAGTCATCTAAGTGATCACGTGATCCAAATCAACTAAACCATAACCGATCATCACGTGAGATGGAGTAGTTTTCAATGGTGAACATCTTATGTTGATCATATCTACTATATGATTCACGCTCGACCTTTCGGTCTCCGTGTTCCGAGGCCATATCTGCATATGCTAGGCTCGTCAAGTTTAACCTGAGTATTCTGCGTGTGCAAAACTGGCTTGCACCCGTTGTAGATGGACGTAGAGCTTATCACACCCGATCATCACGTGGTGTCTGGGCACGACGAACTTTGGAAACGGTGCATACTCAGGGAGAACACTTCTTGATAATTTTTAGTGAGAGATCATCTTAAAATGCTACCGTCAATCAAAGCAAGATAAGATGCATAAAGGATAAACATCACATGCAATCAATATAAGTGATATGATATGGTCATCATCATCTTGTGCTTGTGATCTCCATCTCTGAAGCACCATCATGATCACCATCGTCACCGGCGCGACACGTTGATCTCCATTGCAGCATCGTTGTCATTTTACGCCATCTATTGCTTCTACGACTATCGCTACCGCTTAGTGATAAAGTAAAGCAATTACAGGGCGTTTGCATTTCATACAATAAAGCGACAACCATATGGCTCCTGCCAGTTGCCGATAACTTCGGTTACAAAACATGATCATCTCATACAATAAAATATAGCATCATGTCTTGGCCATATCACATCACAACATGCCCTGCAAAAACAAGTTAGACGTCCTCTACTTTGTTGTTGCAATTTTTACGTGGCTGCTACGGGCTTAAGCAAGAACCAATCTCACCTACGCATCAAAACCACAACGATAGTTTGTCAAGTTGATGCTGTTTTAACCTTCGCAAGGACCGGGCGTAGCCACACTCGGTTCAACTAAAGTTGGAGAAACTGACACCCGCTAGTCACCTGTGTGCAAAGCACGGTGGTAAAACCAGTCTCGCGTAAGCGTACGCGTAATGTCGGTTCGGGCCGCTTCATCCAACAATACCGCTAAACCAAAGTATGACATGCTGGTAAGCAGTATGACTTATATCGCCCACAACTCACTTGTGTTCTACTCGTGCATATTACATCAAACCATAAAACCTAGGCTCGGATGCCACTGTTCGGGAACATAGTAATTTCAAAAAATTTCCTACGCACACGCAAGATCATGGTGATGCATAGCAACGAGAGAGGAGAGTGTTGTCTACGTACCCTCGTAGACCGAAGCGGAAGCATTGACGCAATGTAGAGGAAGTAGTCGTATGTCCTCCCAGTCCAACCGATCCAAGCACCGTTACTCCGGCACCTCCGAGTTCTTGACACACGTACAGCTCGATGATGCACCCCGATCTCCGATCCAGCAGAGGCACGGGGAGGAGTTCCGTCAGCACGACGGCGTGGTGACGATCTTGATGTTCTACTGTCGCAGGGCATTGCCTAAGCACCGCTACAATATGACCAAGGTGTAATCTCTTGGAGGGGGGCACCGCACACGGCTAAGGAACGATCTCAATGATCAACTTGTGTGTCTAGGGTGCCCCCCCCCCGCCCCCGTATATAAAGGAGGGAGGGAGGAGGAGGCCGGCCCAAAGGGGTGGCACGCCCTGGGGGGGGCAAACCTACTCCAAGTAGGTTTGGCCCCCCTTTCCTATTCGGAGTAGGAGAAGGAAGGAAGAGGGGGGAGGAGAGAAGGAAAGGGGGGCCGGCCCCCCTCCCAATTCGGATTGGGCTTGGGGGGGCGCCCCCTCCCTTGCTCCTTCTCCCTCCCTTCCACTAAGGCCCAATAAGGCCCATATACTTACCGGGGGGTTCCGGTAACCTCCCGGAACTCCGGTATATTCCCAATCTCACCCGGAACCTTTCCGGTGTCCAAATATATCCGTCCAATATATCAATCTTTATGTCTCGACCATTTCGAGACTCCTCGTCATGTCCGTGATCGAAACCTTAAGCGTGCGGACCCTACGGTTCGAGAACAATGTAGACATGACCGAGACACGTCTCCGGTCAATAATCAATAGCGGGACCTGGATGCCCATATTGGTTCCTACATATTCTACGAAGATCTTTATCGGTCAAACCGCACAACAACATACGTTGTTCCCTTTGTCATCGGCATGTTACTTGCCCGAGATTTGATCGTCGGTATCCAATACCTAGTTCAATCTCGTTACCGACAAGTCTCTTTACTCGTTCCGTAATACATCATCTCGCAACTAACTCATTAGCTGAAATGCTTGCAAGGCTTAAGTGATGTGTATTACCGAGAGGGCCCAGAGATACCTCTCCGACATTCGGAGTGACAAATCCTAATCTTGAAATACGCCAACTCAACAAGTACCTTTGGAGACACCTGTAAAGCACCTTTATAATCACCCAGTTACGTTGTGACGTTTGGTAGCACACAAAGTGTTCCTCCGATAAACGGGAGTTGCATAATCTCATAGTCACAGGAACATGTATAAGTCATGAAGGAAGCAATAGCAACATACTAAAACGATCGGGTGCTATGCTAACGGAATGGGTCATGTCAATCAGATCATTCAACTAATGATGTGACCTTGTTAATCAAATAACAACTCCTTGTTCATGGTTAGGAAACATAACCATCTTTGATTAACAAGCTAGTCAAGTAGAGGCATACTAGTGACACTCTGTTTGTCTATATATTCACACATGTATTATGTTTCCGGTTAATACAATTCTAGCATGAATGATAAACATTTATCATGATATGAGGAAATAAATAATAACTTTATTATTGCCTCTAGGGCATATTTCCTTCACGGACATGCATCGTCGTGGGCGGAGGAGGACATGCGGTGCCTGAGCGGGGCCGGTGCGGGGGGGGCCTAGCGCGCGTCGCCAGGGAGCGAGGGCCGGATCTCGCCGTCAGGGAGGCCATGGGTGGGTGGTGCTGCCGCTTCTTTTGGGGACGGGCGTCAATTTGGCTGGCTCACTCGCTGCCATGGATGGGAGGAAGGAGCGTAGGGATGGGGTCACCGTGGTGTGCTCGGCGCCGCCGGAGGACACCGGATTCAGGAGGGATCGAGCGCCGTAGTTGGTGGTGGTGGCGGCAACAAGGAGTGGTGCGGGGGAGAGGGAGAGACGAGGGAGAGAGGAGGTCGCGTTGGTCAGTGGGTGGGTGCGCCGTTGCGTTAGTGGGTTTGGGCGAGGGGAATGAGATGGAGGACTGGATCGGGAGGGGGCAGGGAGGAGGTGGCGATGGCGGCGAGGAGATGGGGACGAGGGTGGAGGGGTGCGATGGGATCTGAGCTAGGGTTTGGGCTGCGGGTGGGGTATCTCTTTTTCATTTTTTTTCTTTTTTTCTATAGATAGATGGATGGATGGATGTGGGTTGGAGAGATGGATGTATGGATGGGCGCCATGTCATCGATCCATGGGAAGAGTTCTGATTAGTTCAGAAACTCAGTGACTTAAAATAGTTTTCAAGTATTAAAAATAGAGGGATTTTGTGAAGTAGTGATACGTCTCCAACGTATCTACTTTTCCAAACACTTTTGCCCTTGTTTTGGACTCTAACTTGCATGATTTGAATGAAACTAACACGGACTGACGCTGTTTTCAGCAAAACTGCCATGATGTTGTTTTATGTGTAGAAAAGAAAAGCTCTCTGAATGTCCTGAAAATCCACGGAGGCACTTTTTGGAATTAATAAGAATTTCTGGGCGAAAGAAATACACCAGGGGGCCCACACCCTGTCCACGAGACAGGGGGCGCGCCCCAACCTATAGGGCGAGCCCCCCTATCTCGTGGGCCCCCTGGACCTCCACCGACCTCAACTGCAACTCCATATATTCACGTTCAGGGAGAAAAAAATCAGGGAGAAAGTTTCATCACGTTTTACGACACCGAGCCGCCGCCAAGCCCTAATATCTCTCGGGAGGGCTGATCTGGAGTCCGTTCGGGGCTCCGAAGAGGGGGATTCGTCGCTGTCGTCATCATCAACCATCCTCCATCACCAATTTCATTATGCTCACCGCCGTGCGTGAGTAATTCCATCGTAGGCTTGCTGGAAGGTGATGGGTTGGATGAGATTTACAATGTAATCAAGTTAGTTTTGTTAGGGTTTGATCCCTAGTATCCACTATGTTCTGAGATTGATGTTGCTATGACTTTGCTATGCTTAATGCTTGTCACTAGGGCCCGAGTGCCATGATTTCAGATCTGAACCTATTATGTTTTCATGAATATATGTGTTTTCTTGATCCTATCTTGCAAGTCTATAGTCACCTATTATGTGTTATGATCCGACAACCCCGAAGTGATAATAATCGGGATACTTCTCGGTGATGACCGTAGTTTGAGGAGTTCATGTATTCACTATGTGCTAATGCTTTGTGTGGGTTCTCTATTAAAGGAGGCCTTAATATCCCTTAGTTTCTGCTAGGACCCCGCTGCCACGGGAGGGTAGGACAAAAGATGTCATGCAAGTTCTTTTCCATAAGCACGTATGACTATTTACGGAATACATGCCTACGTTACATTGATGAACTGGAGCTAGTTCTGTGTCACCCTATGTTATAGCTATTACATGGGGAATCGCATCCGGCATAATTATCCATCACTGATCCATTGCCTACGAGCTTTCCATATATTGTTCTTCCCTTATTTACTTTTCCGTTGCTACTGTTACAACTACTACAAAAACCCAAAAAAATTTATCTTTACTTTTGCACTATTACCTTTATTATCATACCACTTTTGCTACAAAATACTTTGCTGCAGATACTAAGTTATCCAGGTGTGGTTGAATTGAAAACTCAACTGCTAATACTGAAGAATATTCTTTGGCTCCCCTTGTGTCGAATCAATAAATTTGGGTTGAATACTTTACCCTCAAAAGCTGTTGCGATCCCCTACACTTGTGGGTTATCAAGACTAATTTCCGGCGCCGTTGTCGGGGAGCATAGCTCCATTCTCTGAGTCATTTGGGATTTATATCTATTGATAACTATGAAGAACTTGAAAGACGATAGAACTACGATTGTGCCCTCAACTACGAGGAGAGGTAAGGAACTGCCATCTAGCTCTGCACTAGATTCTCCTTCCGTTATTAGTAAGATTGCGACACCTAAACCTGCTACTGCTATGAATTCTAATATGTCGCATGTTATTGATGATGCCACTTCTGCTATGCATGATGAAACTACTTCTGTGAGTGATACTACTTTGCCATTAGGTGAATTTCTTGATGAACAACTTTCTAGAGTTAGGGGGAATGAAAATATTGAAGAAGCCATTATTGATGATAGTGATGATGAAAGTTCTCCCAATGATTATGTATTGCCTATTGTTCCTGAGGGTTATGTAACGAATGAAGAAGCTGCTAGAGCTATCTTTGCTTGCAATGATAGATATGATCTTCAGAAATTATTTGCTAAATGGAAGCAGCAGTCTCTTAATGCTAGAATGAAACCTGACCCTGCTTTTACTAGTTCACCTATCTGTGTTACTGATAAGGATTATGAATTCTTTGTTGATCCTGAGATTATTACTTTAGTTGAATCTGATCCTTTCTATGGCCTTGAATCTGAAACTATTGTGGCACATCTTACCAAGTTGAATGATATAGCTACCCTGTTTACTCATGATGAGAAGTCTCGCTATTATTATATCCTTAAGATATTTTTGTTCTTGTTAAAGGGTGACGCTAAGACTTGGTATAATTCTCTTTCTCCTCGTTGTGTGCGTAGTCCCTAGGATATGATTTATTACTTCTCTACTAAATATTTCCCTGCTCATAAGAAACAAGCTGCTTTGCGGGAAATATATAATTTTGTGCAAATCAAAGAAGAGAGTCTCCCACAAGCTTGGGGGAGGCTTCTCCGATTACTTAATGCTTTGCCTGATCATCCTCTCAAGAAAAATGAAATACTTGATATCTTTTATAATGGACTAACTGATGCTTCCAAGGAGTACTTGGATAGCTGTGCTGGTTGTGTTTTCAGGGAAAGAACAGTTGATGAAGCTGAATTACTATTGAATAATATGTTGACTAATGAAAATAATTGGACTCTTCCTCCGCCAGTTCCTGAAGCAATTCCTGAACCAATTGAGCCAACTCCTGAGCCTATTCCTAAACCTACTCCGAAGAAGAGAGGTGTTTTATTTCTCAGTCCCGAAGATATGCAAGAGGCAAAGAAATCAATGAAAGAAAAAGGTATTAAAGCTGAAGATGTTAAGAATTTACCTCCTATTGAAGAAATACATGGTCTTAATATACCACCTGTTGAAGAACCATATTGTCTTGATAACCCGACATAGGTAGTAAAGGTAAATTCTCTCTATAGATATGATAAAGTTGAAATCCCCTCTACTAAATTTCATAGCCATGCTTAGATGAATTTGACAACTTTATGGCTAGACAAGAAAGTTTTAATGCTTATGTTGGTAGAGAGTTAAAGAATAATGCTTTCGAGATAGGACACGTAAGTGATAATATGGCTAGAGTCAAAGATGAACTCAAACTCATTAGCAAATATGCTTATATGGTTGCTACTCAAGCTGAGCAAGTACTTAAAGCTCAAAATGATTTGCTTGATGAATTAAATAATAAAAATGACTTTGTTGTTAGAGTGGCTACTAGAACTGGTGGAATGACTCAGGAACCTTTGTATCCTGAAGGCCACCCTAAGAGAATCGAGCAAGATTCTCATAGAAATAATTTAGAGGCACCTAGTTCTTCTAAAAAGAAGAAAAATAAAAATGATAGAACTTTGCATGCTTCTAGCGAACCTACTGTAGGCACACCTGAGAATCCCAATGATATTTCTATTTCTGATGCTGAAACACAATCAGGTGATGACATGAACCTAGTGATAATGTTAATAATGATGTTCATGTTGATGCTCAAACTAACAAAAACAATGAAGTAGAGACTGAACCTGCTGTTGATCTTGATAACCCACAATCAAAGAATCAACGTTATGATAAGAGAGATTTTGTTCCTAGGAAGCACGGTAGAGAAAGAGAACCATGGGTTCAGAAACCCATGCCCTTTCCTCCTAAACCATCCAAGACAAAGGATGATGAGGATTTTGAATGCTTCGCTGAAATAATTAGACCTATTTTCTTACATATGCGCTTAACTGATATGCTTAAAGTAAATCCTGATGCTAAATACATGAAGGATATCATTACAAATAAAGGAAGATATCGGAAGCTGAAATTTCCACCATGCTTGCTAATTATACTTTTAAGGGTGGAATACCTGAGAAACTTGGAGATCCGGGTGTGCCAACTATACCATGCTCCATTAAAAGAAATTATGTTAGAACTGCTTTATGTGATCTTGGAGCCGGTGTTAATGTTATGCCTCTCTCTTTATATCATAGACTTGAATTGAATAAGTTGACACCTACTGAAATATCTTTGCAAATGGCTGATAAATCAACTGCTATACCTATCGGTATTTGTGAGGATGTGCCTGTTGTGGTTGCAAATGTCACTATCTTAATGAACTTTGTCATTCTTGATATTCCCGAGGACGATAGTATGTCTATTATCCTTGGTAGACCTTTTTTGAATACTGCAGGGGCTGTTATTGATTGCAACAAAGGCAATGTCACTTTTCATGTTAATGGTAATGAGCATACGGTACACTTTCCGAGGAAACAATCTCAACTTCATAGCATCAATTCTATTGGAAAATTTCCAACTATTATTATTGGAGGTTTTGAATTTCTTCTCCCTACTGTCAAGAAAAAGCATGATATTCTTATTGTTCGGGATTTTCATATCCCCGTTGAGGTAACTTAGTGTTATTCGAAATTTCTCCGGCTCCGTGTTATTCGGAATGAGTTTGTTAACAAGACTTGATCAACCTTGTTAGTGGATTCATTTTGATGATCATGACATGGATGAAACTAGAAGGCACAACCTTCTGTACCCTCTTTTTACTTTCTGTTATTTGGAATAAATAAAGCAAAAATAGTATTATTCGTCTGTTTTCTGAATTATCCTGCATTAAAAAAATATCCCGAAAATAAAAGTGCTCCAAATGCCCTGCAAATTTAGTATGGTTTTTATGGATTATCTGAGGATTTTAGGCACTAAAACACTGCAGGAGGGGCAAGCACCAGGCCACGAGAGTGGAGGGCGCCCCCCCCCCCTATAGGGCGCGACCCCTGTCTTGTGGGCCCCTGGTGGCCCCCCTCCACTTATGCCAGCACCCACACACTTCATCTTCTACCCAAAAAAATCCCCATCCAGCTCAAGCACGAGTTCTAGCTCGTTTTGCTGCGATTTTCGATCTCCTTGCTCAAAGCTCCATTCACAAAACTGCTTTGGGAGATTGTTACTTGGTATGTGACTCCTCCATTGGTCCAATTAGTTTTTCTTCTAGTGTTTTGTTCATTGCAAATTTTCGTTGCATAGGTAACCATGTTCTTGAGCTTGCATGGTAAATTTATGAGGCCCCAAGCAATTCTAATGCATGATATAGGCTCTAGGAACTTGTAGGAGTAGTTGCTACCAATCTTTTTTAGTTTTCTTCACTTTTATTTTGAAGTAACTAAAATTTCAGAAATTTTCAGAAAATGTTAAGGAAATTTTTAAGGGGCTCTTCTAGCCAAGGCTCTCAGGAAAAACAAGCCAAAGAGAAGGAAAAAGCCAAGTATAATCTTCCTCGCTTAGCGGAAGTGCGGTCATGTGAATGGCCATGCAATGATTTCTTGAAAGAAGCCGGAACCTAAACGGACCCTTATCGTGCATCATCTGTCTAGTGGGATCCGGAGATGACGTGCCAGTGGTATCCTGATTACACCTCCCATTACACCGGGGAGAGTAGCGGCGGTCCTTGGTACTAGACCAACTTAGGCCAAAAGCCTAAGCTTGGGGGAGTACATATTTCTCACCGACTTTACATTCATGTTCACACACTAGTCGTCGGTGCTCATACTCTTTCATTGTATTATCCATGCTAGTTTAAATTTCTTTTTCTAGTTTTCTTCCTGTGTGTTTGCTAAACCTTAAGAAAAAACAAAAAAATTAGTTAGTTTAATTTCCATGCTTGTAGTAGAAATTAAAATGAAAACCGAAAAAGATTTCTAGTTCTTCTTCTTACTTGTTGGGAGCTTTCCCGTGTAAATAGTTTTATTTTCTTTTCTTTCCTTTGGGGGTCGAGAAGACCTTATTGAAAATGTTTACTGGATCACATATGCATGATTGTTTATTTAACTCAGAGCCCATATTACTTGTCTTCTCTTTTGAGTTGAATGCTTGCAGATTCCAGCTTAGTCCAATGCACGTGCACTCTTATTATTATACACATCGTTCGGTCATGCAAGTGAAAGGCAATAATGACGATATACGATGGACTTATTGGGACGAGAAAAGCTGGTATGAACTCGACCTCTCTTGTTTTTGTAAATATGATGAGTTCATCGTTTCTGAGTCAGCTTATTATGAAGTAAACATATTTGCAATGACATTTAGAGATTATAGTTGCTTGTGCCATGCTTTATTAGCTATGAGTTATAATGGTTTACCTTGCGTGCCAACATGCTATTAGAATGATGGTATCCTCCTTTGAATGATGGGATGGTATCCTCCTTTGAATGAATTGAGTGACTCGACTTGGCACATGTTCACACATGTAGTTGAATCAAATCAACATAGCCTTAATGATATTTATGTTCATGGTTGATTATATCCTACTCATGCTTGTATTCGGTGTGAATTAATTTTAATGCATGTTTATGACTGTTGTCGCTCTCTCAGTTGGTCGCTTCCCAGTCTTTTGCTAGCCTACACCAGTACTAAGCGGGAATACTGCTTGTGCATCCAAACTCCTAAACCCCAAAGTTGTTCCGTATGAGTCCACCATACCTACCTATATGCGGTATTTACCCGCCGTTCCAAGTAAATTTGTATGTGCCAAGCTCCAAACCTTCAAATGAAATTCTGTTTTGTATGCTCGAGCAGCTCATGTTACAACTAGGGCTGCCTATATCTTCCATGCTAGGTGGGTTATTCTCAAGAGGAGTGGACTCCGCTCCTCATTCACGAGAAAGGGCCGGTAACCGGGATGCCCAGTCCCATGATCCAAAAAGATCAAAGCAAATCAAAATAATTAAACAAAACTCCCCCAGGGTTGTTGTTAGTTGGAGGCACTCGTTGTTTCGAGCAAGCCATGGATTGATGCTTGTTGGTGGTTGGGGAGTATAAACCTCTACCATTCTGTTTGGGAACTGCCTATAATGCATGTAGTATGAAAGATACAACCATCTCATAGTTGTTGCGTTGACAGTGAAAGTATGCCGCTCAAAATGTTATTCAATCTCTATTTTAAAATCGAGCTCTGGCACCTCTACAAATCCCTGCTTCCCTCTGCGAAGGGCCTATCTATTTACTTTTATGTTGAGTCATCACCCTTCTTATTAAAAAGCACCCGCTGGAGAGCACACTGTCATTTGCATTCATTACTATTGGTTTATATTGGGTATAACTTGAGTGGATCTCTTTTACCATGAATTACAATGTTTAGTCAGTCCTTGATCTTTAAAGGTGCTCTGCATTTATGTTTTGCGGTCTTAGAAAGGGCTAGCGAGATACCATTTTGTTATATCATGTTATGATTGTTTTGAGAAAGTGTTGTCATCCGAGTTTTATTATTATGGCTCGCTAGCTGATTATGCTATTGATATGAGTAATTGTGAGACCTAAGTGTTATTGTGAGTATGGTTACTTCATAATATTTGCTGAAACTTGAATGCTGGCTTTTCATGTTTACAACAACAAGAGCAAACAGAGTAAAAGTTTTTCTTTATCACTTTCAGTTTATCAACTAAATTGCTCGAGGACAAGCAAATGTTTAAGCTTGGGGTAGTTGATACGTCTCCAACGTATCTACTTTTCCAAACACTTTTGCCCTTGTTTTGGACTCTAACTTGCATGATTTGAATGAAACTAACCCGGACTGACGCTGTTTTCAGCAGAACTGCCATGATGTTGTTTTATGTGTAGAAAAGAAAAGTTCTCGGAATGTCCTGAAAATCCACGGAGGCACTTTTTGGAATTAATAAGAATTTCTGGGCGAAAGAAATACACCAGGGGGCCCACACCCTGTCCACGAGACAGGCCCCCCCCTATAGGGCGCGCCCCCTATCTCGTGGGCCCCCTGGACCTCCACCGACCTCAACGCCAACTCCATATATTCACGTTTGGGGAGAAAAAAATCAGGGAGAAAGTTTCATCGCGTTTTACGACACAGAGCCGGTGCCAAGCCCTAATCTCTCTCGGGAGGGCTGATCTGGAGTCCGTTCGGGGCTCCGAAGAGGGGGATTCGTCGCCGTCGTCATCATCAACCATCCTCCATCACCAATTTCATGATGCTCACCGTCGTGGCTGAGTAATTCCATCGTAGGCTTGCTGGACGGTGATGGGTTGGATGAGATTTACCATGTAATCAAGTTAGTTTTGTTAGGGTTTGATCCCTAGTATCCACTATGGTCTGAGATTGATGTTGCTATGACTTTGCTATGCTTAATGCTTGTCACTAGGGCCCGAGTGCCATGATTTCAGATCTGAACCTATTATGTTTTCATGAATATATGTGTGTTCTTGATCCTATCTTGCAAGTCTATAGTCACCTATTATGTGTTATGATCCGACAACCCTGAAGTGACAATAATCGGGATACTTCTTGGTGATGACCCTAGTTTGAGGAGTTCATGTATTCACTATGTGCTAATGCTTTGTTCCGGTTCTCTATTAAAAGGAGGCCTTAATATCGCTTAGTTTCCGCTAGGACCCCGCTGCCACGGGAGGGTAGGACAAAAGATGGCATGCAAGTTCTTTTCCATAAGCACGTATGTCTATTTACGAAATACATGCCTACATTACATTGATGAACTGGAGCTAGTTCTGTGTCACCCTATGTTATAGCTATTACATGAGGAATCGCATGCGGCATAATTATCCATCACTGATCCATTGCCTATGAGCTTTTCATATATTGTTCTTCGCTTATTTACTTTTCCGTTGCTACTGTTACAACTACTACAAAAACCCAAAAACAATTATCTTTACTTTTGCACTGTTACCTTTATTATCATACCACTTTTACTACTAAATACTTTGCTGCAGATACTAAGTTATCCAGGTGTGGTTGAATTGACAACTCAACTACTAATACTCAAAAATATTCTTTGGCTCCCCTTGTGTCTAATCCATAAATTTGGGTTGAATACTTTATCCTCGAAAGATGTTGCGATCCCCTACACTTGTGGGTTATCAAGTAGCTATCATTTTTTTTCAAAAGGGTACCACACAAATTTTCATTAGAGTTAGACCACATTTTATGGATAAGGACCAATTTGTATGCATTTATGATCGTTCTAGTTATTTTTAATCATTTTTCGAGTGCCCGAAATGAGTTTTTTTGTGAAGGACCTACCATATATTTGTTGCAAAATTGTACCAAATCAATTTTCTAAAATACTAGAACATATTTGATGCATAATTGACTAAATGTTCAGGTGTCAAAAGTTTTTATCCACCTCTGGTGAAAAAGATAAATTTCCGCCAATTCAGCTAGAAACGGGTCAAATTTGAGCTGCAACTGCCTTATAATTTGCTCTTTATTTTATCCAAAAATAGTTTCTAGGTACATAGGTATCTATTTAATCAGAGAAACACCAAAAAATTCCAAGATTCAACCACAAGCTTGGAACGATCATTCCTGCCGTTTTGATCGTATTTTGAAACGGGCATAAAAAATTCAAAAAAAACAAAAAATTGGAAAACCGTCGCATTGTGTCATTATATGTGACCAAGTTATCAGGAAAATTTATAAACTTGTAATATGGCAATTATTTTAGAAAAGTGTTCTCAGAAACGAGCTATCATGCATGAAGATTCATGGCTTTCAAGCCAAATGATCAATCTTATGGCCACATTCATGGCATAGTTTGTTCAAATGATCTTATATTGTGCACATGGGTGCATCTTGGAATTCCAAACAATGTTTCCTAAGGGAGTTTTCTTTTTCCTTGCACGGAAAATTCATTTTTTATTTTTTGAGTGCCTGAAATGAGGTTTTTTTGTGAAGGACCTACCATATATTTGTTACAAAATAGGACCAAATCAATTTTCTAAAATACTAGGCCATATTTAATGCACAATTAACAAAATGGTTGGGTGTCAAAAGTTTTGATGCACCTCTGTTGAAAAAGACAAAGTCCCACCGATTCAGTAGGAAGCATGTCAAATTTGAACTCCAGCTGCCTCATAGTTTGATCTTTATTTTTTCCAAAAATCATTTCTAGGTACATAAGTATCTATTTAATCATAGAAACATCAAAAGTTTTCCAAGATTCAACCACTAGCTAGGAACGGTCAAGCTCGCCGTTTTAACTGCATTTTGAAACGGGCATAAAAAATTCAAAAAAAACAAAAAATTGGAAAACCTTCGCATTGTGTCATTATATTTGGCCAAGTTCCCAAGAAGAATAATAAACTTGTAATATGGAAATTATTTTAAAAAAGTGTTCTAAAAAATGAGCTATCATGCGTGAAGATTCATGGCTTTCCAGCCAAATGATCAATCTTATGGTCACATTCATGGCATAGTTTGTTCAAATGATCTCATATTGTGCACGAGGGTGCATCTTGGAATTCCAAACAATGTTGCCTAAGGGAGTTTTCATTTTCTTTGCATGGAAAATTCATTTTCCATTTTCCAGTGCCAGAAATGAGTTTTTTTTGTGAAGGACCTACCATATATTTGTTGCAAAATTGGACCAAATCAATTTTCTAAAATACTAGGCCATATTTAATGCACAATTGACAAAATGGTCGGGTGTCAAAAGTTTTGATCCACCTCTGGTAGAAAAGACAAATTCCCGCCGATTCAGTAGGAAGCGGGTCAAATTTGAACTGCAGCTGCCTCATAGTTTGATATTTATTTTTTCCAAAAATCATTTCTAGTTACATAAGTACCTATTTAATCATAAATACATGGTTTGGTGGCGATACGTCGAGGTTTGGACCGTGGCCGAGGGCCCCAACTCTAGAGCGTGTAAACTCGCATGCACGCCGCATGGTCACCACGTGACTGTGGCGTTGCCATGTGTTCTAGACGGCCTAGGCATGTCTAGTGGGTTGGGCACTCCCCAGGTAGTTGCTAGGAAGAAAATCACAACATAAGATTCTCACGAGGAGACCGATCGATGCTCAAACATGAATAAGCAGCCAAATGTTTGATTAGCGGTATGGAAAATGCACATGGCTAATGGGCGTGAGTTTTGGCTGAGGATGATTAGTTACTAAGAAGACAGTCTTCACAAATTTTCAGCTCAAAAGGAGGAGCCTAGGTGGTAGTTGCTTTGCAAAGTACCACACTGGACATAAATATGAATGTTGAAGCTGGGCTCAAAATAATGAATGGATTGAGCTGGCATTTGGTGGAGGATGGTTATTTGGGCATAGGAAAGCATTGTAGAAAATGGATACCATTTGGACATGCCAAAGTGGTACTTCCTTCACAGTGTTTTTATGAACAGAATAGGAAAATGAATATTTTTAAATTATTTTTCAACTAGGCATGGAAGGTTTTTTTTTACATATTTGATGAAGATATGACCCAAAGAATTTATGAGATTTTTTTGGGAATTTTGGCAATGATAGAAATATAGGTGGCTTCACAACCTAGGGCAAAAACTGCCACATGACATGACACATAGGCAAAACTGATGAGGTGGCGCCTAGTCATAGAAACCCACCATAATTTACAAGGTTATGACCGTCTATATCAGTCATGATCAGCTAGAAATAAGGTAGCGGACCAGTGCTATCTGCTTTATGACCATTTCGTGTAAGGAAAGTACGACCTTTCTGACCAAAATGGTCATTATAGTTTAGGGTTTGGAGCCCCCCGAATAGCTTTTGACCAATTGGTCTGAAATGGTCATAAATCTATGACCAATTCTTCTAGGGTCACTGAGACAAGGTCACTAGTTGACATATTTCTTGTAGTGGTTGGGTCCCTGGTGTCAGCCGCTTGTTGTGCAATTCTCTCGTTTATTGACTACGTTAACAATGGCATGGGACCCAGATGTTAGAAATCCATTAGGAGGAGCCATTTTTTTATTGGCTTGAAATAAGGAGGCACTTTCTTGCGTACTGCCATGACCTTGGCGGGTCCCTGCTGTCATCCTCTACACGTACAATCATCTCCTGATTGTGTACGCGTCAACTTGGTAGGCCCACAAGTCAGCCTCTAAACCCATGGAGGACAAATACAACCCATTTAGAAAAAATAACAGCCCATTCCATACGTTCAAACGGAAAGTTCAACATTCAGAGCAAAGTAACAGGTCTGATCCACATATAGAGTACTAAACTTCCATGTTGATAGCCATCATAACCAACTTAACTATCTACTCCCACTAATACTCTAGTAGCATACAAGTACTAACTTACTCTTACCTAACTAGACGATGTCGGCCGCCATCTGCGGTACACGCTAAACGCCGGCACCGGTGTCCTCCGCCTTGTCTTGGACTTGCCATGCCGGCGATGGCACGATAGGGTGTGTTGCTCGCGCGCGTTGACCCTTTCCATGCCGGCATGGTCCACCGAAGCTTCGGCTTCTAAGCGGGAAACCCACTTGATGAGATGGTAGTAAAAATCGGCGTCACGAACGCGTGCGTGCCCGACAGCCTCCAGGGCTATTTGCCGAGCGCCGGCCTCCATGTAGTCGGCCCAGTTGCGGGCGCTCTGCTCACGACTCAGAGCATCAGTGCACTGCTGCTCCATGTGCCACCGGAGGTGCAAATCGGCGATACGCTGCTCCTCCGCCAGGCGGTCGCGCTCCAACAACTCCTGCTCCTCCGCCAGGCGGTCGCGCTCCAACAAGTCCTCGATCTCCGCATTGCCATCTAAAGACAGATAGAATGCCTCCTCCCTCCGTCTGCCTTCCGGTGAAAACCCGAACACTAGTTCCGGCGGTGACCGCCTCCGGCCTCGCCTACCGTGGACGAGCGGGGGCATGGCGGACATGGCGAGGGCGAGGATAAGTGGCGAGCGACATCCGGCCGGTGGGGGCTTATGAGGATATGGCGAGTTGGGTCACGTGCCACCGGAGAAGGTCGAGAAATAGTACTTATAGGTGGAAGGTAGCGCGACGGTCATCAGAATTCAATGCACAAGCAGGCATTGCTTAGCGTGCTAGCTTGCTGTGGAAAACTAGAGAAAATGAAATTATGACGGTGCCGTCCTGTCCCGTCTGGGTCGCATGCCGGCATGACGGTCAAACGAGTGCACTCGAATCATCTCCCTCCTTGTCAATAATGATTCCACGGATTTAAAAAGCCCGCAACAATTAAAGCACATCTTTTTTCGCATCAGTTAGCTGCCTTAATTATGGCCGGCTGCATGCATGCATTCAGAATCGCTCACAGCCAGTACGCGGAGCAGCATGCAATGAGTCGCAGCCGAGGGCATGCATGCAATCACTTAAATCGCTGGAATTAATTAGGCTTAAATTTCTGCATGTCATTAATTATTGCCATGCCTTGGTCTTGCTGCTTTGCTCACGGGACTAATAAACCTGGACGGAGGGAGTACCTTGGTTGGTGAGAGGTTTGAATTAAGCCCTGCAAACCGGAAAGGAGGTACTAGTACATGCGTGATCCGCTATTTATTCGTGTAGGGTCGATTAGGTCATTTCTTGAATTGAGCCCTGCAAACCGGAAAGGAGGTAGTACGTGCATGATCTGCTATTTATCCATGTAGGACCAAGTAGGTAGGATAGTGTAGCTTATCAGTTTCTTCAGAGGTAGGCATTTTGTCGGTGGGAAACGACACCTATGGGATCACTGAAATCCCTACTACCGTTGCGGGGCACGGGGATCGTGAGAAGAGCGGAACTAGCAGACAACACAAAGTGGATTTACCCAGGTTCGGGCCGGAAAGATGCGTAAAACCCTACGATCCTGCTTTGGTGGATGTATTTAGTGTTCTGGAGCTCTTGAACTAGCTCTGGGTGCTGCTAGGTTCGAAAAAGGCGAATCCCTCTTCAGTGCGCCATGGGCCTCCTTTTATAGGCGAAAGGGGCTGCCACAGTGGCACACAGGAGGTGGAAAGTGCTACAGCGCTGTGAGCTTATCGCTGGTATTACAGGACAAAGTGGATTTAATGCAAGGCTTAGGTGTTCCTCACTTTATCGGGGATGGGAGCGACACCCGTCTCGTCCGTCGCCGCTCCTCCTCGCTTCGACACGCGCCCTGGCCAGCGATGTATGCGGTGCCATGTAGGCAGGCAAGCAGCTCAGGTGGCGCGGTGGTGGAGCCTCCACGAAGATCTGCATGCCGCCACGCAGGTGCCTGCCCAGCTAGTTGGGCTGGCAGCTGCATGCGAACGGCGGCGGGGAGTTGGTTGGTGCGGGCCTGGCAGTGGCCCCACGGTTGCCTCTGGCGAGGGTCTTGTCGGGTGGCCTGGCAAGGGTCTTGCCGGGTGGCCCGGCAAGGGTCTTGCCGTGGCGCGCTGGCGTCCCCGGCAAGGATCTTGCAGGGGGTCTTGTGGGTTTCTCCGATGAGGATCTTGGTGAGGATTGTTACCCTCCAATCATCATCTGATATTGAGCATTCTATGTATTCACAAAGATCTGCATGCCACCATGGAGCCCTGGTCCAACGTGGTTGTTGACATTGGAGGCTGTGGGTTCAAGGGTGGCTCGCTCCATTGGTGTGGGCGAGTTTCCCTGGCAAGGGGCTTGCCGGGGCTGCGGAGGCTGCCCCCGGCAAGAGACCCTTGCCGGGTAAACCTGCTTCGCTCATATGCACTTTGTGGCCTTGGTCCTTGTCGTTGCTTTGTTTGTCTTATGCCTTCGGCTTCTCTCCGGCTTCCCTTCCCTGCCCTGTTATGCGTGGCCGTGGCGGGTGGCTCTAACTGCCCGTGCACAAGTAAAGGGGTCAAAAGCAGAGCCCCTACTTTTGTACACCGACAGGAGCCCCCGGGCCTGGGCCATACATAAGCGCAACACGTTGTTGGGCCAGGCCCAGAACGGTGCACGGGCAGTTGGGGCGGATTTTACCACGGTAACTGCTCCGTCCACTGCGCTTCCCCACGACCCACGTTGAACGCGCGACGTGGGGGTCGTGTGCGCGCACGTGACAGAAGCTTGCTGGCGTCATCCCGTGGTGGACAGTAAAGAGCCGGCTTGCGCGTCTCTTTGAGACCATAGGGCCGCTGCTCATTTACTGCCCTCGCTTGGGAACCGTCGCTCCACGCGTCCCACTATGCCTATCCTTGTGCCATGTTCGCTGCATGCGAGATGCAGGGCGAATGACAGGCGCGCGGGATGTTGGAAGTCGTGCGTGTGCGTGGGTTGATTCCCACGCGCCTTCAATGGAGCGGGGAGGGCGGTCGACGGCCCCGCTTGCTGTCACTTCAACGGGCTGTATTGGCTGGGAGGGGGCGGCCGAGCCTCACCCCTGCCCCTTTATAAAGAGGGGAGCGGGAGGAACGGTGCCTCTCAATCCTTTGCCATCTGCCTCTCCCCATTCTTGCTTCATCCTTTCTTCTACCATGGCGAGGGGGCGTGGTGACGCTTCATCGGTGGCGGCGAGGGTCTCGGCTAGACAACGTATCGCTCCTCCCCAAGAGCTCGCAGCGGCGGAGCCGGCCGCTAGAGGGAGGGGGAGGGGCGAGGTCGAGGCCGTTGTGGTGGTCGAGGGAGAGGAGGACGGGGCGGCAGATCGGCCTCGCCTCCGCCAGCGGCCCCTCCTCCAATAGGGCCACGTCGGGGACAACCCTTGCGAGTTCTTCGTAAGGCTGCGCCAGCCGCCGCGCCGTCGTCTTCGCCTCCCGACTCCATTTGCACGGGAGATGGATCTGGATCCGCCGCAGGCGTTGCGTCTGCATATGAGGTATTGCGGGAACAGCGGCACATGGGCTGACATTGAGTTCCCCGCCCCTCACGTCATGTATCTCCGTCGAGGGTGGAAAAGTTTTGCTCGCATCCACAGCTTGACGAGGGGCTCACTCTCCATTTCAAACTAATGGAGAGTGGCCTCCTCTCCGTCAAGATCTTTGGGCATTTCGGGACTCGCGTAAGGTGTTGCGTGGAGAGCTCTTCTGATGATGAAGATTCCTCCTTGAGCAAGAGTGGCGAGGAAGACGACGTCAGCGACGACGAGGGTAGTGGGCGGCAGGATGACGGGTCCGACTAGGCATCGGGCGCCGCTCCGGGCTGCACCGGTGACCCATCATTCATGTTGCCGACTCCTTGAACTTCTCGGGGTCGTCTCCTTGGGTGGCTGGCATTGGGAGGCTGTGGAAGAGGAAGAGGGCGGGCGGCAAGGCCGCCAAGTCGGAGTACGCGGGCACCGACGCCTTCGTGGCGTATTGACGTCCTACCGCCTTGTCTTCGAGCTCTTCCTCCGGCGCCGCCATCACCATCCAGCCTTTGGACAGTCACCGAGATGTTCTCTTGGTGTCTTCTGCCACTCGTAGCTCGCCTAGGCGCCCCTTTTTCCCTTCTGCCTTCTTGTTTCATTTCCTGAGGAGAGGGACAAGAAACGGATTATGGGCATACTAACACTAGTAGAAAAAGCACCTAATATGAGACACATTAGTGCCGGTTTGGTTTTGAGCCGGCACTAATGTGTCCATTAGTGCCGGTTTCATTAGTACCGGTTTGTGGCGAACCTTTAGTACCGGTTCGTGCCACGAACCGGTACTAAAGAGGGTGGTGGCAGGGTGTTGTCAGTCTGGGGCCCCTCCAGCACCTTTAGTACTGGTTCGTGGCACGAACCAGTACTAAAGGTCGACGTACATAAACCCTTTGTCCACCTGAGCCACTCTGTTCTTCCCCTTTCCCCTCACTTCTCCTCTGTTCTTCCCCTTTCCCCTTGAGCTCCTCACAAATTTTGCCCAAAATTTGTCAAGATTTGAAGGCCCCCATCCATTCAAATGATCACAAAGGTTAGCAACTTTGTCCTTTCAACTCTCATTGCTAGATTAGCTCTTGCAATGCTTTGTATAGTGATTAATTTGGGAGGAATTATATTTGCTAGTATTTGATTTATATGCAATTTGAGGTCAAAAATAACACTTAGTTTGCATATGTAGGTGTGGTTTACTTAGTGCCTTCTAAATCTCTGTCGTAACCACCGTCGATCGCCCGCACCGTCCCGTCGCCGGCACCACCTTGTGGTGAGGCTCTTGTTCATGAATGTTTTACATTACCAAATTGATGTTTGTGTGATTTGGATATATAGTTACTCGTATAATTATCTTACCCGTACGTTGTTTGTTATACATAGTGCCATGGTTTTGATATCCGTCCCCGTCGGCCCTCGTCCTTGTTATGATTCGGATGTGGTATATTCTCTTCTAAAACAAGTTGTTGCATTTCGTGTTTATGACAAATTATGCCCATCAAGTTGACATAGATATTTTTATCTAGGAGGTATGTGAACCGGAAATTCCAACCGAACCTATTGTCGAGAGGTTAAATTTAGTTGAAAGAGAAAACGAGTATTTGAAAGAAAAATTGAAAAGAATTGAGGGGGAGAAGATGGAATTGGAGTTGCATGTTGCCGATGTCGTCGATGATCACAAGATCAAGATGGAGAAACTGAGGTTGAAGATTAGAAAGATTAGAAAATATGCCATTGATAGTGTGGCTTGGTATCATTATGCTGTTGGATCAATTGTTACCTTAGTTGCAATCTTCATCGCATTTGTTGTTGCATTTAAATTCTTTAGCTAGAGAGTTATTTGTATGTTGCATTTAATTAACTACTGTATATGAACTTTATGTATGAACTTGTATTAATTTGGTCTATTTGGTGTTGTGTAATGAAGATGAGCCGACAACGGATGTATGATGACCGATGCTCCACCGAGTTCATTAATGGTGTGCATACTTTTCTGCAGGCCGCTGAGGCAAACAAGCGGGCGGATGGTTTTATGCCTTGTCCATGTGTTGGTTGTAAGAATGGTCACAGTTACTCTACAGAAAAAACCATTCACATCCACCTATTTAAGTCCGGTTTCATGCCCCACTATAATGTTTGGACCAAGCACGGAGAAATAGGGGTTATGAGGTAAGACAATGAAGAAGAAGAGGACGACGACGGCTATCCTGGCCATGGGTTCCCTGAATACGATGATATAACAATGGGGGAAGAAGCTAAGCCGGCAATGCGGGAAGAAGCTGAAGAAGAGGGATCAGATGAGGCAGCTAATGATCTAGGTCAGGCCATTGCCGATGCAAAGAGAAACTGAGCAAGTGACCTGGAGAGGACGAAGTTGCATCACATGTTAGAGGATCACAAGAAATTGTTGTACCCGAATTGCGAAGCTGACAAAAAAAAGTTGGGCACCACACTTGAATTGCTGCAATGGAAGGGAGAGAATGGTGTATCTGACAAGGGATTTGGAAAGTTGCTGGTAATGATAAAGAATATGCTTCCAAAGGACAACGAATTGCCCGCGAGTACGTATGAAGCAAAGAAGGCTGTCTGCCCTCTAGGGTTAGAGGTGCAAAAGATACATGCATGCCCTAATGACTGCATCCTCTACCGCGGTGAGTACGAGGATTTGAACGCTTGCCCGGTATGCGGTGCATTGCGTTATAAGATCAGTCGCGATGACCCTGGTGATGTCGAGGGCGAGCGCCCCAGGAAGAAGATTCCTGCCAAGGTGATGTTGTATGCTCCTATAATACCACAGTTGAAACGTTTGTTCCAAAACAAAGAGCATGCGAAGGCGATGCGGTGGCACGTAGAAGACCGTAAGAAAGACAGAAAGTTGAGAGTACCCGCTGACGGTTCGCAGTGGAGAAAAATTAAGAGAAAGTACTGGGAGGAGTTTGCAGGTGACCCTAGGAACGTATGGTTTGGTCTAAGCGCAGATGGCATTAATCCTTTTGGGGAGCAGAGCAGCAACCATAGCACGTGGCCTGTGACTCTATGTTTGTATAACCTTCCTCCTTGGTTGTGCATGAAGCGGAAGTTCATTATGATGCCAGTGCTCATCCAAGGCCCTAAGCAACCCGGCAACGACATTGATGTGTACCTAAGGCCATTAGTTGAAGAACTATTACAGCTGTGGAATGGAACAGGTGTACGTGCGTGGGATGAGCACGGACAGGAAGAATTTGACCTAAAGGCGTTGCTGTTCGTGACCATCAATGATTGGCCTGCTCTCAGTAACCTTTCAGGACAGACAAACAAGGGATACCGCGGATGCACACACTGTTTGGATGATACCGACAGTATATATTTGGATAGTTGTAGGAAAAATGTGTACCTGGGACATCGTCGATTTCTTCCGACAAGGCATCCCGTAAGAAAGAAAGGCAAGCATTTCAAAGGTGAGGCGGATCACCGGACGAAGCCTCGCCACCGTACTGGTGCTGATGTACATGATATGGTCAAGGATTTGGAGGTAATCTTTGGAAAGGGTCCTGGCGGAAAACCTGTTCCGAAGGACGCTGACGGATGCGCACCCATGTGGAAGAAGAAATCTATATTTTGGGACCTGCCATATTGGAAAGACCTAGAGGTCCGCTCCGCAATCGACGTGATGCACGTGACGAAGAATCTTTGCGTGACCCTGCTTGGCTTTTTGGGCGTGTATGGGAAGACAAAAGATACACCAGAGGCACGGGAGGACCAGCAACGTATGCACGGAAAAGACGGCATACATCAGGGTCAGGCCAGCTACGCTCTTACCAAAGAGGAGAAGGAAATCTTCTTCGAATGCCTGCTCAGCATGAAGGTACCATCTGGCTTCTCGTCTAATATAAAGGGAATAATAAATATGGCAGAGAAAAAGTTCCAGAACCTAAAGTCTCATGACTGCCACGTGATTATGACGCAACTCCTTCCGTTTGCATTGAGGGGGCTTCTACCGGAAAATGTTCGATTAGCCATTGTGAAGCTATGTGCATTCCTCAATGCAATCTCTCAGAAGGTAATCGATCCAGAAATCATACCAAGGTTACAGAATGATTTGGTGCAATGTCTTGTCAGTTTCAAGTTGGTGTTCCCACCATCCTTCCTCAACATCATGACGCACGTCCTAGTTCACCTTTGCGAAGAGATTAATGTTTTGGGTCCTGTATTTCTACACAATATGTTCCCCTTTGAAAGGTTCATGGGAGTCTTGAAGAAATATGTTCATAACCGTGCTAGGCCAGAAGGAAGCATCTCGAAGGGCCATGAAAATGAGGAGGTCATTGAGTTTTGTATTGACTTCATTCCTGACCTTAAGCCGATTCGTGTGCCTGAATCGCGGCATAAGGGCAGACTGGAAGGAAAAGGCACGCTAGGAGGGCATCAAATAATATGTATGGACGGGCATTCTCTCACTAAAGCACACTACACAGTTCACAGAATTCCGCCTTGGTGGCTCTGTATATGGAGGAACACAAGAATTTTCTACAGTCCAAAGACCCGGAGAAGTCTGACGACTGGATTACACGCGAACAAACAAGGACTTTTGCTGGTTGGTAGCAGAAACGTGCCCCGAATGATGGCGATATTCAAAATGACATGTACTCGCTGTCCCAGTTACCATCTTCGAATATAATGACTTTCAAATGGTACCAGATAAATGGGAATACATTTTACACGATCGCCCAAGATAAGAAGAGCACCAACCAAAACAGTGGTGTCCGCTTTGATGCAACAACCAACACGGGAAAGGAAACATATTATGGTTACATAGAAGACATATGGGAACTTAACTATGGATCAGGTGATTTGAAGGTCCCTTTGTTTTGGTGCAAATGGGTCAATATGACACGAGGCGGGGTAATGGAAGACCCGCAGTACGGAATGACAACAGTGGATCTCAACAATCTTGCGTATGCAGACGAACCATTCGTCCTAACCAATGATGTGGCGCAGGTTTTTTATGTGAAAGACATGTCTTCCAAGCCGAGAAAAAGAAAACATAAGGAAGCGAATGGATCATATATACGATGAGCCAAAGCGCCACATAGTTCTTTCAGGAAAAAGAAACATCGTGGGAGTGGATGACAAGACAGACATGTCAGAAGATTATGAAAAGTTTGATGAAATTGCTCCATTCACAGCGAATATTGACCTGAGCATCCAGTTAAATGATGAAGATTTTCCATGGTTACGGCGCAAAGGGACACACGCGAAGAAAAAGTTTCACACCGAAAGATCTGGGATGTGATCGGCTTCACTATCATCACTTTCTTCTGTGTTTTACACCCATGAGGGAATGTGTGTAATAGTTAGGGTAGTTATGTGTTTTGGCATTTGAAACGCGAAGAAATTTTATGTGCAAACAAATTCTTTTCATGCATTTACTGATTTTTTTTCCAGCTAAATGACCCTGAAATTGAAAAGCATTTCAAATGAACTCATAAAAGGTTGAAAGTTGGCATGGTATCATAATTTCATACAAATAGCATGTGCCAGAAAGTAGAGAGGGTTACGGCAAAAACTGGATGCACTTCGTGTACAAAATGGACAATCTCTTTCGAAGTATCAGGGTTTCCGACGAAAACTGAACTGTTACAAAGGCATTTCATTTTTTAAATAACCTAAGCATTACCAAATTGAATATAATGATAAAACACGCTAATATTAAACATAAGAAAAAAGAATCACTGAAAAAACTTTTTTCAAAGTTAAGTTATTCACAAACTAGTGATTCACACAAATTTCAAATAATTCAAAATTTAAACTATTCAAATTTGAAAACTACCAGCGCTAACAGAAAGTTTGTAATTTTTTGTACCTAAAGCAAAAATATTCACAAAGAGACTCTAAATACAGCAAAAAACAACTCAAACATAAATAAAACAAAAATAAATAAAGCGAAAAAATTAAGAAAATAAAAAAGCCCGCCTACTGGGCCAAAGTGGCCTGCATACGACTAGGAACACAACCTTTTGTTGGGCCAGGATGCAGGCCCGCAAAGGCCCAGTAGGCCCACTGCGCAGAAGAGGACAGGTAGGCCGAGTAGTCCTGCTTAGGAGAGGAGCTCGAGAGAGCTACCGCACTGGGGCTTATAAACCAGTGCGGTAGCCCCTCGGCTAGCGAGGTGGGACTAAACTTGCGCACCGCCTGGAGCCAGCACACCCCCTTTAGTACCGGGTCGTGGCTCCAACCGGTACTAAAGACCCCCCCCCTTTAGTACCGGTTGGAGCCACCACCCGGTACTAAAGAGGGTGCGCTTCCCGCCGCTTGGCCTGGCCAAAACAGACCTTTAGCACTAGTTGGTGGCTCCAACCGGTACTAAAGGTCCATCCTATATATACAACACTTGAAAAAATTCAGTTTCCCTCTGTTCTTCCCTCTGTTTCCTCTCTCCGTCGCGCCGCCCTGCCCCGATCGTCGTCGCCCCCGCCCCTCGTCGCCGACCCCGACCGTCCCCACCCCTCGTCGCCGCCCCCGTCGATGTCGCCGCCCCGGCCGTCCCCGTCCCCGTCGTCCCCGTCGCCGCGCCCCGCTCCGCCCCGTCATCGCCGCCCCGTCCCGTCGCCCCGGTCGCCCCGCCCCGTCGTCGCCGCCCCGTCCCGTCGCCCCGTCGTCGCCGCCCTGTCCCGTCGCCCCGTCGTCGCCTCGCCGGTGAGCTCACCCCGGCCGCCATGTCCAGTACTCACACACACACACTACACACACACACACACACACACACACACACCCCCACACACACACACCACACACACACACACATTAGTTTGTTTGTTCTAAATTTTTCTGTTTTTAGTTATAGAAATGTTAGAAATTATTCTGTTTTCTAGTTATATAAATATTAGAAAAGTTAGTTTGATAGAAATGTTATAAATGTTTTCTGTTTTTTAGTTATAGAAATATTTATAGAAATGTTAGCAATTTTTCTGTTTTTTAGTTATATAAATATTAGAATTGTTATGGAAATGTTAGTTATATAATCAGGAAATTTAGAATTAGTTTTAGTTAGATGAATTAGATTAATGTCGAATTGTTAGAATATGGCAGATTAAACATTGTCAAGCTGTTGTAGAGGAAAGCATGCTAGAGTTCTTGAAGCGCCTCAATACCAATGAAGATATACTACTTCCTTACAACTTCCCGTGAGTCACGCCGTCTTGTACTACAAATTCTGTTTTTGCTTACTAGCTAGCTAGATGTTAATAATTAAGTGTATACGGTTTACGGTAGTTGATTAATTTTATGCACATGCCCGCTTAATTAAGACATGCAAACGTGTGCGTATGTAGTTGGCATTGGGTATTGTTAGACATTAAAGTTGAGGAAGGAAAAGTTGAATTACTGGACTCACTAACTAAAGAAGATAAAGACTACACCATCGTGAAGGGGATAGTCAACAGGTAATTTCAATCGTTATTAACTATATCTTCATTTCCTGATATGAACTATTTAATAACCCCTTTATTAATTTTCTTTGCCGGCGGGCAGGGCATGGGCAAAGTTCATCAAGGTGACTCCAGGCACGTGGCCAACAAAGTTGTTTTGGCATCGACCCTTGGTAAGTAATTAAGTAGTACTAGCTAGCTACCATCTCTTTAATTCTTGTTTTAGTATCATTAATTAATTATCATGCTTGATTAATCATTATATGATTCAATTCCATCCTCGTAAAGGCCCTGAGGCAGGCGCCGGGGAATAATCTGTGTGCATACTACGTTTGCGAGAACATTCGCATGATGACGTGCGAAAGGAGCAGATCTGATAGACAGGACTGGGTACGTTTGTCAGAACACTATTCACAACATTATAGATATCTAGTCACACAACTAACACAAATGCATATTGATCTACTTCTTAACAGTTCAGATCGGTGCGGGACAAGCTCCTACCATCGGACCGCATACAAGCACTTCAAGAGGAAATAGCCGAATTTTTGCTCGACCAGGTCATAGATCCCAAAGGAGAATACTATTACCCGCTACCGCCCCCATGAACCGCTTGTCATCGTGCTCCGAAGGCACCAAGGCAACATGTAGGAGAAATTGTATATGTATATACATGTGTATGTGTGAATAGTTAACGGTGTTGGCTGTGAGACATTCGATGATATATATTATATATATGCGGTTCTACGTACGAGAAAATCTATTTATATATATGCATAACGTGTACAATTTGTAGTATCGTGAAATACCAGCAAACAAAAAATAATTAAATGGAAAATAAAGCCAAATTGAAAACACAAAATTAAAGCAAAAATTTTAAAAAAACACCCAAACATTTAGTACCGGTTGGTGTTACCAACCGGTACTAATGTCCTACACGCACCCGGGCCTGGCTCGTGCCATGTGTTTGCACTTTAGCGCCGGTTCGTGACGAACCGGTACTCAAGGGGGGGAACCTTTAGTCCCCACTCTTTAGTGTCGGTTCGCCAACCGACACTAAAGTCCGTCATGAACCGGCACTAAAGCCCGGTTCTGCACACTAGTGTAACTCTTTTTAGTCTTGTAAGCCTTCGGGCCTTTGTTAACTTTAGAACTTGTAATCCGCTTGCTCATGCTTTTCATTTCGTATGAACTGTACCTGTACGGGATGTTTTTTAATGAAAAAGGGATGTTTGCCGGGTTTTTTCATTCGCGGGTGGAACCCACGACAAGGAGCGAATCCTCGTTATTTTTTAAGATAAACGTTTTTTCGCCCGGCCACAGGCCTTGCCATCCCCCCACTTCGCTCGACCTTTCTCACGACCTTGGCAGAGGCAGGGATGAGGTGGGCTTAGGCTCCTCGTTTAATTTCCTTGCTGCCGCGGCTACGACCAAATTCGGCCCCAGGAGATAGTCCTAGGGTACGGAAATAGGGGAGCACGGTAGCCTAGGGATAAAACGAGGTTTCACGTATCCCAGTCCATAACGAAATGCATGATAGAGGATAGAGAACTTATCCGGATCTGCAGCCCCCGGCAACCTTGGCTTGCCGTGGATGGATCCTTGTTCTTGCAGCCCCCGACAACTCTGGCTTGCCGGGGCCCGGACGTCGGTCTGTCCCCTTTCTTCCAAAATAGCTCGGCAAGAATACTTATGTGCCTTGCGAACCATAGAAGATAGAGAAGAACAGAGAGACGCGCACTCGACCTCTAAGCTAGGGGTTAGCCGCCACCAAGCACTATCAACCCTAACCAAGGAAGAAACTCAACCTAGCATGCATGCTATAACTTAGGGCGCCAACGCTTCGTTTATTTATGCTCAGGGTCTACGCCTGCCTTTGTACAAATGGTCACATGCCTTGCCGCAAGGCTTGTACAAAAGGGTGGCTTGCCTTGAGGCCCGGCAGCCGCGCCTTATGGGTAAAACTTGTGGAGATGCTCGATGTTCCAGTAGTTGCTCACTGGAATGGCATCTTCGGTCTCTAGCCGGACTGTGTCGGGCCTGGTGACTCGTGTTACCCGATAAGGGCCTTCCCACTTCGGCGTCAACTTGTTGGAATTCTTGGCCGACTTAACGTGCCGAAGAACAAGGTCGCCTTCCTGAAAGCTCCGGGCATGAACCTTGCGGCTATGGTAGCGGCGCAAGGCTTGCTAGTAGCCTGCTGCTCTCACAGCCGCCCGGAGACGATCTTCCTCAAGGAGTGTTGCGTCATCTTGCCGCAATCGCTCTTGCTCAAGCTCATCATAAGCGAGCACTTGAGGTGACCCGTATATGAGTTCCGTGGGGAGAACTGCTTCTGCCCCGTAGACCAGGGCAAAGGGTGTCTGGCCGGTGGCTCGATTTGGCGTGTTCTGATCGACCAAAGAACTGTCGACAACTCATCAATCCAGCGTCTTCCGCTTTTGCGCAGCCTATCAAAAGTCTTTGTTCTTAAGCCTTGCAGGACTTCAGTAGTCGCTCTCTCCGCTTGGCCATTGCTCCGTGGATGTGCCACGGAGGCAAAACAGACCCTGCTGCCGAGATCCTCAATGTATTGCATTAAGGCGGGGCTTGTGAACTGTGTGCCATTGTCGGTGATGATCCTGTCGGGTATCCCAAAATGGCACACTAGTCCCTTGAAGAACTTGATGGCTGACTGCGCCGTCACCTTCCTCACTGCTTCCACCTCTGGCCATTTTGTGAACTTGTCGATTGCGACGTACAAGTACTCAAAGCCCCCGATAGCACGGGGGAAGGGGCCCAATATGTCGAGCCCCCAAACCGAGAAGGGCCAGGAGAGAGGGATAGTTTAAAGGGCTTGAGCTGGTTGATGAAGCTTCTTCGAATGGAACTGGCATGCTTCACACTTGGTTACTAGTGCCGTCGCATCCTGGAGGGTGGTGGGCCAGAAGAAACCTTGCCGGAAAGCCTTGCCGGCAAGGGCCCTCGACCCTATGTGGGAGCCACATATGCCTCCATGTATCTCTGCCAACAGCTTTAGTCCTTCTACCCGGGAGATGCACTTCAATTTCACCCCATTCGGTCTTTTTCTGTACAATACGTTATCAACGAATTGGTACAGAGCAGACCGGCGGGGAACTCTTTCTGCCTCTTCATGCTCCTCAGGAAGCTCTCCTTTTTGAAGGAATCGAATGGTGTGTTGGGCCCATGCCGGAGCCTGTGGCTCGACGACAAGGACCAAAGGCATCTCTTCTGCCACGGGAGCGGCCGTCTACACGGCCATGACCTGAGGTCCCGCCGGAGTCGGTTGTCCCGCGACAGGATCGGCATCCACGACAACATCTTCGCCGGCGGCTCCGGGGAGCCCCGTGGGGAAGTACTTGCCGGAGCCTAGCTTCCTCCGCTTGTTCTGCCCGGTCGATGGCTCAACGGATGGTTGAGTTAACTGAAGCACAAAAGTACCTGGTTCCACGGGTAGCTTAAGGGTAGCACACTTTGACAGGTAGTCGGCGATGTCGTTCTCCGTCCGAGGGAGATGCTCCGCCTGTATACCGTCAAAGCGCTCCTCCAGTTTCCTCACCTCATCTACGTAAGCTTCCATCAATGGGCTTTGATAATCTTTGTTGACCTGCCTAACGACGAGTTGCGAGTCGCCCCTGACGATGAGCTTTTTAACTCCGAGGTCCGCCGTGATCCTGAGACCGGCAAGAAAATCCTCGTACTCGGCGGTGTTGTTGGTTGATGTCTCCCGGGGAAAGTGCATTTGGATGACATACTTGAGGTGCTCTCCGGTGGGTGCAACAAGCAGCACACCAGCACTGGCGCCTTGCAGCGAAAAAGCCCCATCAAAGTACATGATCCAGTTGTCGCTTGTTTCCTCGCTGGGGAGAGTAGTCTCCTGTACCTCTTCGTCAGGCGTCCAGGTCCATTCCGTAACAAATTCCGCCAAGACTCTGCTCTGGATCGTCGAGGTACTTTCAAACTTTAGACCAAAACTTGAAAGCTCCAGGGCCCATTCCACGATCCTTCCTGTTGCATATGGGTTATGCAGTATCCGTTGCAATGGAAGGTGGGTAACCACGGTGATCTCGTGCGCTTGGAAGTAGTGGTGTAGCTTCCTCGAGGCCATAAGGAGTCCGAAGAGCAATTTTTGCACACCTGAATACCTCGACCTAGCTCCCTGCAAGAGGGAGATGATGAAGTAAACCGGGTGCTGCACCATCTTCTTCCTTTGCGCCACTTCACCTCGCCGTGCGGGTCCTGTCATACTAGTGCCAGCCTTGCCGGGACCGAGCCCTACTGGGGAGGGTTCTGGCATGCCAACCGTTGATTCTGCCGCTGCTGCCGTCTCCTCGTCGACCTCTCTTTGTACCACCAATGCGGCGCTAACCACTTGGTTTGTTGCCGCTAAAAATAGCAGCAACGGTTCTTGTGGTTTGGGCACAACCAGCACCGAGGCAGAGAAGAGGTACTCCTTCAAGTCTTGCAACGCCGCCTCGGCCTCTGGGGTCCACTCCACTGGGCCCGTCTTCTTTAAGATCTTGAAAAAGGGGAGGGCACACTTCGCGGATTTGGAGATGAATCTGCTCATGGCGGCAACGCAGCCAGTGAGCCGATGCATGTCCTTGATCCGTTTGGGTGCCTCAATCTAATTGATGGCCCTAATCTTGTCTGGGTTTGCCTCAATACCGCGCTGCGACACAAAGAACCCGAGAAGCTTGCCGGACGGGACACCGAATACACACTTCTCAGGGTTCAATTTGAGGTTGACCTTGTGCAGGTTTCTGAATGTTTCCTCCAGATCTTGCATAAGTGTTGCTTTGTCCTTAGTTTTTACCACTATGTCATACATATAATCTTCCATATTTCTATGTAGCTGGGGTTCAAAACCAATTTGGACTGCTCTTGCAAAGGTTGAGCCAGCACTCTTCAACCCGAAAGGCATCCGTAAAAAGCAATACGTACCGCATGGGGTGATGAATGCTGTCTTTTCCTCATCTTCTTTTGTCATGAAGATCTTGTGGTATCCTGAGTAGGCTCAAGGAATGATAACAGGTCACACCCAGTCGTGGAGTCAACAATCTGGTCGAAGCGCGGTAACGGGAAGGGATATCCTTTGGACAGGCCTTATTGATGTCTATGTAATCAATACAAAGCCTCTACTTCCCATTTGCCTTGCGCACTACTACCGGATTGGCCAACCACGTCGGATGGAGTACTCCTCTCACCAAGCCTGTCGCCTCTAGCTTTCCGATTTCCTCCGTGATGAACTCCTGCCTCTCTAGAGCTTGCTTCCTGACCTTCTGCTTTACGGGCCGCGCATGAGGACAGCCAGCAAGGTGGTTCTCAATCACCTCCCTGGGACGTCGGGGATGTCCGAGGCTTGCCATGCAAATACATCGACATTCGCCCGCAGGAAGGAGACGAGCTCGCTTTCCTATTTGCCGTCGAGGGTGGAGCTTATGGTAAAAGCTCCCCCCGTGTCGTCCTCCTTGACGGGCACCTTCTTGGTCTCTGGTGGCATGGCTCTGGACTTCTTGCTCTTGCCGGTGGAGCTCTCTGGCACGTCCTCAACGGGAGCGCAACACCCCGAAGAGGTGTGTTTGCCGGAGTGGGTGCGAGGGGTCTCGCTGGTCTTCTTGCCCCTCGGGGCTCCGTCGGCAGGAGCAGGTGCCTTAGCGGCAGCTGCTGCAACTGCCTCTCGGTAGAGTTGGTCAGCGCAGATCAGCGCATCTTTCTTGTCGGAGGGGACGGTGATGATGTTCATTGGCCCGGGCATCTTCAGCATGTTGTAGGCGTAGTGTGAAGCTGCCATGAACTTGGCTAGTGCCAGGCGGCCGAGGATCCCGTTGTAAGGCAAGGGGATATCGGCTACATCGCAAACAATCCTTTCCGTCCTGTGGTTCCGCTCACCTCCGAATGTCACGGGCAGCGTGACCTTTCCCTTTGGCTAGCTCCTCCCCGGGTTAACCCCTTGGAACATGCTCGTTTCCTCAAGGTCTCCATCAGGGATCTGCAGCCTTTCGACCACAACAGGCAAGATCAAGTTCAGGCCGGCCCCGCCGTCAACCAACGTCTTTGTCACCTTGAGGTTGCGGATTATTGGTGAAACCAACAATGGCAAGCACCCGACCGCAGTAGTGTGGTCAGGGTGGTCCTCGGTTGTAACGCCCCGGATTCGATGCGCCAGGTGTCTACCAGTTATTCGCCGTAGTTGCCATGTCATTTGCTTGCGTGTTGCATTTTATCATGTCATCATGTGCATTACATTGCATACGTGTTCGTCTCATGCATCCGAGCATTTTCCCCGTTGTCCGTTTTGCAATCCGGCACTCCTATGTCACCCGGCGTCCCCCTCTTGTCTCTTGTTGTGAGCAGGTGTTAAACTTTCTTGGAATGGACCGAGGTTTGCCAAGCGGCCTTGGTATAGCACCGGTAGACCGCCTGTCAAGTTTTGTGCCATTTGAAGGTCGTGTGATACTCCAACGGTTAACCGGGTAACTGTAAAAGCCTCTTTTGTGTCCATCCCAACACCCCTTCCAAAGTGGCCCAAAACCCATCAAACTCCCCTCCATCCTCTCGGCCATTCGATCACGATCGTGTGGGCGAAAACCGCTCCTCATTTGGACTCTCCTAGCTCCCAGAATCTATAAATAGGCCACCTCCCCCGAAAATCCCGGTCTAACCCTAGTCATCTTCATCCTCGCGCCGCCGGACACGTCCGCCCGTGCCGGACATGTCCGCCGGACACCTCACTCCAACCAATCGGGCGTCGCCACGTCACCCCGCCGCCACCCGCAGCCAACCTATGCGCGCCATGTGTCCCTCGCCCGTGCCCTCTCTCTCCTCCGCCGCCCACCGCCCGCCAGGCCCGCCGCAGGCCCCGCGGGCCCGTCTCTCCGCCGCCGGGCTCCGCCCGCGCCCCGCCGGACTCGGGCCGCTGTCGATGTGCCCCGACCCACTGGTGCACACTCCGCCCGTCGCCGGACTGCGCTGCCGTCGTGCGCCCATCCCGCCACGCGCCGTCCTTCGTCGCCGTGCCGCCGCCGCCCTCGGCCGCCGCGCCGGAGCGCCTTCCCGCCGACCTCGCCGGCGCGCCCTACTCCCGTCCGCGCCGTCCGCCGCCGCCGTGCAGCCACCACCGTGCCGTCCGGCCAGATCCGGTCCAGCCCGGCCTTGCCGGCATCCTCCCCGTCCTCCTCTCCCTGATATTTTTGCATAATGTTGCCCTGTTCATCGCATCATAACATGCTGCATACTGCTCCGCTTTGTGCGTGTAATATGTCAAATTGTTCTTTGAGAGATGCTCTACATTTCATTCCATTGTGCCATGCTTGTTTGAGGTCATCTTGATGCCCGAATCATCGTTGCAAGAGTGCTATATGATGTTAATCTGCTGAAACTGTTATAACTTGGTGATTTGTCATTTTTGTTGCATTGGATGTGTGCATCCTATGAGCATGAGCTCTACATGAGTTTTGAACTATGATATGCCATATTTACAGTGGTGCGATCCATGTATTTTTGTAGGTCTTTTAGTGAGTGCATCGAGCTTGTTAACTAGGGTACTTGTTGTTGCTGTTTTGCTAGACATATTCTATTATTTCGTGATGCTATGTAAACCTGCTGCTACAAGTCATTCTATGCATAATCTGGAGATGTTCACTAAGGAAGTTTTGTTATACATGTCATGCTCTATCCATTCATGCCCCTGGTTGCATTTGTAGCCTGCTGTAACCTGTTGTAATCTTGCTCTCAACTTGCTAAATAATATTGCTGTCTGCCTGATTAACATTAAGTTCAATGTTGCCATGTTTGTTGTTAGTGATCCATGCACCCTATGACCTTGCTCTTGACATGATTAGCTTCATAAACATGTCTTATTATTGTTGGTTGCCTTTCCATGCCATGTATTGCTCTGTGGTGAGTGGTTAAAGCTCACCAACATGCCTACTTATTGTTGTTCCTGCCATGTATGAATCCGTCATATCTTTTGCCATGTTAACATGGGTGCCATCATATCTTCTGATCCTTTTTGGCTCATGGTCAGTAAGGGACTTTTGTTCTATGCAATTAGTAGATTCATGCCATACATTTGTTTGCCATGTTAAGTTCCTGTAACATGTTGTTTGATAGCTCTAAACATTGTAACCTGATGTTATTTCTGTTAAGTCTAAAACTGTTATTATTTGCAATCTTGTCATGTCCTTTTGATCATGTTCTATTATTTTCTGGAGATAGCTCAGTGTTCATATTTTGTCATGCTTTACCTGTACTTCATGCCCATGCCTTTTGTTATCATGTTGGGGTGTTGTAGCATATTGTTTTGATGCTTGCAATATGCCTAGTTGTTGTTTTGGACATATTGTTGTTATGTCTTGTATAGTGTGTGTTGAACCGTTGCTCCGTTTTGAGTGTGCTCTATATGAAACTTGCTTGATTTTGCGGGTAGTTTCATATTACCTTGTTGCATCCATGTTTTGAGGTGTTTTCTTGATGTTTGTATGCATTTTGCATCAATGTCATGTTTATCTTGTTTTGCTCATATCTTCTAGGCCGTAGCTCCGAATTAAATGAACTTTATATGTAACTTGACTAGAATCTCGTGTAGATCATCTTGGTGCATCTTAACTTGCTGTTTAACAACTTGAACAGAAGGTTTATTCAGATCTGGACCAATTTCGAAATTGGCATATGAGGACTTACCGGAATTGTTATATGTTGTTTCCGGCGTCATTTAAACTTGCTTTGATGTGTTGCTCTTGTATGCATCATCTCTTGCCATGAGTAGCTTCATGTAGCCTTTTCATGCATCATACTTGGTTGAGCATCATGTCTTGCTCATGTGTGGTGTGTTTACCATGTTGTGTGCTTCTTCTCGATAGTTTCCGTTTCGTTGCGATCGTGAGGATTCGTTCGTCTACGCTTGGTTCGTCTTCGTGGCTTCATCTTCTTCATGGACTCGTTCTTCTTCCTAGCAGGATTCCAGGCAAGATGACCGCTACCCTGGATCTCACTACTATCATTGCTATGATAGTTGCTTCATTCTATCGCTATGCTGCGCTACCTATCTTTTGCTCTTCAAGCCTCCCAAATTGCCATGAACCTCTAACCTTTGACACCCTTCCTAGCAAACCATTGCTTGGCTATGTTACCGCTTTGCTCAGCCCCTCTTATAGCGTTGTTAGTTGCAGGTGAAGTTGAAGATTGCTCCATGGTGGACAAGATTATGTTGGGATATCACAATATCTCTTATTTAATTAATGCATCTATATACTTCGTAAAGGGTGGAAGGCTCGGCCTTATGCCTGGTGTTTTGTTCCACTCTTGCCGCCCTAGTTTCTGTCATACCGGTGTTATGTTCCCGGATTTTGCGTTCCTTACGCGGTCGGGTGATTTATAGGACCCCCTTGACAGTTCGCTTTGAATAAAACTCCTCCAGCAAGGCCCAACCTTGGTTTTACCATTTGCCTCACCACCACCTACTTTTCCCTTGGGAGTAATTAACCAAGGGTCATCTGTTGGGGAACGTTGCAGAAAATTAAAAATTTTCCTACGGTTTCACCAAGATCCATCTATGAGTTCATCTAAGCAACGAGTCAAGGGAGTGAGTTTGCATCTACATACCACTTGTAGATCGCGTGCGGAAGCTTTCAAGGGGATGGTGATGATGGAGTCGTACTCAACGTGATTTAGATCACCAATGTCCAAGTGCTGAACGGATAGCACCTCCGCATTCAACACACGTAAGGGACGGGAGACGTCTCCTCCTTCTTGATACAACAAGGGGGAAGGAGAGGTTGATGATGATCCAGCAGCACGACGGCGTGGTGGTGGACGCAGCAGAACTCCAGCAGGGCTTCGCCAAGCGACTACAGGAGGAGGACGAGGTGTTGCAGGGGGAGGAAGGCGCCAAGCACACGGGTGCCGCTGCCCTCCCCCTGCCCTCCTTTATATAGGACCCCAGGGGGGCGCCGGCCCTGGGAGGTTGGATCTCCCAAGGGGGCGGCGGCCAAGGGGGGAGGAGTGCCCCCCAAGGCATGTGGTGCGCCCCCCACCCTATGGTTTCAACCCTAGGCGCAGGGGGTGGGCCTAGGGGGGCGCACCAGCCCACTATGGGCTGGCTGCCCTCCCACTTCAGCCCATGGGGCCCTCCGGGATGGGTGGCCCCACCCGATGGACCCCCGGGACCCTTCCGGTGGTCCCGGTACATTACCGGATGACCCCGAAACTTTCCCGATGGCCGAAATACCACTTCCTATATATAATTCTTTACCTCCGGACCATTCCGAAACTCCTCGTGACGTTCGGGATCCCATCTGAGACTCCGAACAACATTCGGTATGCTGCATACTCATATTCATACAACCCTAGCGTCACCGAACCTTAAGTGTGTAGACCCTACGGGTTCGGGAGACACGCAGACATGACCGAGACGACTCTCGGGCAATAACCAACAGCGGGATCTGGATACCCATGTTGGCTCCCACATGCTCCTCGATGATTTCATCGGTTGAACCACGATGTCGAGGATTCGATCAAACCCCGTATACAATTCCCTTTGTCAATCGGTACGTTACTTGCCCGAGACTCGATCGTCGGTATCCCAATACCTTGTTCAGTCTCGTTACCAGCAAGTCACTTTACTCGTACCGTAATGCATGATCCCGTGGCCAACCACTTGGTCACCTTGATCTCATTATGATGATGCATTACCGAGTGGACCCAGAGATACCTCTCCGTCATACGGAGTGACAAATCCCAGTCTCGATCCGTGTCAACCCAACAGACACTTTTGGAGATACCTATAGTGCACCTTTATAGTCACCCAGTTACGTTGTGACGTTTGATACACCCAAAGCACTCCTACAGTATCCGGGAGTTACACGATCTCATGGTCGAAGGAAGAGATACTTGACATTGAAAAAGCTCTAGCAAACGAACTACACGATCTTTGTGCTATGCTTAGGATTGGGTCTTGTCCATCACATCATTCTCCTAATGATGTGATCCCGTTATTAACGACATCCAATGTCCATAGCCAGGAAACCATGACTATCTGTTGATCACAATGAGCTAGTCAACTAGAGGCTCACTAGGGACATATTGTGGTCTATGTGTTCACACGTGTATTACGATTTCCGGATAATACAGTTATAGCATGAACAAAAGATAATTATCACGAACAATGAAATATAATAATACTTTTATTATTGCCTCTAGGGCATATTTCCAACAGTCTCACACTTGCACTAGAGTCACCAATCTAGTTACATTGTGATGAATCGAACACCCATAGAGTTTTGGTGTTGATCATGTTTTGCTCGTGAGAGAGGTTTAGTCAACGGATCTATGACATTCAGATCCGTATGTACTTTGCAAATATCTATGTCTCCATCTTGAACATTTTCACGGATGGAGTTGAAATGACGCTTGATGTGCCTAGTCTTCTTGTGAAACCTGGGCTCCTTAGCAAGGGCAATAGCTCCAGTGTTTTCACAAAAGAGTTTGATCGGCCCCGACGCATTGGGTATGACTCCTAGGTCGGTGATGAACTCCTTCACCCAAATCGCTTCATGCGCTGCCTCTGAGGCTGCCATGTACTCCGCTTCACACGTAGATCCCGCCACGACGCTCTGCTTGTAGCTGCACCAGCTTACTGCTCCACCATTCAACATATACACGTATCCGGTTTGTGACTTAGAGTCATCCAGATCTGAGTCGAAGCTAGCGTCGATGTAACCCTTTACGACGAGCTCTTCGTCTCCTCCATAAACGAGAAACATGTCCTTTGTCCTTTTCAGGTACTTCAGGATATTCTTGACCGCTGTCCAGTGTTCCTTGCCGGGATTACTTTGGTATCTTGCTACCAAACTTATGGCAAGGTTTACATCAGGTCTGGTACACAGCATGGCATACATAATAGATCCTATGGCTGAATCATAGGGGATGACACTCATCTCTTCTTTATCTTTTGCCGTGGTCGGGGACTAAGCCGAGCTCAATCTCACACCTTGTAACATAGGCAAGAACCCCTTCTTCGACTGATCCATTTTGAACCTTTTCAAAATCTTATCAAGGTATGTGCTTTGTGAAAGACCTATGAGGCGTCTCGATCTATCTCTATAGATCTTGATGCCTAATATATAAGCAGCTTCTCCAAGGTCCTTCATTGAAAAACACTTATTCAAGTAGGCCTTAATGCTGTCCAGAAGTTCTATATCATTTCCCATCAAGAGTATGTCATCTACATATAATATGAGAAATGCTACAGAGCTCCCACTCACTTTCTTGTAAACACAGGTTTCTCCATAAGTCTGCATAAACCCAAATGCTTTGATCATCTCATCAAAGCTAATGTTCCAATTCCGAGATGCTTGCACCTGTCCATAAATGGATCGCTGGACCTTACATACTTTGTTAGCGTTCTTAGGATCGACAAAACCTTCCGGCTGCATCATATACAGCTCTTCCTTAAGATGTCCGTTAAGGAATGCCGTTTTGACGTCCATCTGCCATATCTCATAATCATAGTATGCGGCAATTGCTAACATGATTAGGACGGACTTCAGCTTCGCTACGGGAGAGAATGTCTCATCGTAGTCAATCCCTTGAACTTGTCGATAAACCTTAGCGACAAGCCGAGCTTTATAGATGGTAACAATACCATCCGCGTCCGTCTTCTTCTTAAAAATCCATTTGTTTTCTATCGCTCGCCGATCATCGGGCAAGTCTGTCAAAGTCCATACTTTGTTTTCATACATGGATTCTATCTCGGATTTCATGGCTTCAAGCCATTTGTTGGAATCTGGGCCCGCCATTGCTTCTTCATAGTTCGAAGGTTCACTGTTGTCTAACAACATGATTTCCAGGACAGGGTTGCCGTACCACTCTGGTGCGGAACGTGTCCTTGTGTACCTACGAAGTTCAGTAGCAACTTGATCCGAAGTACCTTGATCATCATCATTGTTTTCCTCTTCAGTTGGTGTGGGCATCACAGGAACATTTTCCTCAGCTGCACCACTTTCCCGTTCGAGAGGTAGTACTTCATCGAGTTCTACTTTCCTCCCACTTCCTTCTTTCGAGAGAAACTCTTTTTCCAGAAAGCATCTGTTCTTGGCAACAAAGATCTTGCCCTCGGATCTCAAGTAGAAGGTATACCCGACAGTTTCCTTAGGGTATCCTATGAAGACGCATATTTCCGACTTGGGTTCGAGCTTTTCAGGTTGAAGTTTCTTGACATAAGCATCGCATCCCCAAACTTTTAGAAACGACAGCTTAGGTTTCTTCCTAAACCATAATTCATACGGTGTCCTCTCAACGGATTTAGACGGTGCCCTATTTAAAGTGAATGTAGCTGTCTCTAGAGCGTATCCCCAAAATGATAGCGGTAAATCGGTAAGAGACATCATAGACCGCACCATATCCAATAGAGTGCGATTACGATGTTCGGACACACCGTTACACTGAGGTGTTCCAGGCGGCGTGATTTGTGAAACAATTCCACATTTCCTTAAGTATGTACCAAATTCACGACTTAGGTATTCTCCTCCACGATCTGATCGTAGGAAATTTATCTTTCGGTCACGTTGATTCTCCACCTCATTCTGAAACTCCTTGAACTTTTCAAAGGTCTCAGACTTGTGTTTCATTAAGTAGACATACCCATATCTACTCAAGTCATTAGTGAGAGTGAGAACATAACGATATCCTCCGCGAGCCTCAACGCTCATTGGACCGCACACATCGGTATGTATGATTTCCAACAAGTTGGTTGCTCGCTCCATTGTTCCGGAGAACGGAGTCTTGGTCATTTTGCCCATGAGGCATGGTTCGCATGTGTCAAACGATTCATAATCAAGAGACTCTAAAAGTCCATCAGCATGGAGCTTCTTCATGCGCTTGACACCAATGTGACCAAGGCGGCAGTGCCACAAGTATGTGGGACTATCGTTATCAACTTTACATCTTTTGGCATTCACACTATGAATATGTGTAACATTACGCTCGAGATTCATTAAGAATAAACCATTGACCATCGAAGCATGACCATAAAACATATCTCTCATATAAATACAACAACCATTGTTCTCGGATTTAAATGAGTAGCCATCTCGTATTAAACGAGATCCTGATACAATGTTCATGCTCAAACTTGGCACGAAATAACAATTATTAAGGTTCAAAACTAATCCCGTAGGTAAATGTAGAGGCAGCGTGCCGACGGCGATCACATCGACTCTGGAACCATTCTCGACACGCATCGTCACCTCGTCCTTCGCCAGTCTCCGTTTATTCCGCAGCTCCTGCTGTGAGTTACAAATATGAGCAACGACACCGGTATCAAATACCCAGGAGTTACTACGAGTACTGGTAAGGTACACATCAATTACATGTATATAAAATATACCTTTGGTGTTGCCGGCCTTCTTATCCGCTAAGTATTTGGGGTAGTTCCGCTTCCAGTGACCCTTCCCCTTGCAATAAAAGCACTCAGTCTCAGGCTTGGGTCCAGTCTTTGACTTCTTCCCAGTAACTGGCTTACCAGGCGCGGCAACATCCTTGCTATCCTTCTTGAAGTTCTTCTTGCCCTTGTCCTTCTTGAACTTAATGGTCTTATTGACCATCAACACTTGATGTTCTTTCTTGATTTCAGCCTCTGCTGACTTCAGCATTGAGAACACTTCAAGAATGGTCTTCACCATCCCCTGCATGTTGTAGTTCATCACAAAGCTCTTGTAGCTTGGTGGGAGCAACTGGAGGATTCTGTCAATGACCGCCTCATCAGGGAGGTTAATGTTCAGCTGGGTCATACGGTTGTGCAACCCAGACATCTTGAGTATGTGCTCACTGACAGAACTGTTTTCCTCCATCTTACAACTATAGAACTTGTCGGAGACATCATATCTCTCGACCCGGGCATGAGTTTGGAAAACTAGTTTCAGCTCTTCGAACATCTGATATGCTCCGTGATGCTCAAAACGCTTTTGGGGCCCCGGCTCTAAGCTGTAAAGCATGCCGCACTAAACGAGGGAGTAATCATCAGCACGAGTTTGCCAAGCGTTCATAACGTCTTGGTTCTGTGGGACGGGAGCGTCACCTAGCGGTCCTTCTAGGACATATTGCTTCCTGGCAGCTATGAGGATGATCCTCAGGTTCCGGACCCAGTCCGTATAGTTGCTGCCATCATCTTTCAGCTTGGTTTTCTCTAGGAACGCGTTGAAGTTCATGTTGACATGAGCGTTGGCCATTTGATCTACAAGACATATTTGCAAAGGTTTTAGACTAAGTTCATGATAATTAAGTTCATCTAATCAAATTATGAACTCCCACTCAGATTAGACATCCCTCTAGTCATCTAAGTGTTACACGATCCGAGTCGACTAGCCCGTGTCCGATCATCACGTGAGACGGACTAGTCATCGTCGGTGAACATCTTCATGTTGATCGTATCTTCCATACAACTCGTGTTCGACCTTTCGGTCTCTGTGTTCCGAGGCCATGTCTGTACATGCTAGGCTCGTCAAGTTAACCCTAAATGTTTTGCTGTGTAAAACTGTCTTACACCCGTTGTATGTGAACGTAAGGATCTATCACACCCGATCATCACGTGGTGCTTCGAAACGACGAACTGTAGCGACGGTGCACAGTTAGGGGAGAACACTTCTTGAAATTGTTGTAAGGGATCATCTTATTTACTACCGTCGTCCTAAGTAAACAAGATGCATAAACATAATAAACATCACATGCAATTATATAGTTGTGACATGATATGGCCAATATCATATAGCTCCATTGATCTCCATCTTCGGGGCTCCATGATCATCTTGTCACCGGCTTGACACCATGATCTCCATCATCATGATCTCCATCATCGTGTCTTCATGAAGTTGCCATGCCAATGACTACTTCTACTTCTATGGCTAACGCGTTTAGCAATAAAGTAAAGTAGTTTACATGGCGTTCTTCAATGACACACAGGTCATACAAAAAATAAAGACAACTCCTATGGCTCCTGCCGGTTGTCATACTCATCGACATGCAAGTCGTGAATCCTATTACAAGAACATGATCTCATACATCACAATTCATCATTCATCACAACTTCTGGCCATATCACATCACATGAACAACCGCTGCAAAAACAAGTTAGACGTCCTCTAATTGTTGTTGCATCTTTTACGTGGCTGCAATTGGGTTCTAGCAAGAACGTTTTCTTACCTACGAATAACCACAACGTGATTTTGTCAACTTCTATTTACCCTTCATAAGGACCCTTTTCATCGAGTCCGCTTCAACTAAAGTGGGAGAGACAGACACCCGCCAGCCACCTTATGCAACTAGTGCATGTCAATCGGTGGAACCGGTCTCACGTAAGCGTACGTGTAAGGTTGGTCCGGGCCGCTTCATCCCACAATACTGCTGAAGCAAGAAAAGACTAGTAGTGGCAAGCAAGTTGACAAGATCCACGCCCACAAAAAAATTGTGTTCTACTCGTGCATTAGAGAACTACGCATAGACCTAGCTCTGATACCACTGTTGGGGAACGTTGCTGAAAATTAAAAAATTTCCTACGGTTTCACCAAGATCCATCTATGAGTTCATCTAAGCAACGAGTCAAGGGAGTGAGTTTGCATCTACATACCACTTGTAGATCGCGTGCGGAAGCTTTCAAGGGGATGGTGATGATGGAGTCGTACTCGACGTGATTCAGATCACCGATGTCCAAGTGCTGAACGGACAACACCTCCGCGTTCAACACACGTACGGGACGGGAGACGTCTCCTCCTTCTTGATCTAGCAAGGGGGAAGGAGAGGTTGATGATGATCTAGCAGCACGACGGCGTGGTGGTGGATGCAGCAGAACTCCAGCAGGGCTTCGCCAAGCGACTACGGGAGGAGGACGAGGTGTTGTAGGGGGAAGGAGGCGCCAAGCACACGGGTGGGGCTGCCCTCCCCCTGCCCTCCTTTATATAGGCCCCCAGGGGGGGCGCTGGCCCTGGGAGATTGGATCTCCCAAGGGGGCGGCGGCCAAGGGGGGAGGAGTGCCCCCCCCCCAAGGCATGTGGTACGCCCCCCCCCCCCCCCCCCGACCCTAGGGTTTCAACCCTAGGCGCAGGCGGTGGGCCTAGGGGGGCGCACCAGCCCACTATGGGCTGGCTCCCCTCCTACTTCAGCCCATGGGGACCTCCGGGATGGGTGGCCCCACCCGGTGGACCCCCGGGACCCTTCCGGTGGTCCCGGTACATTACCGGATGACCCTGAAACTTTCCCGATGGCTGAAATACCACTTCCTATATATAATTCTTTACCTCCGGACCATTCTGAAACTCCTCGTGATGTCCGGGATCCCATCCGAGACTCCGAACAACATTCGGTATGCTGCATACTCATATTCATACAACCCTAGCGTCACCGAACCTTAAGTGTGTAGACCCTACGGGTTCGGGAGACACGCAGACATGACCGAGACGACTCTCGGCAATAACCAACAGTGGGATCTGGATACCCATGTTGGCTCCCACATGCTCCTCGATGATTTCATCGGTTGAACCACGATGTCGAGGATTCGATCAAACCCCGTATACAATTCCCTTTGTCAATCGGCACGTTACTTGCCCGAGACTCGATCGTCGGTATCCCAATACCTTGTTCAGTCTCGTTACCGGCAAGTCACTTTACTCGTACCGTAATGCATGATCCCGTGGCCAACCACTTGGTCACCTTGAGCTCATTATGATGATGCATTACCGAGTGGGCCCAGAGATACCTCTCCGTCATACGGAGTGACAAATCCCAGTCTCGATCCGTGTCAACCCAACAGACACTTTCGGAGATACCTGTAGTGCACCTTTATAGTCACCCAGTTACGTTGTGACGTTTGATACACCCAAAGCACTCCTACGGTATCCAGGAGTTACACGATCTCATGGTCGAAGGAAGCGATACTTGACATTGAAAAAGCTCTAGCAAACGAACTACACGATCTTTGTGCTATGCTTAGGATTGGGTCTTGTCCATCACATCATTTTCCTAATGATGTGATCCCGTTATCAACGACATCCAATGTCCATAGCCAGGAAATCATGACTATCTGTTGATCACAACGAGCTAGTCAACTAGAGGCTCACTAGGGACATATTGTGGTCTATGTGTTCACACGTGTATTACGATTTCCGGATAATACAGTTATAGCATGAACAAAAGACAATTATCACGAACAATGAAATATAATAATACTTTTATTATTGCCTCTAGGGCATACTTCCAACATCATCTTTATTTTAGCCCCCCCCCCCCGGCCAATGCTTGTCTAAGTGTTGGTCCGAACCGAGTAGACTGTGGGGCCCCCTCGGGGAAACTCGAGGTCTGGTTTTACTCGTAGGATGTCTCATCCGGTGTTGCCCTGAGAACGAGATATGTGCAGCTCCTATCGGGATTGTCGGCGCATCGGGCGGCTTTGCTGGTCTTGTTTTACCATTGTCGAAATGTCTTGTAAACCGGGATTCTGAGACTGATCGAGTCTTCCTAGGAGAAGGAATATCCTTCGTTGATCGCGAGACCTTATCATGGGCTAAGTTGGGACACCCCTGCAGGGTTTAAACTTTCGAGAGCCGTGCCCGCGGTTTTGTGGCAAATGGGAATTTGTTAATGTCCGGTTGTAGATAACTTGACACCAGATCCGAATTAAAACGCATCAACCGCGTGTGTAGCCGTGATGGTCTCTTCTCGGCGGAGTCCGGGAAGTGAACACGGTTTTGGGTTATGTTTGACGTAAGTAGGAGTTCAGGATCACCTCTTGATCATTTCTAGCTTCACGACCGTTCCTCTTGTTTCTCTTCTCGCTCTCATTTGCGTATGTTAGCCACCATATATGCTTAGTCGCTGCTGCAATCTCACCACTTTACCCTTTCCATACCCATTAAGCTTTGCTAGTCTTGATACCCATGGTAATGGGATTGCTGAGTCCTCGTGGCTCACAGATTAGTACAACAATAGTTGCAGTTACAGGTTTTGTGATGATCATGACGCGAGAGCGATGTTTGCTTGTTTTGGAGTTCTTCTTCTGCTTCTTCTTCGATCAGGGGATAGGTTCCAGGTCAGCAGCCTGGGCTAGCAGGGTGGATGTCGTTTGAGTTTATGTTTGTGTTTCATCCGTAATCGGATGGTGCTCTTATGTACGATGATGTTGTATTCGTGTGGCGTTGTATGCCTTTTGTATGTATCCCCATCTATTATGTAATATTGATGTAATGATATCCACCTTGCAAAAGCGCCTTCAAGATGCGCTTCTATCCTTGGTGAGACCTTCGAGTTCCTTTAGGATAGGGTCGCATCTTGGGCGTGACATCGGTGTCGAAGATGATGGGCGTGCTGGACCATTTCAGCGGCTTCCGCGCGTCGAACGATGGCTCCACCGCCGTGATCTCACGCGCCCACTGCTTGAGTTGGTGGTGGGACGTATGCAGCGACGCGCCACCATCGACGCACATGGCCTCCTTGGCTTTCTGAAACTCATGGTCGCCGGACTCATCGTCCTCGTCATGATCATCGTCTTCTTGCTTCTTGTCGTGGCCTCGGGCGGGCCTCTCCTGCTGATTATCCTTGCCGCGGCAGCCTCCTTGGCCGCCACGCTTCTTGCCGGATCCCTCGGTACCATCTGGGCCGTTCTCCATGCCCCGCTGCTCGTACAAGGCTTTTTGCTTCTCGGCGAGCAGCTCTATCTGCCAGCAGTTTTGGAGGTCATGGCCCTTGCTGCGGTGGATCCTGCAGTACTGCTTGTCGGAGCCTCCTGGCTTGTCGGCAGCTACCAAGGCCCGGCAAGCGACACACCCGGCAACCTTCTTGCCGGGGTCGCTCGCCTTGGTCTTCTTGGTGTCGCCGGTGTCGTTGGATCCCTCAACGGCAAGTATGACTTTGCCCTTGCACTTCCTGTTACGGCGCCGGCCCTTCTTCACTGGGGTGGCGGTGTTGCCAGTGGAGTCGGTTTCCGCACCAGCGTCTTCGCCGGGGGTACTTCCTTCCCTCTTCAGCGCGAGTGCATCGATCGGCCAGGACATAAAGCTCGGCCACATCCTGGACCTTATTCATCGCCAGCTCTTCACGAATCTTGCGGTTGTGCACATTCTGATGGAATGCACTGATCACGGCGGTGGGATGAACATTGGGGATGTTGTACTGCACCTGGCAGAACCTTTGGATGTACTTGCGCAAGTTTTCTCCTTCCTTCTGGGGGATGATGTGTAAATCACTCGCCTGGCCATGAGCTTTGTGACCTCTGGTAAAGGTGCCAACAAACTCATGGCACAGATCCGCCCAAGAAGAGATGGAATCCACCGGCAAGTGCATCAACCATGACATAACATTAGGCTTGAGTGCCAACGGGAAGTAGTTGGCAAGCACCTTATCATCGCGGGCCCCAGCAGCTTGCATTGCGATGGTGTAGATGCTGAGGAACTGCCGGCGCTGGAACGTTGTACTTCTCGCCAATGTTGGGTTTGAACGTACAGTGGGTGGGCCACTGGAACTGCCGCAGCTCGCGGGTGAAAGCCGGACAACCCACCTCATAGGGTAGGCCACATAGCCTGCCGGCGCTGGGTGGTCCGTAGCGGGCCCTGGCCGCCTGTCCGATTGGTGGCGCGCGTCACGTCGGCGCTCGATGGTAGTTCGAGCGTCCTCATGAACCCACTCCCGAAGGACTTGACGCTAATCGCGGTTGGTTCGCGGGTCAGACGACGCGATGGAGATATCATCACGAGCGTCGTCGCGACGGACCGACGCCTGGGGTGGCCGGGATGGAGGTGGGGAGTACACCGTGGCCGCATCGCCTCCGGCAAGGCCTCCGCCGGCATGCGGTGGCCCGGCGGGGTGACGGCCTACGGGTCCCGCCGGCCGCAACTCATCGTTGTTGGCGATGCCGATGAGGCTCCGGACGGTGGCCCTCCATTCGTCGAGCTTCCCCGCGGCGGGAGGAAAATCGAGGAGCAGCTACGCGCATGCTAGGGCTTCCGCTGGCGTGGGTGGCGGTGAAAGCTGGGTGTACCGCGATGCACCTCGACTTCTAACCACGTTAGAAGGAGCTATGTCACGGCCCCGCAGCCGTTCGCCACCTCCGTCAGCACCTCGGCGCGCATGCTGGCCCTCCTCATCATGTGATGGGCGCACAGGACTCTTCCCAGGGCGGCACGCAGGGTCACCGGCAGGGTGACGCTGCTCATCACGCACAACCTGGGAAGAGCGCGCCGTGGGTGCCGGTGTCGGCATCTTGGAGGTCGTCGTGCCGCCGTCTGGCGGGACGGCGGCGCCCGTGGAGGGCCCCGCACCGCCCGTGGGGGGCCCGACTCCGTCTCTGGAGCTCGCGACTGGTGGCTCGTCGCCTGGCGCGTGAACAACGCCACTCGCTAGGCCTGGCCCGCTAGGGTGATGTGGATGTTCGCGGTCCGCACCACGGGTTCTCTCCACGATTGGCCCGCTACTGGTCCGCACCGGTACTGGCAACCCGGTCCCGGACTAACCGATCGCCGTGGTCGTCTTCTTCTTAGGAGCCATGGCGATGAAGAACAGCTAGGTCAACTGCTAGATCAGATTCTCACAATTGCGCGCCCCCTGCCTGACGCGCCAAAGATGTCGGTGGGAAACAAGACCTATGGGATCACTGAAATCCCTACTACGGTTGCGAGGCGCGGGGATCGTGAGAAGAGGAGGGCTAGCAGACAGCATAAAGGGGATTTACCCAGGTTCGGGCCGCAAAGATGCGTAAAACCCTATGATCCTGCTTTGGTGGATGTATTTAGTGTTCTAGAGCTCTTGAACTAGCTCTGGGTGCTGCTAGGTTCAAAAATCCGAATCCCTCTTCAGTGCGCCATGTGCCTCCTTTTCTAGGCGAAAGGGGCTGCCACACTAGCACACAGGAGGTGGAAAGTGCTACAGCGTTGTGAGCTTATCGCTGGTATTACAGGACAAAGTGCATTTAATGCCTGGCTTAGGTGTCCCTCACTTTATCGGGGACGGGAGCGAGGCCCGTCCCGTCCGTCGCCACTCCTCCTCGCTTCGACACGCGCCCTGGCCAGCGATGCATGCGGTGCCATGTAGGTAGGCAAGCAGCTAAGGTGGCGTGGTGGTGGAGCGTCCACGAAGATCTGCATGCCTCCACGCACGTGCCTACCCAACTGGTTGGGCTGGCAGCTGCATGCGAACGGCGGCGGGGAGTTGGTTGGTGCGGGCCTGGCAGTGGCCCCGCGGTTGCCTCTGGCGAGGGTCTTGTCAGGTGGCCCGGCAAGGGTCTTGCCTGGTGGCCCGGCAAGGGTCTTGCCGTGGTGCGCTGGCGTCCCCGGCAAGGTCTTGCCGGGGGTCTTGTGGGTTTCTCCGGTGAGGATCTTGGTGAGGATTGTTTCCCTCCAATCATCGTCTGATCTTGAGCTTTCTATGTCTTCACAAAGATCTGCATGCCACCATGGAGGTGCCTCCCGAGCCGTGGTCCAATGTGGTTGTTGACATTGGTGGTCGTGGGTTCAAGGGTGGCTCGCTCCACTAGTGTGGACGAGTTGCCCCGGCAAGGGGCTTGCCGCGGCTGCGGAGGCTGCCCCCGGCAAGGGTCTTGCCGGGGAAACCTGCTTCTCCCATCTGCACTTTGTGGCCTTGGTCCTTGTTATTGCTTTATTTGTCTTATGCCTTTGGCTTCTCTCCGGCTTCCCTTCCCTGCCCTGTTATGCATGGCTGTGGCGGCTGGCTCTGACTGCCTGTGCACAGGTAAAGGGGTCAAAAGCAGAGCCCCTACTTTTGTACACCGACAGGAGCCCCCGGGCCTAGGCCATACATAAGCGCATCACGTTGTTGGGCCAGGCCCAGAATGGTGCGCGGGCAGTTGGGGCGGATTTTACCGCGGTAACTGCTCCGTCCGCTGCGATTCCCCATGACCCGCGGTAACTGCCCCTACTTTTGTACACCGACACATTTTTATTCAAAAAAATTGCCACTTCGGATCTTGCTTCGCAAATAAAACTTCCAGGAGCGCATTAGTAGACTAGCTAGTGATCGATCAGTAACTTGTAAACACTGAGCGAACAGAAATAAGTAATTGTTAATGCATCTCAATGATTCACAGATCATATACAAATATGTAGCTCCAAAAGCAAAGATCAGCCACTTCGGATCTTGCGTCGCAACTAAAACCAACTAGTACCATTCACATACATAAGATCAACATGTTAATGCATCTCAATGATTCACAGATCATATACAAATATGTAGCTCCAAAAGCTAAGATCTAGAAAAAACATGTGTTCTTCCTACTAACATGGATGCTTCTCTTGGCCAACATTCAGTACAGACTGAAAGACAAATTTGTTTGTGAATTCTACAATGCCTCTTGCAAACGTAAGTGGTTTCACCAACAGCTGGAACCATGAGAATGAACCACACATGATGGAGGAACATCCACTGCAATATGATTTGTTCTTCTCTCGATCACACGGCGAGACTATTTTGGGAATACAAACTATAACTTAGGAAAAATGATGCCCATTGTATAATCAGACCAAAGCAATGAAGCACCTAGTGTTGGCCAATAAATTGTACAATACTAATTTTCTGCAGTCCATGAAGTGGCTATCCAATCTTTCTGTGTCTATTTTCAAATGGCATTGCATGCAGTGACTATACTATTCTCTTGTGCAGTTCAACCAAAATTGTGATCACTTTGTTTGTTTGTTTGCCAAATAGCAACGGGCAGACATCTCTGTCTGCACAAATATCAAGCAGCTAGTAAACATATACCACACATTGTATTTTTGGTTTAAACATGTCTCTTCCGCTTAGCATCTGTCATGTTCTGCACTAGACAATTTGATACAGTTATGTTTTGCCCTGGATAATTTCATACTGAATTGATTTGCTGGTTCAGAGCAGAAATATAGCGCCTATTCTTCATCAGACCAAGGATATCCATGTTCGCAGTGATGGAAGAGGTGAAATCGATACAACCGAAATTGAGCATCCAATCATTGAATCATGTCCTGCACCTCCAATGTAGGTCCACCCTGCCAATAAATTCACATGCAAACCACTAGTATTATTATCTAATGACAGTACAAAAAGAGTAGCAAGATAGTAGCAAACCATGTACCTTCGTAATGAACAACTCATAGTGCCACCAATTAGATATAAAGGTTTGGAAGAAAACATGCTCCTAATGTTGAACCAGTTGGACTTTTTGTGCAGTTCCACTAAAATAGAGCACCCCTGTTTACATAGATGTTGAAAGTGTGATTACTGTAAAAACGACACTATTTGAAGCATAGACTCACAAATATAAGCATTTCAATTTCTTAATGGAAAAGGTAGCAAGATTGTTTCTAACCACTTGCTTGAAGGAATAAATAAGGCAACATCGGCTGATGTCAGAAAGGCATATATAGTTCTTTTTGAAAGAATGGTCGACTCCTGACCTTTCCTCTTCTTTTAAGCATATTTTGTGCAGTTCAACTAAAATAAAATGCCATCACCGCCTTGACAATTCAGTGACACTGTACAAAAGGAAATGACTTAACAGTACATCATGATGTCAGGTATGTGGTCGACAGGCATTAGAGACAAACATACAGACCTCCTCCGATAACATAATGAACATTAATTTTAACAAAGGTGTGACTAGCTTTACCGGGATAATTTGAGTGAACTCTACACCCTCTGTTCCTTAATATAAGACGTTTTCGCGGTTCTATTTAAAGTACACAAATGTCTAGTATTTAGAAAAATAGGTAGTAGTTTTCTTGAGCACATATCTAGGAAAGCTTGCCACACTTTATTTATGTCCATGCGCTAATGCAACACCATTCGAATACTACACTAATCCAGTGGATAGTGCAATAGTAGAGTAGTTAGTTCATTACAGGGTATAGTACAATGGTTTTACTGAACATATTTCAATAAACTCTAGCACTAGAAGATTTCTTTAAGAATTAACAATACAAAATTTAAAGGTAACAAGTTTCAGCATTGGTATACTAGTTGTGCATGAGCATTAAACCAAATACAAAAATCTGAAGGTAACTAGCATTATTAACTAATGACAATATAAAAAAATTGCAAACCATGTACCTCCAAGGTAAATATCATTTCGAACTCGTGGGGACCTTAAAAATTGCTATCCCAATCTTGATAATCGATCAAACATAAAAACTTGATCGAACGAATCAAGAGAACAGCCGGAGGAGGAGGTGCCCAGTCTTGACCTTTCCTCTTGTCTTCATAATTTTTTGTGCAGTTTAACCAAAATAAATTGACATCAGCGCCTTGGCATTTTGGTGACACTGTACAAAAACATTCACTTATCTTATGAAAGTGAGGTATGTAATCTATAAGCATTAACAGTGCAAAAATCTGAAGGTAGTAACAAGTTTCGTCGTTGGTATACTGGCTGTGCAACAGCATTAGAATGCCTTAGCTGAAAAATCTTTAATACACCCACAATCAATAGCTAACCCCGAAATAATCCAGTGACATTAAATGGCATTGCTTAAATTTATCGGTGGCATTAGACTGAGAGCGGCATTAGTTAAATGTGGCATCACTTTAGCAGTAGCATTGCTTGACTTGACTGCTGGCGTTATACTAACAGCAAAAAAGTGGCAATAAGAGCATGGGAGGCCCATTCGGATAGTGGGAGCACCAGTACGATGTACCTCCACGAATGTAGAGTGGTGAGGGAGGTATGGTTGCCCAGAGCAACAAATATCCAGGTAGCATATGTGGATTACGTCCCATTTGTGTTCTCTCTAGCCACCTTTTTCCTATGTGAGGACAACAAACCGATCGTCCTGGTCATTCTATATTGCGTTGTCATGCCTTTCTACAATTCTTCAACCAGGAGACACGAGACTCGTTCCTTAGCTACTGATTTCCCCCTTTTCAACCTAGATGTGGGTTCGATGCCTACTCTCTTCGACAGTACAGTCTCCCTTCCTTTCCTTATTCAACCCAAACATGGATTGGTCTGCATGAAGTAAGGTTTCCTTTAATAGTGCAAATTGGTCTGCATGATGTAAAGGCAGTTCTTTAGAAGACTTGCAGAAAGATGATGAATCCTCTTCAACCCACAAGGTCCTTGCTCTAACTTGGCCTGTGATATGGGTACAATATGCATATAATGTCCTGGAGTGTATCTACTCTGTTGCAATGCCATGTGCTTAGCATGCTGATTACGCATGTAAATATGCCATGCCTTCCTGTTTTTCAGTACCTATTCCATTCATGATAACATGTTTTCAAATTCAAGTACTGTAATTCTACTCTATCGCAATGCCATCTGCTTAATTTGGACATCATGCTTCTGAATATCTTATGCATTGTTATTCATCAGTATGTACTTCATCTGTCTACCATACCATGTTTTTTACATTGAAGTGATGTTCTTGTGCTTTGTTGCAGTGCCATCTTAGTTTCCCAATCATACACGTTTTGTTGCCTTAGTTTTTTCTATACGTATTCCGCTAGCATACAGTTTTACATTCATCTAGTGTTTTTTTACTGTGTTGTCCAGTCGTATCCCTAGCTCTTACACCATACTCCCTCCGTCCGGATTACATGTTGCCGAAATGGATAAAAAAGGATTTTCTAGAAATAAAATATGCCTAGACCCATCCATTTTTTTCCGGATGGAGGAAATACATGTCAATATGTCATGCCTTTCTATTCTTCAGTACCTATTCCATCTCTCTGATGTAGCATGTTTTATAATTAAAGCACCATTCTTCTATACAAGGCATGCAAGGGGAAGACGACTATGTTAGAATCTGAAGGGTTAGAAGTAAGGCCTTTGCAAAAGATCCAAACACCAGGAGATAATAAACCAACTCTAGTTTTTATAGATACTGCTCCGGCACAGAGAAACCCAACTTCTATTGATAATAAGCATATTCCAGTGGCCAAAGAACTAGTCCGCTCCAGTCCAGCAAAAATATGTCAACTCCATTCTAAGAAGCATGTGTGTATCCTTGCATCATGAAATTTTATAGCATGTTGATCATATTGCCTACATGTTTCTTACGCATCTCTCTTTTAGAAAATAAGCTTAACAGATAGAAGAATTTCTGCACTGGTATCGTCTGTGAGGAAAGATTCTTGCAAGAATTCTCTATGCTCCAATGCAGATGTAAGTACCTGTTGTATATCATTATATTTTTACATCAGCATGTATTTGCTAATCGGCGTGAATCCAACCTTTATCTGATCTAAATTTATTTGTAGCAAAATGTATGATTAAAGGCCACAATGTTGATTTTTGTAAGGAAAATTGCCTTGTAGTTTTGCATCCTAAGCTGCATGAGTGTACTATCTCATATCAGTGGGTTTGAATACTTTGGTTCTACAGTGGGTTTTCAGTGTTTTTTTACTGTGTTATCCTGTCGTATCCCTAGCTCTTACGTCATACTCCCTCCACCCAGATTACATGTCGCAGAAATGGATAAAACTGGATGTATCTAGAACTGAAATATGCCTATACCCATCCATTTATTTTCGGATGGAGGGAATACATGTAAATATGTCATGCCTTTCTATTCTTCAGTACCTATTCCATCTGTGTTGTAGCATGTTTTATAATTTAAGCACCATTCTTCTATATAAGGCATGCAAGGGGAAGACGACTATGTTAGAATCTGAAGGTTTAAAAACTAGGTCTTTGCACAAGATCCAACGCCAGGAGATAATAAACCAACTCCATTTTTCATAGATACTGCTCCAACATAGAGAAAGCCAACTCCCACTGATAATAAGCAGATTCCAGTGGCCAAAGAACTAGTACACTCCAGTCCAGCAAAAGAATGTCAACTCCATTCTAAGAAGTGTGTGCGTATCCTTGCATCATGAAATTTTATAGCATTCTGATCATATTTTCTACATGTTTCTTACCCATCTCTCTTTTAGAAAATAAGGTTAAACGATAGAAGACTTCCTCCATTGGATCGTACTCGAGGAAAATATCTCGTGGGAATTCTCTGTGCTCCAATGCTGATGTAAGTACCTATTGTATATCACTACATTTTTACATCAGCATGTATTTTGTTAATCGGCATGAATCTAACCTTTATCTGATCTTAAATTAGTTGTAGCAAAATGTTAAAGGCGCCAATGTTGATTTTTGTAAGGAAAACTGCCTGGTAGTTTTGCATACTGAGATGCATGAGTGTACTATCTCATATCATGCACATTACTGAATTGTAGTGCTGCTCCGGTTGCCCATTCATTCATTGTGTCAATGTTGCTTTTGTATTACCTTACCTGGCTGATGATAGCTATGCCATATTGTGTTAATTTGGTGTAGGCGTTGCCCAAACGTTTGCTGTGTCAATGTTGCTTTCCTATTATCTGACTTGGCCAATGATAACAATGCTAGTGTGTTAATTTGGTGCGGGCTGCTGAAGATAAGAAGACAAACTCTGAAAACAGCAAGGCAACCCCATTGTTTCTTTTCAATAAATATAGGCCAGGTAATATGGCAATAACTCATGATTAATCTATTTGGTTCCCCACCTAATTTATGTTATGATGCAGTGGTCGAGACACTCTCCACTATCAATAATACAAGCCTGCCAAAATCGCCATCTGAATCTGTTCAGTATCCTCTGTCTCGAATGCAACGGAATAAATGTATGGCTGTGAACCAATTAATGGCTGAAGCAATGATGGAAATGGTGGAGGAATTAGAGGTGCAGAGTTGTGCGACACAACAACTGATCAATGTTTTCAGAGACAGTGTAGCAAAGCAGCAAGAACTTGCCCACATGCTTATGGGCTTCATCCGTGCTGAGGTTGGCGATTGTGACGTTGTAGATCGTTAGGTTCTGCTCATTTATTTGCGCTGGCATCAATCTTTGATTGCCCAGTGGATGTAATTTCGTGTAATATATGCTAGATGTGCAACGTTTTTCCCTATTAGACGTACCTTTGCTTGATCAGTTTTGGTCTTGTGCATAATTGCTCGTCGTGATGGGCTCAAAATATCTAATTTAGCCTAAGACATGTACGAACTTTAGTGGGCCCATTAAGTTAATGGGCCGTTACTAGCACGAAAGTTAATGGTCGGCCCTCTTACCTCCCGGGTCGTTAATAGGCCGACATCGAACCGGCCAACAGGTGGGCCCAATTGATTTCACGGGCCGTTAACAGGCCGTTACTAAGTTTGGGCTACATATGGCCCAACTATACTGTAGGCCTTTAGCAGGCCGAAAGAGACAGCGGGCTTGTACTGGACCATGAAGAGCATGGGCCGCTAAGAAGCCGAAAGTCGGGTCGTATTGTAAATGGCCCAACTGTGTTGTGGGACTTTAGCAGGCCGAAAGAGAAACCAGGCTGGTATTGGACCATGAAGGGCACGGGCCGTTAAAAGGCCAAAACTAAGGTCCGACTACAAATGGCCCAATCATTTATGGTCCGTTAATAGGCCGGAAGGCACACAGGGCCGGGAATTGGCCCAACACTTAAATGGGTCACTAAAAGGACAAAACTCAGGTCCGACTACAAATGGCCCAAGTGATTTATGGGTCATCAACAGGCTGAAAGAGACACCGGGCCGGAAATTAGCCCAACACTTAAATGGGCCGCTAAAAGGCCGAAACTCAGGTCCGACTACAAATGGCCCATCTGATTTATGGGCCGTCAACAGGCTGAAAGACACGCCGGGCCGGAAATTAGCCCAACATTTAAATGGGTCGCTAAAAGGCCGAAAGATGTACATCCTGAAAATTGGCCCAGGCCGAAATCTCATCGGGCTGATATTGAGCCCAAATATATAGCGGGCTGTTAACGGGCTCGAACTGACGATGGGCTGCAATGGTGTCAAATCTTTATCGGGACGTTGACGGGCCGAATTGGCACATCTCGTATGGGCCGTGGGATTAAATGGACCTGACATAAGTAGGCCTTAATGGTCCGGCCTGCTAATTTTTACTAGGCCAGCCTTTTTCACCGGAATGGGCCACTGTTGGGACATGCCACGTGTTGACCTATCATAGGCGCCTCCTGTCCAATGAGTGGATGCCATCTGTCCCAACGGTGAGGCAACACATGTTTCACCGGCCAATGATGATTTTACACGTGGAAATCCCCATTGGTTCGGGCTGTTAACGGGTTATCGGATCCAAAATCGGACCCGATAGCTTAACGGCATTCCATTACGGTGGATGGCACATGTCGGACACCCTTGACGAAAGCACTTCTGTGACGCGCGATTTATCGTCATGGAAGTGGACATTTCCATGATGATAATTTTGGTAATGTCATGGAACACTTCTACGACAGCACAGGTATTACTATCTTGATTCTGTCATAAAATCGTCATGAATGTACATGCATGACAAAAAACGCGACCTACTGTGACAAACACGTATCATCACAGAAGTGTATTTTTTGTAGTGGCAGGGCTTCGCCTAAGCCCTACGAAAATATTACCGGGGGTGTAAACGGTGGACGGAGGCGCCGCACATGGCTAAGCAATTGTTCTGGGTGTGCTAGGCTTCCCCCCTCATATATATAGGTGGGAAGGAGAGAGGAGAGGCCAAGGGGCGCCCCAAGTGGGGTCGAATCCCACTTGGGATCCTGCCATAGGCCGGCCCCTCCTTTCCTTGTATTGGCGCCAGGGGAAGGAAGGAGGAGGTGCCCCCCTGTCCTTTCTCCCATGAGGAGGGAAAGGCAGGAGGGCCAAGCCTCCACCCTTTCCTTCCCTAGGGCTGGCTTCTACTTCTTGAGCTTGCGTTAGTTTTTCCCTTGAAGAGGAAAGGGTGATGCAGCAAAGTAGAGATAAGTATTTCCCTCAGTTTGAGAACCAAGGTATCAATCCAGTAGGAGACAACGCACAAATCACCGAATACCTGCACAAACAATCAAACAAACTTGCACCCAACGCGATAAAGGGGTTGCCAATCCCTTCATGGTTAATTGCAAAAGTGAGATCTGATAGAGATAGATAAGCGATAAAGCAAATATTTTTGGTATTTTTGTTTTATATATCGGAAAGTAAAATATTGCAAGAATAGTAGATCGGAAACTTATATTGTAGATCGGAAACTAATATGATGGAAAAGAGACCCGGGTGCCATAGGTTTCACTAGAGGCTTCTCTCAAGATAGAAAATAATACGGTGTGTGAACAAATTACTGCCAAGCAATTGATAGAAAAGCGCAAAGTTATGACGATATCAAAGGCAATGATCATGAAATATAGTGGCGGCGCGCTTAACAGAAGAATGCTCAATATTAGTAAACTCTAGAAAAATCCTTTGTATGGATGGATGCATGTGAACAAATTTTCTTTCAAGTTCAACCACGAGCAAAGATATAGCATCCTCAAGACTACTAGTTTTATGGAGAATGGATCCACCCATCATGGGTAACGCACCAGCTCAAGTAAAGAAATCCTGAATAACCCCCTTTCCAATAATATTGCCGCTACCAATGCGAAGTTTTTTAGTGTGCAAAATAGTAGATTCCTCATGAGGATTAGTATTAGCAAAAGCATCAAAGTTTCCCCCATCGTTACTACTATCCTTTTCAGCAATAACCTCCCCAATTTCAGACATGGTGGCAACAAACCAATCTAGCAAACGAGCACACAAAAAGCGAACGAGAAAGACGAACGGAAGAGGGGCGAAGAAAAGGCAAATCTAATCGAAAATCGTTTTAGAAGTGGGGGTGAGGAAAACGAGAGTCGAATGGTGAATAATGTAATGCAAGAGATGAGAGTTTATGATGAGTACTTGGTATTTCTTGACTTGACATAGATCTCCCCGGCAACGGTGCCAGAATTTCTTCCCGCTACTTCTTAAGCTTGCGTTAGTTATTCCCTTAAAGAGGAAAGGGTGATGCAGCAAAGTAGAGATAAGTATTTCCCTTAGTTTGAGAACCAAGGTATCAATCCAGTAGGAGACAACGCACAAATCACCAAATACCTGCACAAAAAAACAAACAAACTTGGACCCAACGCGATAAAGGGGTTGTCAATCCCTTCACGGTTACTTGCAAAAGTTAGATCTGATAGAAATAGATAAATGATAAAGTAATTTTTTTTGGTATTTTTGGATTATAGATCGGAAAGTAAAAGATTGCAAGAATAGTAGATTGGAAACTTTGTAGATCGGAAACTAATATGATGGAAAAGAGACCCAGGGGCCATAGGTTTCACTAGAGGCTTCTCTCAAGATAGAAAATAATACAGTGGGTGAACAAATTACTACCGAGCAATTGATAGAAAAGCGCAAAGTTATGACGATATCTAAGGCAATGATCATGAATATAGGCAACACGTCCATGTCAAGTAGACCGAAACGATTCTGCATCTACTACTATTACTCCACACATCGACCGCTATCCAGCATGCATCTAGAGTATTAAGTTCATAAAGAACGGAGTAACGCATTAAGTAAGATGACGTGATGTAGAGGAATTAACTCAAGCAATATGATGAAAACCCCATCTTTTTATCCTCGATGGCAACAATACAATACGGGCCTTGTTGCCCCTACTGTCACTAGGAAAGGACACCGCAAGATTGAACCCAAAGCTAAGCAATTATACCATTACAAGAAGAACCAATCTAGTTGGCCAAACCAAACCGATAATTCGAAGAGACTTGCAAAGACATCAAATCATGCATATAAGAATTCGGAGAAGATTCAAATAATATTCATAGATAAGCTGATCATAAATCCACAATTCATCGGTTCTCGGCAAACACACCGCAAAAAAGTATTACATCGAATAGATCTCCAAGAACATCGAGGAGAACATGGTATTGAGAATCAAAGAGATAGAAAAGAAGCCATCTAGCTACTAGCTACGGACCCGTAGGTCTGAGGTAAACTACTCACGCTTCATCGGAAGGGCAATGTTGTTGATGTAGAAGCCCTCCGTGATCGAATCCCCCTCTGAAAGTACACTGGAAAAGGTCCCTAGATGGGATCTCACGAGTACAGAAGGTTGTGGCGGTGGAAAAGTATTTTGGTGGATGCCTTTGGTGGCTTGGGCATATAAGAGTATATATAGGCGAAAGAATTAGGTCAGGAGACTCACGAGGGGGCCACAAGATAGGGGGCACGCCCTACCCCCCAAGTCGCGCCCTCCACCCTTATGGCCGCCTCGTTGCTCCTCCAACTTCATCCCCAAGTCTCTTGGTTTGCTTCTGGTCCAAGAAAGATCATCGCAAAAGTTTTATTCCATTTGGACTCCATTTGGTACTTTTTCTGCAAAACTCTAAAATAGGGGGAAAAACAGGATCTGGCACTGGGCTCTAGTTAATAGGTTAGTCCCAAAAATAATATAAAATAGAATAATAATGCATATAAAACATCCAAAACAGATAATATAATATCATGGAACAATAAAAAATTATAGATATGTTGGAGACGTATCAAGCATCCCCAAGCTTAATTCCTGCTCGTCCTCGAGTAGGTAAATGATAAAAACAGATTTTTTGATGTGGAATGCTACCTAACATATATATCCATGTAATTTCCTTTATTGTGGCATGAATGTTTAGATCCGTAAGATTCAAAACAAAAGCTTAATATTAACATAAAACGATAATACTTCAAGCATACTAATAAAGCAATTATGTCTTCTCAAAATAGCATGGCCAAAGAAAGCTATCCCTACAAAATCATATAGTCTGGCTATGCTCCATCTTCATCACACAGATATTTAAATCATGCACAACCCCGATGACAAGCCAAGCAATTGTTTCATACTTTTGATGTTCTAAAACTTTTTCAACTTTCACGCAATACATGAGCGTGAGCCATGGATATAGCACTATAAGTGGAATAGAATATGGTGGTTGTGGAGAAGACAAAAATAGGGAGATATTCTCACATCAACTAGGCGTATCGATGGGCTATGGAGATGCCCATCAATAGATATCAATGCGAGTGAGTAGGGATTGCCCTGCAACGGATGCACTAGAGCTATAAGTTTATGAAAGCTCAAAAAGAAAACTAAGTGGGTGCGCATCCAACTTGCTTGCTCATGAAGACCTAGGGCATTTTGAGGAAGCACATCATTGGAATATACAGGCCAAGTTCTATAATGAAAAAATCCCACTAGTATATGAAAGTGATATCATAGGAGACTCTCTATCATGAAGATCATGGTGCTATTTTGAAGACCAAGTGTGGAAAAGGATAGTAACATTGCCCCTTCTCTCTTTTTCTCTCATTTTTTATTTGGGCCTTTCTCATTTTTTTGGCCTCTTTTTTTTCTTTCCTATTTTTTTTATTTTTCGGCCGGAGTCTCATCCCGACTTGTGGGGGAATCATAGTCTCCATCATCCTTTTCTCACCGGGAAAATGCTCTAATAATGAAGATCATCACACTTTTATGCTCTAATAAATCATGCTCCGGCTTCATCACATAACGGTTCACCATACGTGCATGCTACGGGAATCACAAACTTTATCACAAGTATCTCTCAAATTCACAACTACTCACTAGCATGACTCTAATATCACTATCTTCATATCTCAAAACAATCATAAAGAATCAAACTTCTCATAGTATTCAATGCACTTTATATGAAAGTTTTTATCATATCCATCTTCGATGCCTATCATATTAGGACTAAATTTGTAACCAAAGCAAATTACCATGCTGTTTAAAGACTCTCAAAATAATATAAGTGAAGCATGAGAGTTCATCAATTTCTATAAAATAAAACCACCGTCGTGCTCTAAAATGATATAAGTGAAGCGCTAGAGCAATACTGCCTAGCTCAAAAGATATAAGTGAAGCACATAGAGTATTCTGATAAATCACGATTCATGCGTGTCTCTCTCAAAAGGTGTGTACAACAAGGATGATTGTGGCAAACTAAAAAGCAAATAATCAAATCATACAAGACGCTCCAAGCAAAACACACATCATGTGGTGAATAAAACTATAGCCTCAAGTGAAGTTACTGATAGATGAAGACGAAAGAGGGGGTGCCTTCCGGGGCATCCCCAAGCTTAGGATTTTGGTTGTCCTTGAATATTACCTTGGGGTGCCTTTGGCATCCCCAAGCTTAGGATCTTGGCACTCCTTATTCCATAGTCCATCAAATCCTTGTTGAAAACTTCACAACACAAAACTTAACAGAAAATATCATAATCTTCGTTAGTATAAGAAAATAAATCACCGCTCTATGGTACTATTGCAAACTCATTCTTGATTTATATTGGTGTAATAGATACTGTATTCCAACTTTTCCATGGTTCATACCCCCCGATACTACCATAGATTCATCAAAATAAGCAAACAACGCATAGAAAACAGAATATGTCAAAAACAGAATGGTCTGTAGTAATCTGTAACTGTCGAATACTTCTGTAACTCCAAAAAATCTAAAAAAATAGGATGACCTGGCAATTTGTGGGCCAATCCAGAGCAAAAATAATCAAAACGCTTCAATAAAATCCAGGAAATTATTTACTGCGCACAAAAGTTTTTGTTTTTCAGCAGGATCAAAACAATTATCACCGTATGCTATCCCAAAGGTCTTACTTGGCACAAACACTAATTAGAACACAAAACCACATCTAACCAGAGGCTAGATGAATTATTCAAAGCAAAACAGGAACAAAAAGCAAAGAACAAAAATAAAATTGGGTTGCCTCCCAACAAGCGCTATTGTTTAACGCCCTTAGCTAGGCATAAAAACAAGAATAGATCTAAGTATAATCATAGTAATAATAAGGAAAATATCGAAAACTCATCTCATATTCCCTTCGTTTAGCAGCAAGTTTTCTTTGTGGTAAGCAAAAGTAATCAAAAGGGCTAAATTCAATGGGATAAGAGTCCCCTAGATCAAGCTCGGGAGGAATTGTTTCCTCCTTTGGCCCTTCATATTGTATAACCAACTCATCGTTGTAAGCATTCTTTTGGCAAAAAGCCATTAGCTTATTTCCAAGAGAGAAACCCAATCTGTTATTGTGTATAATAAAATTATCATTAAGCTCAGAAATCTTATCAACTAAAACATCGGTAGAGACTCTCTTCCATAAATTTTCATTATAAGCAACATGATCTAGAGATCGTAAACGCATTATATCCTCTTGGTTAAAGAGAATTGCCTCTATGGGAGGACGACCACCACCTACTTTATAATGTGTGAAAATTTCACTAGCTTTTTCATAATAAATACAAATTCATGTGCTAGAAATATAGTGGCGGCGCGCTTAACAGAAGAATGCTCAGTATTAGTAAACTCTAGAAAAATACTTTGTATGGATGGATGCATGTGAACAAAGTGTCTTTCAAGTTCAATCACGAGCAAAGATATAGCATCCGCAAGACTACTAGTTTTATGGAGAATAGATCCACCCATCGAGGGTAATGCACCGGCTCAAGTAAAGAAATCCTGAATAACCCCTTTTCCAATAATATTGCCGCTACCATTGCGAAGTTTTTTCGTGTGCAAAATAGTATATTCCTCATGAGGATTAGTATTAGCAAAAGAATCAAAGTTCCCCCCATTGTTACTACTATCCTTTTTGGCAATAACCTCCCAGATTTCAGACATGGTGGCAACAAACCAATCTAACAAACGAGCACACACAAAGCGAACAAGAAAGATGAACGGAAGAGGGGCGAAGAAAAGGCAAAACTTTTTGAAAATCGTTTTAGAAGTGGAGGAGAGGGAAATGAGAGGCCAATGGCGAATAATGTAATGCGAGAGATGAGAGTTTATGATGAGTACTTGGTATGTCTTAACTTGGCGTAGATCTCCCCGGCAACAGCGCCAGAATTTCTTTCCTGCTACTTCTTGAGCTTGCGTTGGTTTTTCCCTTGAAGAGGAAAGGGTGATGCAGCAAAGTAGAGATAAGTATTTCCCTCAGTTTGAGAACCAAGGTATCAGTTCAGTAGGAGACAACGCATAAATCACCGAATACCTGCACAAACAATCAAACAAACTTGCACCCAATGCGATAAAGGTCTTGTCAATCCCTTCACGATTTCTTCCAAAAGTTAGATCTGATAGAGATTGATAAACGATAAAGTAAATATTTTTGGTATTTTTGGTTTATAGATCAGAAAGCAAAAGATTGCAAGAATAGTAGATCGGAAACTTATATTGTAGATCGGAAACTAATATGATGGAAAATAGACTTGGGGCCAAAGGTTTCACTAGAGGCTTCTCTCAAGATAGAAAATAATACGGTGGGTGAACAGATTACTGCCAAGCAATTGATAGAAAAGCGCAAAGTTATGACGATACCTAAAGCAATTATCATGAATATAGGCATCACGTCCATGTCAAGTAGACCGAAACAATTCTGCATCTACTACTATGACTCCACACATCGACCGCTATCTAGCATCCATCTAGAGTATTAAGTTCATAAAGAACGGAGTAACGCATTAAGTAAGATGACATGATGTAGAGGAATTAACTCAAGCAATATGATGAAAACCCCATAATTTTATCCTCGATAGCAACAATACAATACGTGCCTTGCTTCCCCTACTGTCACTGGGAAAGGACACCACAAGATTGAACCAAAAGCTAAGCACTTCTCCCATTGCAAGAAGAACCAATCTAGTTCGCCAAACCAAACCGATAATTTGAAGAGACTTGCAAAGACATCAAATCATGCATATAAGAATTAAGAGAAGATTCAAATAATATTCATCGGAAGGGCAATGGTGTTGATGTAGAAGCCCTCCGTGATCGAATCCCCCTCTGGCAGGACGCTGAAAAAGGACCCTATATGGGATCTCACTAGTACAGAAGGTTGTGGAGGTGGAAAAGTATTTTCGTGGATGCCTCTGGTAGTTTGGGCATATCAGAGTATATATAGGCGAAAGAATTAGGTCAGGAGACCCATGAGGGGCCCACAAGATAGGGGGCACACCCTACCACCCAGGGCGCGCCCTCCACCCTTGTGGCCGCCTCGTTGATCCTCCGACTTCATATCCAAGTCTCCTGGTTTGCTTCTGGTCCAAGAAAAATCATCGTGAAAGTTTTATTCTGTTTGGACTGTGTTCGGTATTCCTTTTCTGCGAAACTCTAAAACAGGTAAAAAAACAGGAACTGACACTGGGCTCTAGGTTAATAGGTTAGTCCCAAAAATAATATAAAATAGCACAATAATACATATAAAACATTCAAAATAGATATTATAATAGCACAGAACAATAAAAAAAATATAGATACGTTGGAGACGTATATCACTGGCCGGCCAGGGAGAGGGGCGCACCAACCCCCTTGTGGGCTGGTCTGTCCCCCCTTGGCCCATTAAGACCACACATTTACCGGGGGATGTCTGGAACCCCTTCCAGTGACCCGATAAGTACCCGGTGCACTCTGAAACTCTTCTGGTGTCCGAATACTATCGTCATATATTTCAATGTTTACCTCTCGACCATTTCGAGAATCCTTGTCATGTTCGTGGTCTCATTCGGGACTCCGAACAACATTCAGTCACCAAATCATATAACTCATATAACACTATTTCGTCAACGAACGTTAAGCTTGCGGACCCTACGGGTTCGAGAACTATGTAGACATGACTGAGACACCTCTCTGGTCAATAACCTATAGCGGAACATGGATGCCCATATTGGCTCCTACATATTTTATGAAGATATTTATCGGTCGAACCATATGACAACATACATAATTCCCTTTGTCCATCGGTATGTTACTTGCCCGATATTCGATTGTCGGTATCTTCATACCTAGTTCAATCTCATTACCGGCAAGTCTCTTTACTCGTTCCATAATACATCATCCTGCAAGTAACTCATTAGTCACTTTCCTTGGAAGGCTTCTTATGATGTGTATTACCGAGAGGGCCCAGAGATACCTCTCCGATACTCGGAGTGACAAATCCTAATCTCGATCTATGCCAACCCAACAACCTCCTTCAGAGATACTTGTAGAGCATCTTTATGATCACCCATTTATGTTGTGACGTTTGATAGCACACAAGGTATTCCTCCGGTATCCAGGAGTTGCATAATCTCATAGTCAAAGGAATATGTATTTGACATGAAGAAAGCAATAGCAATAAACTGAATGATCAAAATGCTAAGCTAACGGATGGGTCTTGTCCGTCAAATCATTCTCCTATTAATGTGATCCCGTTATCAAATGACAACACATGTCTATGGTTAGGAAACCTTAACCATCTTTCATCAACGAGCTAGTCTAGTAGAGGCTTACTAGGGACATGGTATTTGTTTATGTATCCACACATGTATTTAAATTTCCGGGCAATACAATTCTAGCATGAATAATAAACCTTTAACATGATTTACAAAATATAATAATAACCATATTATTATTGCCTCTAGGGCATATTTCCATCAGAACTGAGATTGAAAACCCCTTTAAAAAGTAACTCATATTTGGTGAGGAGCATGAGCATTTTATCAAGATGTTGTGCAGTAGCAACAATGAAATTTGATCAACAAAGAAAGACAGTTCATAGAATGACCTATACTTAAATTTGAATAAAAGTGCAAACGGTGCATGAAAAAAACACCTAGATAAAGTAGTACATCTAGTGCAAGACAAATAAAACTTCAAGCACCAGAACTTAATAAACAGTTATACCCCGAGTGCGGCGTTTCGGTGCCTAGGGTCATTTGCACCCGGTCAGGGAAAAATTCTAAATAAATACTATAAAAATTCAGAAAATTCCTTTTTTTTTTGCGTGGTAGATAATTTGTTGCGTCAGGTTCGCTCAAATTTTCAGATCATTTGAACATATGAGTAGCTCTCAGCAAAAAAGAGAAATCGGGCCAGAACAGTGAGTGAACAGTAAATATTTTTACAGACCCTGAATTTATCTTCTTTGCCGAGAGCTACTCAGACGTCCAAATGCTTTTAAAATTCGAGCGAACCTCACGCATCAAATTATCTACCACAATTTTTTTGGGAAATTATTGAATTTTTTTAGTATCTATTTTGATTTTTTTGTCAGCGCAGGTGCAGATGTGCCTCGGCTCAGAAATGAATTATCGTTATACCCCTTGCTACCCTGACTTATGACTAGTTTTTTTTTTAAATGGCCAGACATGAACAAGCACTACATGTTCAACACCACAATTCCATTATAAGAAAGCACTAGACCTAAAACAATTGAACTACAAGCGCTATAAGTTTCAGCACCGAAATTCCAATAGATGTACAAGCAAGAGACCTAAAAATTTGAAGCACAAGGCACTGCATGTTTTAGCACCACAATTCAACTACATGCACAAGCACCAGATCAAAACAAAACAAAATTATACGCCTGGATTATGATCAAAAGTACGAGCACCAGAATTCAAAATAGTTCGTCTAGAAATTGTTGTAACAATTTACCTTCACCCTGCAGAACATGAAGATCCACTCGATCTGAGCCGAACCTACAAGCACAAACAAAACACAAGCCAAATACAATTAAAATTAGCTAGGAAAGTTGAACACAAATGGGGAGGGGGGGGGGGGGGGTTGCAACAAATCAGACCAAAGGGGAACAACCACCCAACGAGCCTGGACCAATTAACACAAAATTGAAGTGTTGTTCCTGGGGATTAAAAGACCCAACACCTACTGCGAACAAAAAGACGAAATCCAAAACCCTAGCATCTATCAAAGGGGAAAACCACAAAATTAGCGGAAGAAAGAGGGATGGGAAGATGAAGTAAAACCACAAACCTACCGCGAGACACGAAGCGGGTCAGAAGCGAACAATGGCGAAGAAACGAGATCCTAAAAAACGCGGCGAAGAAACAAGAGGAAGAGAAGAAATCATGAGGAAGAGGACGAAACAGATGAGACGAGAGAGGGCGAATCATCGTATAGGAAACAAACGAGAAGATGGAGAAGAACCGTGCGAAATCGGTAGCGATCCAAAAAGGGCCGGCCCTAGTAGAAGCGAAGGAGTGTGCAACGCCACGACATTTTGATGCAGAATGCGTCAAATAGGAGGATGAGACTTGCCTGCTCCCCGCGCGTGTGCCCATCCATGCTCCCGCGTGCGTGGCTTGATTTGATTGGAACAAAATAAGGCCCGGCCCTACCCTCTTAAAATCAAGGGGGAGATGATTAGATTAGAAAAGAAAAAGGAAAAAAGACAGCCGTAGGATGAAGTGGGAGCACGGATGGGAGCACGGGCAGGGAGCAGGCAAGCCGGATCCCAAATAGGAGGAGCACGTATGTGACGCTCTTTGCGTCAAATTGGCGTCCTTCCGCACGGAGCGACCAACTGGCAGGCTAGTTGGGCTAAATCTGTTTTTGTTTCTTCGTTCCGATTTCCGTTTCGCTTTTTTGGGAGCAACTAATTAACGAGCGCTCCTTCGGGAGCCTCGCAACGATCAGTGCCACTTGCCACGCTGTCAGTCATTCGCCACGTGTCGCGCTCCCTCCGGATTTTGTTTTTTATTATTCCGCACGCGTTTTTGGCTTTTTAAATGGTTTTTTCTGAGTTTTTTTGACGTTTTGGTTTTTCACCGGTCTTCCCTAGTTTTTCGACAATTTTTTTTTCGAAAACAATTTTTTTTCACGCAAAAAACGCATTTTTCGCGAGAGGCACGGCTGCGCCTCTTGGAAACGAAAAAAATGTGTTTTCTATTTTTTTTTCTTTTCGCGAGAGGCACGGTTTTGCTTCCGCGAGAGGTACGGTTGTGCTTCCGCGAGAGTCACGGCCGTGCCTCTTGGAAACGAGGAAAAACATGTTTTCTGTTTTTTCTTTGTTTCGTGAGAGGCACGGTTTTGCTTCCGCGAGAGGCACGGTTGTGCTTTCGCGAGAGTCACGGCTGTGCCTACTCGGAAACGGAAAAAAACGCATTTTCTGTTTCTTTTCTTCCGGGAGAAGCATGGTTTTGCTTCCGCGAGAGGCACGGTTGTGATTTCATCAGAGGCACGGGCGTGTCTCTTTTGGAAAGGGAAAAACCCATGCTCCCGATTCGGTTCTTTGTCCGATTTTTTCTTGTGAAAAAAAGTTGTCAAAACCTATTAATATGGGATCTAGTTTTGAACATCTTGATGCGAGGAATCCAACGAGGAAAGCGGTTCGAGATTTGGACGCAGGGTTTAAGAGATAAAACGTTTTGAATAAACGGATCTACGAAAAAAAGGAAAACTCCCAGGTTGCGGCAAGTGGCGCACATGCAGCGCGCCACTTGTCACAACATGGGAAAGTTGAAGTGTTCTCCGCAAGGAGTACTCCTTAATTAATGATTTCGCTTTTTTTGGTTCGTTCGTTTCTGTTTCTAACGTGACGTGTATGGACTAAAAAAAGGTAACTCTTTAGTAGATTTTTCCCTGGTCGTTGTTTCTCTACCAATTATTTCACGCATAGCAAACCAACCTGTGGTTGAGATGGTTAGGTGGAGAGTGGTATCCTCAGCCCATCAGGGTTCAAGTCCCTGTGCTCACTTTTATGCAGGATTTATTTCAGGATTTCCGGCGATTCGTTTTCAGTGGAAGGAGACGTTCCCGTCGACTACGAGGCGCCTACGGTGACATCGTCAAATCTCAAAATGATATGCCGGCTCAGTCTCTAGGAGGCGCTCATAGGGGTACGATGTGCGTGCGTGTGTTCATAGGTGTTAGTGTATATACGTTTATATGAGCGCTTGCGTCTGTACTGTGTTAAATAAAGTTATTTCACGCACAGGAAACACATTCTTTTGGTACAACAAAACAGTTTGAAAACACTGAAGTCAACAAAAATGTTCCTGCATATGTTTCCAAGTCAACAAAACAGTTTCCCTAAAACAAAAGGTCAATAAAAAAGTTCTTAAAAAAATAAAAAATGTTTATAATTTCACAAATATTTTAGGATACAAATTTTCCTATAAATTTTTAAAAAATATTGTACAATTAAATTTTTATCTAAAATTCCGAAAATTATTCTTACATTAATGTTTTTGGAATTCAAAAATATGTTCAAGGCACCCAAAAATATATTCTAGCATTCAAATTTTGTTATAAAATAAAAGCATGTTCTTGGAATTTAAAATATTTTCAAGGCATTCAAAAAATGTTCTAGAATTCAAAATTTTGTTCTAAAATTTTAAAAATGTTCCTGCAATTCAAAAAATGTTCAAGGCCTTAAAATTATGTACAAGAATTCAAATTTTGTTCTATATTTAGAAAAAGTCATGGAATTATAAGTATGATCAATCATTCAAAACATGCTCAAGCCATTCAATATATTTTGTTCTAATTTGAAAATATGTTATGCGATTCAAAAAATATTCTATTTATTCATATTTTGTTCTAAAACTTAAAATCATATATAGATACAAATTTCATTCTGAAAATCCAAAAATATGTGCAATCCATTTAAAATATGTTCTACCATTCGAATTTTGTTCCAAAGTTCAGGATTTTTTTTGGAATTCAAACAATCTTCTCCAAATTCATAACATGTTCAAGGTATTCAAATATATTCTAGGAGTCGGATTCTTTTTGAAATTCAAAAATTGTACTAGGATCCGGAAATGATTCAAAGCATTCAAAATATGTCCTAGGATTCAAGAAAATCTAAAAATAGAAATTGTTCTTCTAATCTGAAATAATGTTCATGTATTTCAAAATATGTTCAAGGTGTTTAAGTTATGTTTTTGAAATTCAGAAATTGCTGAAACTATTTCAAATTATGTTCCACATTTGAAATTTTGTTGTAAAACTGTAAAAAGCTTTTGGAACTTAAAATAAGTTATAGTATTTAAAATATGTTCTAGGATTCCAATTTAGTTCTAAATCCAAAAAATGTTCTTGCAATTCAAAAAATGTTCAAGAGGCATTCAAAATATGTTTATAGGATTCAAATAACTTTCTTGAAATCAAACCATTGTTCAAAATATGTTCTACAATACATTTTTTGTTGAAAAGTTTGAAAAATGTTTTTGGAATTCAGAATATGGTCAAGGAGTTCTAAAAATAGGTTTTAGGATTCCGATTTTGCTCGAAAATTGAAAAATGTTATTGAGAATGGTCAGGTCTTCAATGTATATTTCTATGGTGCAAATAATGTTCTTGAAATGCAAAAAATGTTCAAAAATTCTTTATAATACAATTTTTTTCTAAGTTGCAAAAATATTTTGGAATTCAAAATATGTTCGAAGATTCTAATTTTGTTCTAAAAAAAAGTCTTGAGATTGTTTCTTGGATTCAAATAATGTTCTTGAAATTCAAAAAAAAAATCAAAGAATTCAAAATATAATCTAAAATTCAAATTTTGTTCTAAATTAAAAATATGTCATTGGAATTCTAAATATGTTCATGGCATTCAAAATATGTTATGGGATTCCAATTTTGTTCTAAAATAAAATTTGTTCTTGAAATTCAATAAGTTTCTAGGATTCAAATAAGATTAAAAATGATTCTTGAAATTCCATTCAGTTTTTTTGGTTGAATTCCAAAATGTTATAGGATTCAAAAAAAATGTTCTACAATTAAAAAAGAAGAGAGAAAGCCTGCATCCCACAATGTTCATAAGGTGTTGTTTGAAATAATGTTAGTATGTAGGTTCCATATTCATTCCGTTAGTGCTCATCTTATAAAAAAAATGCTACCCTATTGTTGAAAGATAGTTAGGCATGAACAAGATTTCAATACATATGAAAAGAAAATATACAAATTTCTAAACTCGTAAAGTAATAAACATAGGAGCTTCGGAAATAAAATTTTCAGAATAAAATCTATGCAATATTGTGGTGAGGTACACAGAAAAACAGCGAGAAAACGAACATGAAAACAGATGAGGAGTAGGAGCCAGCAGCAACTATCATGTTTGGTGGCTTGGTAATTTACTGTTGTGAACAATAGAAGCCCCTGTTATGCAATTTCCAGCACCATCATGCAGTTCAGCAGCACCTCTTGAGCCCATTCAACAAGAGAATGTTGTTACCCACTATAGCAAGGACGAAGTACCCAATCTGCTACTGAAGCATTTCTAAAACTTTGGTACAACTGCCTTGTCTCCTAAAGAGATCGAGTGTTTGCGCTGCATTCACTTAGTTCGGTCAGGATGGGTCCAAATCCATCGGGCGTCATCTTCATCCAGGAAATAGAGAGCGTCTCCTTGCCAACATCACTCATTGAAAAAAAATCATAATCCGAATGGCATGGCATGCAAATATGTATCAAAGAGAGAGCCAGAGCCACTTCAGTTTGCATGTTAATTAGCTTTTTCGCAGCCAATTTACAAACCAGCACCAGTGCTTGCATGTCAGAAATAATAAATATATAACTGTATAAGCGCCTGCAGAAGCAAGCTGAAACAGCACGTCAGCTGAAACTTAAGACACATCCACGACAGTCGATGATGGATCAACTGACCCATCGATTGACAAAATGATGAACCTTTCAGATTGCGCCCCCCATGAAATTGTGCCCTAAACTGAAGATACGTACAACCTGATCACTAATAAATGCGGCAATGGAATAGAGATTGAAAACCCCTTTAAAAAGTAACTCATGTTTGGTGAGGAGCAGGAGCATTTTATCAAGATGATGTGCAGTAGTAACAATGAAATTTGATCAACAAAAAAAGACAATTGATACAATGACCCATACTTAAATTTGAATAAAAGTGCAGAACGGTGCATGAAAAAAACACCTAGATAAAGTAGTACATCTAGTGCAAGACAAACAAAACTTCAAGCACCAGAACTTAATAAACAGTTATACCCCTTGCTATCCTGACTTATGACTAGTCTTCTTTAAAAAGGGCCAGACATGAACAAGCACTACATGTTCAACACCACAATTCCACTATAAGAAAGCACTAGACCTAAAACAATTGAATTACAAGCGCTAGAAGTTTCAGCACCAAAATTCCAATAGATGTACAAGCAAGAGACGTAAAAATTTGAAGCACAAGGCACAGCATGTTTTAGCACCACAATTCAACTACATGCACAAGCACCAGATCTAAACAAACGAGAAGATAAAGAAGAACTGTGCTAAATCGGTAGCGATCCAGAAAGGGCCAGCCCAAGTAGAGGCGAAGGGGTGTGCGACGCCACAACATTTTGACGCATAATGCATCGAATAGGGTTTCGCATCACACCCAGTTTTCTTCGTGAGCATCTAAGCAGGCCGACCCAGTAATTTGCCCTCGCCACATTTGGGACCCTTCTGTTTTCTTTCCTGTTTTTTTATGTATTCCTTTTTTAGAGTTTTTCACTCCGGTTGGTGCATATTTTATGTTGTTATTTCTTTTCGGTTTTGGTATTTATTTCTCTTTTTAAATTTTCTTTGTTATTTCATTTTTCTTATTTTTTAGCATTATTATTTCAGTTCATGAACTTATTTCATAATTTGAACTTTTTTCAAATCCATGATCTTCTTGTAATTCATATTTCATTAAAATTATTGAACACTGTTAAATCCATGAATATTTCTCAAACTTACAAATATATTTAAAATTCATGTTTTTATAAATTATTGAACTTTTTTCAATCCATGTACATTTGCTTAATATTGTGAACTTTTGAAAATTCACAAATAGTTTTGAAATTCATGAACAGTTTTAAATTTAGGAACATTTTTCAAATCCATCAACATTTTTCAAATGCACAAACTCTTTTGAAATTCACTAACATTTTTCAAGTTCATGAACTTTTTGTTAAAATTCATGAGCCACTGAAATTTCCAAACTTTCTTAAATTTTTGCGGCCATTTGAAAAAATAAATATATAAATTATTTAATGTATATAAAAATGGAAATTTGTTTTTTTGCTGAACCAGTACCTAGCGAGCCAACAGACTAGCCAAAGCGTCGAGTAAAACACAATCTTCAACAGGTCAACGGCTGGCGAACGGGAACGCAGGAACGCGCAAACTAATAGGACGTGGCCCAACTAGAACAGAGTTTGAAGGTTAGCACTACTGTAATCTGCATATATATACAAGCTTTTAGTGCACGGAGGCACGCCCAAAAAAAAAGTTATTCTTTTTTTATTTTTTAGTATCCATTGCATGGTCTGTTTGTTTTATTTTTTTAGAGGAGGGGGAGATAGTAGTGCTTATTGGTCGAATTTATGCAGAGTGCATGGATACAGAAACATTGAGGTCGATCAACTACATCCTAGGAGGCCGAGCCAGTACACTGAGAAGATATCACTATTCCTCATAAAAAAAAGAGAAGATATCACTACAAAATTCAGATGTACAGATCCGAATCAGTTGGAAACATGTACAAGCACAATGTCTAGTAGAACATAAGTGAAACCTTCAGTACAATTAGAACCGAATTGAAATTAATCAGAATAAAATACACAATACACCGATTGAACTTCCTACACACTTAGACAGCAAAAACCTATGCATGGAGCCCTACAATAATTATCCGGCATTGTTAGCTCAGCAGTTTGTAGCAAGCTCTAGTTCTCACATGGAGTGTAAAACAACTTACCGGAAACAACATTAACCTGACTTTTCCTAAGTTAGTAAATAGTAGAAGTAAAACAAATTAGGAACTGACATCAAGATTAGATGGTTCCAATAGGAAATCATATCTCTCTGCAAAAAAAGTAGGAGTATATATCAACCCCTTAAGGAACCCCTCTTTTTTTTAAAAAGATTTAATGGTTAATCCGTGTCTCTGTGCCCAAAGATCACTGCAAGGCCTTACTAGATAAGGAAAAATTGCAGGAATAACCTAATGTGGCGGCTTCTTCTCAAAAAAAATGTGGCGTCCATAAAAATAGAAAGAAGCTTGTCCTCAGAAATCCGCTTGTCCAATGGACTGCTCATGAGAAACCAGAAATTGTAACACAAAATGGCAGAGGACATGTGACTTTTTTACAAGATTTAATGATCAACTAGAAATATGTAGGCCTTCAGTATTACCATGCATCCACAGACAGTTCTTACACACTTCAGTCTTCTCTCGGTTCAGTCTGCTATTCCCATATCCTATAACAAAACATTGCTCTCATGAATACATGTCATGAATTAAGTTAGTACAAAGTTGAGACACTTATTTTGGGACGGAGGGAGTACTATACTTCACCTAGTGATTCAAGAGTTGCACCCAGTTCTGGTTTTATAATACATCCCCCATGATCTCGGGATATTTCCTGATGAATTTCTGAACGGCACCTACTTTGCTCGTACAAGGCATCGATCTGGAGGATAGCAGCCAGCCCATGCTTTGAAAAACATAGTTGCTATGCCAACTTCTTGCCTAACTACAGTTTTTCAGTACTCTAATTTTCACCAGCAATGCTACACGGCATTTTTATTTCACACATAGATCAGGGAGGAACTTATGCGATGACTGGATTCAAAGGGAACTCCATCACGCAGAAGCCAACACCAACACCTGACCAATCTCTGTTTTTCTTCCCCTGAAAGCTACACTGGAAACCATCATCAATTTGACCAACAACTCCGAGTTTCAAAACACGGTGTCCAGTTTAGTAATCCAAACGTTCAGTACATATGTACAAAAGAGCTAAACTTTTCTGTACCATCAATTCACGAATAAATTGTGAAGGGACCTGACCTCAGCTGGCCAAAATCACTGTTTTGACTTTGTCAGAAAACTTAAGCACAAAATAAACTCCTCCGGATATTATTTCACGATCTGACCCTTTTTAGAAACGCCACGAACCGTGACGTTCCTGCCCTCCATACAAACGCCGAAATAATATCTGGAGGAGTTTATTTTGTGCTTAAGTATTTTGACAAGGTCAAAACAGTGATTTTGGCCATGCACCCTGTACTGAGGTTTTCGTACTTACGAACCAAAATACAACTTTTTCTTAAGGGCTGCCATTGCTTTTGGCACAAATCCCCCTGCCAGAGCGAACGACACAAAATGCAGGACACGGCATCCAGACGGTCCATCATATTTTCTTCCGTGCATCCACATATCTCAAATCCCGACTCTTAAATCCATCCAAATACATGCACATCGATCATGCAACATAATGTCGCACGTAAATAGCAATTGTTGGTATCAAGCATACATAGCATTTACATAAATTTTATTTGAAGTGTCAAACTCAACAATTGCTTCCTTGGTTGCCATTGTGGATCCACATGTGCTCCACAAGATCATTGAGTAGCTGTGTGTGCACCTGCTGATCTCAAAGATTCTGATGTTTCTGCAGAAAGTTCATAAGTTGAGCCGCATATTGATCTTCCGAGATTTCAACTTGTTCTCCGGGTGCTTCGAAATCATGGGTTTAGGCTACACCATCACCCTTATCCTCGACAATCATATGGTGCAGAATAACACAACATGTCATCAGCTGCCACAAAGTTTCCGATTCCCATACCATTGCAGCGCTCCGCACAATTCCCCAACGAGCTTGAAGCACACCAAATGCCCTCTCCACGTCCTTCCTAGCCGCTTCCTGCATTGTTGCAAAGTGGCTCTGTTTATTGCCACGCGGCTCAGATATGGTCTTCACAAACGCCGATCACTGAGGATAGATACCATCAGCAAGATAATACCCCATGTTGTAGTCCCGGCCGTTGACGGTGTAGTTACACGGCGGTGATTCCCCATTGCAAAGCCTCCTGAACAGCGGAGATCGTTGAAGCACATTGATGTCGTTGTGAGAACCGGGCATTCCGAAGAAAGCATTCCAAATCCATAAGTCATGTGATGCCACCGCTTCTAGTATGATGGTAGCCTCTCTGGTGTGACCTTGATACATTCCCCGCAGACCTTTGGGTCTATTTTTCCATTGCCAATGCATGCAATCAATTGATCCGAGCATTCCTAGAAACCCCCTTGCCTCTCCAATAGCCAACAATTTCTCCGTGTCCTATGCATTTGGTTCTCTGAGATACTCCGGTCCAAACACCTCAACCACGGCGCGAGCAAATTTGGCAGTAGTCTTCAGGCATGTGGTCTCCCCCATCCTTACCATCTCACCAACGGCGTCTGCAGCAGTACCAAGTGCAAGCATCTTCAGAGCAGCCATGCACTTCTGCTTGGCCGAGAAAGAGAGTTGGCCGCAACAATCCTTTCTCAGCTTGAAGTAGTCCTCGTGTGCCTCTACTCCCTCCACAATGTGCAAAAACAATGGTTTTCGCATGCGAAAATGGCGACAAAAACATGGATCATCCTGGAAAGCAGGTGTGGAGCAAAGTAGTCATTGTGCAGTAGCTTTGCTCCGGACACCCTGTCCTGGTTGATCACTCTTCTCCCTTTGATTGAGCCTCTGAAGTTGAGAATATGCTCCACTTGCCGGTCCATTTCCTCTTGCATGCTCATGAGCATGATCATGTCCACTTCTTCATCTGAATCCGATGAATCAAAGAACTCCTGTTGAATCATTTGGTGAAGCTCCATCGGTCCATACTCCTCGTCCGATGAAGCATTGGAATCCATCATTTACCTAACAAAATCACAATAATTCTGGTCAGTCAATGTGTCGAACACATCAAGCGCAAGGCGGAGCCGGAGAGTTGCCGGACGTACCACAGTGGCATTCGGGCTAGAGACAACGTCCCCCGCGGCGAGGACGGGAGCGCTCTTCCGGAGCTGGCGACGGAGAGCCTTGGAACGGCTGCAGAGATGGCGCGACGGCGAAGCTGCGAGCCGGATGGCACGGAGGAGGAACGAGAGCAAATGGATCCGGTAGCTCGGGGCGTGGATTTGTTGCAATTTGGGGTGGGGTTGGGTCGTCGGGTCCGACGTGGCCGGCGTGCCCGGTCGTGTCGGGTGCCTCCATATCCGCCCCATATTTGGGCTGGATATGGGGGTGCCAGTTAGCCCCACTACTAGGGATAACCCTAGCAGTAGCGTTGGATATATAGCTATCAGTAGCGTTGGTACAAGCGCTACCACTAAGACGCTACAACTAACTGGTAGCAGTAGCACTGGTTTTCCAGTGCTACTGCTATACCTAATTAGCAGTAGCACTCGAATGGAACCAGCGCTACCGATAATAGTAAGTAGCAGTAGCGTTTCTTATGAAAAGCGCTACTGCTAAATTTTCCTTTATTTTTGAAAATGCAGCTTATTGTCGCTGTATTTGTATAATTTTTATATATAGTACTTCCGTCATATGGATTTATGACCATGATTATATATATATATATATATATATATGTGGTGAAATGAATGTGGATTAGATTCAAGTGGAGGCAACATTTGATGCACATCGAAAGTACCACTATTCCAAACTTGATCAGGTTTGGACTAGTAGTACTTTCGATGTGCACCACATATTGATCAAGTTTGGATTAGTATTACTTTCGATGTGCACCACATGTTGCATCCACTTGAATCTAATCCATATTCATTTCACCTAGTACATTTGATTTGCACCACATGTTGCCTCCACTTGAATCTAATCCACATTCATTTCACCCACTGATATATATAATAGCTTATCATGATCATATAACAACTTAGCATCATGCATCATCATAATAATTTGGTCGTCATTTTCGTCCATGAGACATCATATAACAATTTGGTCACTAGTCATAATCACAACTCCTCATCATCATCATCATGAACTCTAACACATTGTAGCACATAATAACACATTGTACCTACGACCTACACCTATCTCATAGGACCTACTACCCTCTCTAAGGTAAAATAGCATAAAACAAGATAGGCCCTGACTCTTCATTATGGAGAATGAAGACTATCCTGCCACCAGTAGTTGCGCTTCGCACAATGTTGCTTCCAAGTAGCTCCCTATGATTGTTCATACATTTTTTCCATTCTTTGATTGTCATGTCTTGCTCGGTTTTAGAAATACGGTATGAACATTTGTGAAGCCTAGGAAGATATGGCCGTAAGCTAATAACATCAAGCCAACCTTTCAGAAACATCAAATCAGACACACAATCCTTTGGGATTTTCTGTTGAAAAACACAATAATAACATCATAGTTAGTAATGTAATTTAGCTTTAGAAGAATATATGCAAAAGATGCATGGATGTCGTAATAGTAAAAAATCTTACCATGCCATCTCCATGGGTGTTACTATAGCTCAACACGTGCACTAGTAGCACGTATTGACCATAATGTGTAGGAGTTTGATAATTGATATTGTAATTCTCAACATCAATAATATATGAGATAAGATGATCTTTCTCCTGATAAGTTAATTCTGCGCCATCGGTGTAGTAGGTTCTGTCTACCATCTTCCGTACATTTTTTGAAGAATGAAAATATGATGTCAATGGAAATAAGCTGTCAACTATTTTGAAATAAACAATATAAATTACTTAATAAATATGTTTAAGAAACTCACACAGCGGTAGAATTGGAAGCGTATCAACAAGGACCCAAATGTCCATATTCTCTTCGTCGATGTCAGGATCACCAAGATCCAAGTGATAAGCATACCCTCATGAAAATCATATGTCTTGCAAAGTGCTTCCCAATTCGGGCAACCAAAATGGGATACGCTCTCAGAATTGTATAGATTTACAGCAAAATCATAACCTTGATGGGTCCTTAGGTCAACTATCTTTGTTTCCATACTTTCATGATCTTCAAAATCCAGCCTCTCCAAGACATAGCGCCTTGCATGACATGGGATAAGCTAGTCAAATTGTAAAAGACGAAAATTACTCGTTGAAGAAGCAGAAGTCGTGCTTAATTACGAAAAACACTTGCCATCGTTGCGTACTGTTTCAACATCGAAGGTCTCCTAGATATTAATACTGAAGCACCGACCTTCTACCAGGTGAGGCCTGTTGCACAGACCCCGGTCATCGCCGCACCAGTTGCACTCCGGGAGCCTATCGTCGTCATCAGACATTTCCTATGTTCATAATTCAAAGATTAAACTCCGGGAGCCTATCTGACATTTGCGACCGTTGGTGACCGTCGTTCTTCTCTTCCTTCCCGTGCATTACCAAAAGGTCTATCATGAGAAAGAAGAGGAAGAATAACCCCCACGACAACAGTCAGCATTCTTCTTCTCTCATATATATAGTGGAGTCCCAACAGAATTAAAGTCAACCCGAAATGTCATTTAATTATCTTTCTACAAAATCCGGACCACTCGATATTTTCTACATATTCTAGCACAAGTCATGCCAAAATTCACAGAAAAATCTGGCATGACCTTCGCTAAAAAGGACATATATCAAGTGCCTGAAGTTTGCCGGAATGGAAACTAATCAACACTCCGGCAAAACATAGGCCACTGTGAGGTGTTCCCTACAAACATAGGCCACTTGGGCAAGCACTAGTACTATAGAACACTACATATCACATGTCTAAATCTCCATCATATTTGGAAGACCTACATTAAAAAAATCTATTCTGTGAAAATTTTCACATCTACTCATGTAGCTACTACTCTACTACAACTATCAAAACATCTACATCATCATCGACATGGGGATTTGGCTAGTCTCACCTCGTGGTCGGAGGTGGTTGGTGACGGGAATGATGGCGGGGATGATGCAGGGGCTCCTTGATTTCTGCAAAAACAAAATATAAACAAAAATATTATTATCCTCATCTTAGGACTTAGTGAAACCCTATGTCTAAAACATCCTAGTTCTAGCCCTAACATTTACTAAAAATACCTTGTTCTAACCCTAAAAATTGAAAATACCTATACATTTAATAAAAATACCCTAGTTCTGGCCCTAACATATGTCCATCCATCCATCTATCTATATATCCTCATAAACCCTAGAAAAATATCCTGGTTTTTTAACTACTACCTACTTCTTGAATCATAGAAAAATGCCATAATTTCACATAACTTAGAGTTTGAAACCCTATGTCTAACATAAAAACAAAATTTGTAAAACATAGTTCTAACCCTAATAATTTGTACTGCCCATCTACCATTGTCTAAACCAAGATCTAGCCCTAAAAATTTGTAAAACCTAGTTCTAATCATCGACATGGGCATTTTCATATACAGAGAGAGGTTGGAGGACGAGGAGGAGGAGGATGAGTGAGGGCTTCGGGCGGCTGGGGGAGGGAGGAGAGAGGAGGGCAATGGGAGGAGGGAGCAGGGCGGTCGGAGGAGGTGGAAGGAGAGCATTGGGCGCCGACGGGAGGAGGGAGGTGAGAGGAGGACCGCCGGAGGGATGAGATAGGAGGGTAGCGAGAGGAGGAGGGAGGGAGGGAGGCAGATACCTTGGTGCTGACGGTGGATGACGGCGGCGACGGTGCGCGGCGGAGAGAGAGGGAGTGAGAGTGTGTGGGGAGAGTGAGGACGCGGGGTGTGGATATGGTGCCCGTAATAGTAGCGCTGGTTGGTAACCACCGCTACTGCTAAGCTCCATAGCAGTAGCGCGTTAAGGGAACCAGTGCTACTGCTATGATCAATAGCAGTAGCGCTTTTAGAGAACCAGCGCTACTACTAAGGGTAAGCATGTCAAAAAAAGCATTGGTCATCAATGATCTTTTTGTGTAAAATCTAAATTGTCAGTATGAATCTTCGTCGATTTAGGAACGGGCGAAGATTCATATTGCCACAGATCCTACACATACAGTACAATGATGACCAAGTGGTTGTGATAGTTTGAGAAGCATCATATTTAAGGTGGTAAACATTCTGTTCGCGGAGCGAGGTGGGACTAAACTTGGGTGCTAGGAGGGGACTGAATTTGGCAGTAGCGCTGGTTGGAGCAAAGCGCTACTGCTAAGTACAATAGCAATAGCGCATTTTACGTAAGAGCGCTATTAGTATATCTAGCCTGCCGGCAACGGAGTTGCAATTATAGTAGTAACGCGTTTTTTAACTACCGCGCTACTGCTATGTGCATAGTAGCAACACTCTTTCTGTGCAAGCGCTACTGCTAATTAGCAGCAGCGCTTCCTTGTAAAAAGCGCTACTGGCTTCTATGTATAAGGTTTTCCCTAGTAGTGTCCGGGCATTTGAGGGTCATTTGAGGGGCCCGTCTGGGTCAAAAAATCATGACCGGGCAGTGATCGGGCGGCCTCCCCAGGCGTAAGAGGCTGGTTTGAGAGGTCCGATTGTAGATGCTCTAACAGGACACCCAAATGGTCTTGTACTCATAAGGATTGTTTTCTAGAATATGCACAATTCCCAAGAGGGATCCAAGTAACTACAAAAGTAAAAAAATATATTTAACAACAATCTATAAGTAGAAGCAGCTTTATCTCTTACTTCTTTGTTCTATATATATATATAAGCAACAAAAATCTCTTTGCAGAAACAACACTGCCCCTTCTTCTTCATCCAAACAACATCACACAAATCAGAGCAACGACAACATACAACTTGAAGTAGCAGCTAATTAGTTGTAATCCCACTAGTAGAAAAGGGGCCAATGGTCCAGGCCGCTCCAGCCCATTAGTCCTGGTTCAATCCAGAACCGGGACCAATGGGGGCATCGGACCCGGTTCGTGAGCCCCGGGAGCCGGCCGGGCCATGTGGCCCATTGGTCCCGGTTCGTCTGAAACTATTGGTCCCGGTTGGTGGGACGAACCGGGACCAATGGGCCTCGCTCCTGGCCCAACACCATTGGTCCCGGTTGGTGGCTTGAACCGGGACCAATGGGCTGCCCATTAGTCCCGGTTCGAGCCATCAAAAGGGACTAAATGGTTGGTACCCGTTGCGACCAGAGTTTAGTCCCACCTCGCCAACCGAAGGGGAACCGGACCGGTTTATAAGCCCCTCCCTCTCTACCTTATTGAGCACCTCTGAAAATGAAAATAGATGCGCTTATATAGGTAATTTAGCATAAATTCATACGGATTTCTCTTGAAATTCGTTATGAATTTAAGTTGAATTTCCTCTATAAGCGCATCTCTGCTCATTTCTGAGTAGTTTTTTTTCTTTTTCTGCTATATTTATTTTTTTCTTTTTATTTCTAAGTTGTAATAAGCCATTAAAAATAAGCATATATGCTCCTTTTTTAGTACAGTTAATCATAACTATTTTTTGCTTCTATTCATTTCTGAGTAGTTTTTTAAATAGTTTTTTTTTCTGTTATATTTATTTTTTTCTTTTTATTTCTGAGTTGTAATAAGCCATTAAAAATAAGCATATATGCTCCTTTTTTAGTACAGTTAATCACAACTATTTTTTGCTTCTATTCATTTCTGAGTAGTTTTCTATATATTTTTTTCTTTTCTGTTATATTTTTTCTTCTATTTATTTCTGAGTGGTTTTTTATATTTTTTTTCTTTTCTGCTACATTTATTTTTTTTCTTTTTATTTCTGAGTTGTAATAAGTCATTAAAAATAAAAAAGAGGCGCAATGCTCGTTAATTTGCTTCAAGCCTTTCGGAATAGTGTCAACTGCACTGCACATAGCTCTGTGCAGTCTACCGTATTCCTCATGGCACCACCTGGTACCAATGCCGCTCTTTGGTCCCGGTTGGTTGGACCAACTAGGACGAATGCTCATCTTTAGTCCCGTGCAAACAGCTGAACACGTCACGGTCGCCACTGATACACCTCAGCGCCATGCTGCCAAGTACCACCAGCCGACACAGCTTGAAGCCCTTGGTGGATCTGTCGTGCGTAGCACCTCCGACCAGGCATGACCAAGCATAGCACCTGTCGGCCAGGCATGACTTGACAGCTCCACCGAAGCTCCGTGCAAGACGAAGCCGCTCCACCTCCTTCCTCTGACTTCCAGCGCTGCTCCACAAAGCAATGCTCCCAAGAGAGAAACAACACCGCAGTGTCGCCTTCGTCCGGTCTGGAACACCAGATCCTAGGGCTTCCCCGGGAGCAATACGAGTGCGTCAACGCGGTAGTCACACGATGATGCCTTCATCATGGTAACGACATGGAACGCCGCCATCGCCCGCCGTCAGCTCGGTTTTCACCGGCAACTACGTCTCCCTGACTCGTAGCTGGTGCCAGATGACGGGTCCCGAGATCCGAACACCCAGCCTCAGGCCGACCACCTCTGACGGAAGAGATGACCACCATCGCCGGCTGCAACGGTCAGAACAGATCTAATCTATGCTATTTTTTTAGTAAAGTTAATCAAAATTATTTTTTCTTCTATTTATTTCTGAGTGGTTTTTATATAGTTTTTTTTCTTTTCTGCTACATTTATTTTTTTTCTTTTTATTTCTGAGTTGTAATAAGTCATTAAAAATAAAAAAGAGGCGCAATGCTCGTTAATTTGCTTCAAGCCTTTTGGAATAGTATCAACTGCACTGCACATAGCTCTGTGCAGTCTACCGTATTCCACAAGGCTTGAAGCTAACCAACGTGCAGGAGCATTGAGCCTCTTCGTCATCGTATCTGCACTCAGGGCTTATAAACAGCTGCGAGTGCCTCTCGCTTGGCGAGGTGGGACTAAAAAAACAGCTGCAAGAAGAATCAACAAAAAAATAGCTGCAAAAAATAAAAAAGTAGTTACACGGGTCCATTGGTACCAGTTCATGGCACCAACCGGTACCAATGCTGTTCTTTGGTCCCGGTTGGTCGCTCCAACCGAGACCAACGCCCACCCTTTAGTCCCGGTTGGAGCCTCCAACCGAGACCAAAGGTCTTCGTTTCCCGCCCTTTGGGTTGCTGAAAAGAGGCCTTTGGTCCCGGTTGGTGGCTCCAACCGGGACTAAAGGTGGCATTAGTCCCGGTTGGTGGCTGCAACCGGGACTAATGCTCTTGCTATATATACTGGACTTAGCAGTTTTCGCCAAATCCCATCTCTTTCTCGCCCCGAGCCTCTGCTCCTCGTCGCCGTCGCCGCCGAGCCCGCCCCGCGCCGCCCTGAGCCCGCAGTCCCCGTCGCCGCCCCGAGCCCGCAGTCCCCGTCGCCGCCCCGAGCCCGCAGTCCCCGTCGCCCGCCCCGCGCCGCCCTGAGCCCGCAGTCCCGCGCCGCCCCGTCATCGCCGCCCTCGTCCCGTGCCGCCGCCCCGACGTCGCGCGTCGCCAGCCCTCGCCCCTGCCTCGAGCCCGCCGTCCCCGTCGCCGCCCTCGAGCCCGCTGTCCTCGTCGCCCCTGCCCCGCGCCGCCCCGAGCCCGTCGTCGCCCCTGCACCGCGCCGCCTCGACGCCGACGTGAGCGTTTTTTTATTTTTTTTAGATTTTTTTTAGATTCTTTTTGTAGTTCATAGATTTTTTTGTTAGGTTAGATGTGTAGTAATTTAGATATGTAGTTCATAGATTTTTTTGTTAGATTAGATTTTTTTGTTAGATTACATGTGTAGTAATTAATTTGTTCATATTATGTTAGATATTTTTGTTAGATTAATTAGATTTTTTTGTTAGATTAGATATGTGTAGTATTTAATTTCTTCATATTATGTTAGATTTTTTTTCTGTTAATAGATTTTTTTGGTGATATTATTATTGAATATGCATGTTTGGTGATATTATTGTTAATAGATTTTTTTTTGTGATATTTAGATTGTGTAATTAATTTTGTTCATAGAATTTTAATGATTTTTTTGTTCATAGTATTTAGAAAAAGGAAAAAAATAAGAAGTAGTTTATATATAGTTGAACTAGCTAGTTGATTTAATAAACTAATTTATTTTACTATATAATGAAGTAGTTTGTTTTTAGTAAGTACTACTTATTTATTTATAGTAAGTGTTTAGTAGTTGAACTAGATAGTTGATTTAATTAATAAGACTACTTTTATTTAACTATATATAAAAGTAGTTTCCACGTCGACGTCGGCGATGCCTATGCCGCATCCTCGTCATCGTCGACTCGGCGGTGGAGGCCTGCTTGATCAGGGCCATGTTCGGGACTGGGCTCCGCCGGGTTGGTATTGGGAGGTGCTACCTTCCGGGGGACGTAGGTTGGTGAGGAGGCAGCCCGTTGTTGACCCGATCCTTGTTTGGTGGCGGTCGCGTGGGCTAGTGACGGTGGTGAGGCATCCGGACACCGCGGAGGTGGTACGTCACCGTGTCAGCGAGGAGGACGAGCACGTCCGTCGCTACATGGTTGCATTGGAGGGGAGGTTCGACAATACCTGGCAGGTTCTTAAGGGATCTCACTGGAGCTATGATCCTGTGATGGTTCCTTATCTTTGGGTGTGCACCGCCCGCGTCGATACCCGTCGGGCGCTACGGTTCTAGTTGTATTAGTGATAATATTCGATGATGTACGGACACCAAGAGATGATGTACTTTTGCTTATAATTATTGAATGCATGCTAATTTGAATACTATACTTATTTTTATGATTTGGTTTTGCTTATTTTATGATTTGGTTTTGCTTATTGAATGCTCATATTGGATAAGTTCTCCTTCATTCCCGTGTGCTAGACAATTTGGTATAATAATGCATTCGGGAATGAAAGAGGAGCTACGTACGTACATCGATCATCGATAGTCAACCCGTGATTAATAATAATGATCTAGTTTAATATTTGAATTATGAACGTAGGCCGGAAATGTCGTATTCATCGGACGACGAAAACCGCCCGGGGGAGTGTGACTGGTGCCACGACGACCGAGGTATGTGCGACAGGTTCATTGAGCTAGACGAAGATCGGCGCTTCAGCATTAAGCTCGAGGAGACTTGCGATGTTCATACGGTACGCAACGACGACAGTAGTTTTTTCGTAATTAAGCACGACTTCAACTATTTTAACGTGTATTTTTCATCTTTTCCAATTCGACTAGCTTATCCCATGCTTTGCAAGACGCTATGTCTTGGAGAGGATGGGTTTTGAAGACCATGAAAATTTTGAAACCAAAAAAATTATCCTAAGTACCCATCATGGTGTGGATTTTCAAGTAAAGCTGTACAATGCTCAGAGTGTAACACATTTTGGTTGCAAAAATTGGGATGCATTTTGCAAGATGTATCCGTGCATCTTTTTGCACACTTTTAAAACTAGTACATCATTGCTAACTACGAAGTTATTACTATGTTTTTCAACAGATAATCCCGAATGATTGTGTGCCTCATCTGATGTATACGCATGGTAGCCTTCATGTTTTTTACCAGGTCGTCCTACGAATCTCAACTGTCCATACCGGGTTTCTAAAAAAATGGAGACATAACAATCAAAGAATGGAAAAAATGCATGGACAGTCGTAAGGAGCTTCTTGGAAGCAATAAGCAGCGAAGGGCAAGAATTGGAGACAGGATGATCGCCATTCTTCATAATGGAGTGTCAGGGTCTATATTGTTTTATGCTATTTTACCTTAAGGGTGTAGGTCCTACATGATACTGATGATCATGTGCTAAGAACAATTATGTAGGGTTGGATTCGATGACTATGAGGATGATGATCGTATGACTTATTATTAATAACGAGTAGAAGTTGTATGATGATGCATGATTAGTAGGACTTGTTATTATATACATATATGATGATGTATGATGCAAAGCATGCATGAGCATGTTATATCTGCGGGTGCAATGAACATAGCAGCAGCGTTGATAAACCAAGGACGAAGATAAGAGAGGACACTTCTCTCTATTAGCTAGCTATAATAACAACCTAAAAATAACCCCCAAAACCCCTAAAGCAGCCACTTTTGTAAAAAAAAAATTGACTTTTGGTCCCGGTTGGAGCCACCAACCGGGACCAAAGGCCCTTTGACTGGGCTCGGTGCACAGGGCCACGTGGAGCCACATTGGTCCCGGTTCGTGTTTGAACCGGGACTAATGGGTGGTGGCATTAGTAACGACCCATTAGTCCCGGTTCATGAACCGGGACTAAAGGCCCTTACGAACCGGGACTAATGGGTGGTTTTCTACTAGTGTCCCCATCCCAACGACAACATACTACGAACATACCTCATCCGCATTGTTGACCTCTATTACCAGGATGCTGCGTTTTGGCTCCCGATCGAGCTCAGATGATTCCACCGATGAACAGTAAAATTGGCAAAATAGCAATAAATAAATAAACATCTGAATTTTTTGGAGTGCAAGATGCTCCTGCGCGTGATGTGTGTGAAAAATTTGGCGAAGTTTGGCCATTTGAGGAGCTCGTAGCAAGAAGCACAAATCCTGGGTGTTTGGAAAATATTTGAAAAAAACCCTATTCATAGTCAATTTTGTCTTTTCTGCCACGAGCTCCTCAAATGTCAAAACACCCTGAAATTTTGTATGGGCATCACACTTGAGCATCTTGCATGCAAAAAAAATGCTGCTTTTTTGAATTTGTTTGCTACTTTGTACTGTTCACGGGGTGAAGATAAGCCCGGGCATGATTTTGAATTATCGTGTTTGTTGACTCGAGAAAGTACTAACTAATTAATTGATAGGGGCGCACTTGAGGTGCAAGCCGTTTCTTGTTGCACGAGAGGAGAAAGCATGTCGACTGGGTCTAGTGAGTTGGTCTTTAACAAACACTTTGTAATCTTAGCCAATGGACCTGGTTGAGAGTGTACGAAACATCAGTGTAAAAGATTGAGTGGGATGGTTATAGTAAGGGGAGAACCAAGTGCTTGCGTGAAGAACTGAGTCAATCAGAATGAAGACAAGGAAAGGAGGAGATGCGAAACTCAACAAAAAAGAAAACGGGAACTCGACCGATAGACCTTATTTATATATGCTAAAGAAGTCAAGATATATTGAAAATATTTTTTATTGGAGTGTGATTATCTCAATTAATTAGTTTACCTTATTAATCAGAAATAGCCTCTTCAGTTCTAGCCCGGAGTTTTAAATTATAAGTATGTATTAGTGGTTTTCGGTCTTCTTTTTTTTTGAAACGGGGCCAACCACATTCTTCTTTATGAAATTGTAGGAGCGCTCTGCCCTGTTGATGAGGTTCTGTCAAATAAAACTATATGTATTAAGTAGAGGTACCATACAAGGACATGCTTGTTGCAACATGTGCATGATACCTGCCCTCCACTGGCTTGGTCAGGTTGGGATGGACGTGAGCAGCAGGCGAGGTGTCGTCGCTGGGATTGGTTAAGGAGGAGGCGAGCTACCGCCACCGTTTACTCATGGTGGACGCGAGGTATTGTCGACCGGCTAAATCAAGGTGGAGGCAAGGCGGTGGCTTAGGTAGAGGGTAGGTGTCAGCACAAGCACATGCGAATTGGGCTAGAAACTAGGCAGCAGTACTATGAGATCCACGCCGTTGGGCCGATGTGTAGGTAATTTCAATCCAATGTGTCTTCGTACTCGTTGTTGCGCTGACCAGAGCGCTGAGCGAGAGGGCTAGGTACCCAATTGCACATGGATTTAGGTTTTGTTTGTGGTGAGAGAGACAAAGCGTGGAACATGAGCCATGGATCCAAATTATACAAATATGTATAGGACCACAAATATCTGATAGGTTGATATCGAACCGCCTTAGATGGATATACGTCTCTGGTGATTCAAAAAACAACTTGGCCATCACAAATGGTTGAATATTTCTAGCAAACCTCAATAATGTAGCCTAGCACAGTGTAATATAGCTGGGCCAAAGAAAACCCGTTAGATATGGAGGCACAGTTTGTTTTGGTGGATAAGAACCAGCATCATCTTGTGGTATACATCAGATGCAATTATTGTGCTGTAGCCCATCTCTAGTGTCTATTTGGCCAAAATGTCTGAGAGAAGGTGTTACCTAACTAAGGCCACTGCAAAGATCACTCAGACGGTGACCATGATTCTTGATGCCTCTCATTTTGAGAAGGTGTGAAAACACAAAATTCTGCCTCTACATAGGCATACCTATAGTGCACGTTGGCCATGACGATCAAGATTGTGTGGCACGTGAGTGAAAACAAAAAGAAACATGTCTCCATAGACTTTTATAGTATAGTAGAAAAGGAAGAAAGAGTCAATGCCTACCTATAGGTAATGATTATTGTTAATTTCTTACAATTATGCCCCCTGCCTTTTGCGTCGGCTGATGCAATCAATGCATACAATTATTACTTCCTCACGTATAGTACACGAGAATATCTATAAAGAAGTGACTCTAATTTTGCCTGAGAAGTTGAATTGCTCAGTGACTTGCCAACCGGCGAATGAGATGGGAATTTGTTTCCCTTTCTTACTCAGATTAACCTCATGCACATGCCTCCACCTCTTACATCTACCCTAGTATATATAAACCAGTACATGCTAGCATCGTGGCAGCCTGAGTCTACCTTGTTTGTTTTGTCACTGCTCGTCCTTTAAGTGAAGTCGCCGATCAATAGGGGTCACAACTCACAAGTACTGTACATGCCACTAAAGCATGAGCAATGCGTCTATGTACTACCTGGTAGCAAGGAGCCTGGCAATGGGAGGTGTCACGAAAATTTAACAGAGTCTAACATGTTCTTGGTGTGGCTCAAACCCTAACCATCTAGCAGATGCCTGAAAACATACACACCATCCTCCATCTTGATCGGATCGAGGTGGAGGCGAGGGGCAGGCCATGCATCACAGCTGGACTAGGTTGATAAGAAGAGGTGAGCTACAGGCACCGTCAACTATGGGTGGCCGCGATGAGCAAACATGGTATTTTGGACCGGCTGGATAAGGGTGAAGGGGAGGGGCGGTGCATTGTCAATTGGCTTGATCAGGGTGGAGGCGAGTCGCTTGCTCTGTCGGCTTGTGGTGGAGAGGAGGAGCCAGAGCACATGTATCGATGAATTGGGGTAGACACTAGGTAGGGGTTGTCCGACATCCCGCGCCTTTGTGACTAGGTGGAGGTAAGGTGGCCAATGCAGCAACACACTACACCTCCGTGGTACTTCCGTGCTAGCCAGAGAGGGAAGCAAAGAGGGATAGAGCCTGATTTGCTTATGGAATTAGGATATGTGTGCCGAGAGAGCTAGGGTGTGGAACATGAGCTGTGGTACCAACAATATATAAACATAAGATGAACAATATCGGATAAGTTGGTACCAAACCATCTAGATGGATATATGTCTATGGTGGTTTGGAAAACAACTCATCCACTAGAGATGGTTAATATTTCTGGCGAACCGCGATCCTATCGGTTAAGACGGTGTAATAACCAGGTCTAATGAAACTCGTTAGAGATGGAGGCCCATTTTGTGGGTGGATAGGAACCACCAGGCCCCATCTTTTGACTTTTGGTACACACTTGATTTTATTTCTTGATACCTAGGAGGGTTTGATAAGGAAATACAATATTATATTCGAAGGATCTTACTCGGTCGTCTTTGAAATAATTAAATTGACTCATAATCTTAGGTATGAGTAATTAGCAGAAGTCATTGCCTTTGTAATTAAGCTGAGATAAGAACATAAATACTATACTATGGGTTGGTTCATGTTGTAATTACTGCTGAGTAATTAGCAGTAATTTGATCTATCATGCTAAATTTTCCTGTATGCATAACCTGGCTTATTCGAGCTTATATCTAATATCTATATTTGCAGAGCCTTTTTAATAAAAGATGATGTGTACTATTTGCGTGTTACATTTGGCAAAGATGTTGAGTGTAACACTAGGCAAACAGGACACGTGTCAGCAACAGGTAGGTCCTAGGGCAGGGGTTTGCCTAGATTTACACTCAGCAATGATTTTCTTTGCCTAGATTGAGAAAAATGAACTAGGCAAATCTGGATGCCACGCGGTGTGCTGGCAATGGCCAGGTGTTTGCATGGTGTTGCACTCGGCAAACCTTTTGATTAGACTACCCACAATGGGAGTAACATAGGTGGTAACATCACACTTATCTAGACAAAATAGATGATGTGGCATGTAATTAATGAAGAAAGAGAGACGAGTGGTAACATAGCTAGTTACTGTAACATCACACATATCAAGGCAAGATGTGTCTATAGCCTAATAAATGAAGTGTTACATGTTACCACACATATGTTACTCCCCACTGTAGAGGTAGTAACATAGACTAGTAACATGCCCATGTTACTAGTCTATGTTACTACCCATTGTGGCTAGTCTTAGAGGGTGCTTGGATACGTTTTAGTCCCATGACTAAAAGTAGTGGGACTAAAACTTGCTAGCCTCACCCATGCTTGGATCCAAATACTAAAGAGACTAAAATCAAGTTATTGAGCATTTATTATTCTCCAAACCCTCCAATCCAGAACTCGCATGTGTTAAAGAAGAGGAATTAAATGCGGAGAGAGAGGGCTAATACATATTTTAGTAGGTTTCCTATGACTAAAAAATTTTAACCTCAAGACTAGTCCTAGCCTCTCTTTAGTCAGGGGTGCTTGGAACTTTAGCCTCTAAGAAAGACTATTTTTAGTCAGACTAAAAATAGTCTCTTGGATCCAAGCACCCTCTTAGTGCAGGAACACAACACTAGGCAAACCTGCATGCCACGAGTCATGGCCATTAAAGTGTTGCTTCGGCTGTGTAATTTGTTTGCCAAGTACACATTCTTTTGCATTAGGCAAAGGTTTTTTCACATGTTTCCCGAGTACCCATAGGAAAGGACTCAGCAAACTTAGCTTTGTCGACATGGCTATAGCCGAGTCCTGTTTGCCTAGTGTTACACTCAACAAACACTTTGCCTAGTGTTTCTCGTCCATTGCCTATTGCCTTGGGCACTAGGCAAAGTTCACGATTTCAATAGTGTAGCTACATCAGCGGCAAAAGTTTACTGCCAAAAACGTCCAAGAACGTGGGCGGCTGGACTAACGAGCTACTCGGCTTATTAAGACTCGGCTCGTTAAGGCTCGTGATCGTTAAGGTTTAGATCGTTAAGCTCGTTAAGGATAACGAGATAAATATAAAGATTGGCTCGGTTCGTTATATGTTCGCGAGCGCTCGCGAGCAGCTCGTTAGGAAAATGCATCAGTAAACAGGATACATCACATGCATATAATTACAAACATACAATAGGATTCAATAAATCAAGAATATGAGAAGACGAGAAAGATGTGAGTGTGGCAAATAGCCTGTCCATAGACTTAGGAGTGATCTAAGTCAACAAAAAATTCTCTATAATGAACAAAATCACGCTACTACCGAGCTTAACGAGTAGCTCACGAAACTCACAATCCCGATCATTTAACTCGTTAGTGTTAACGAGCAACAATTGTTGCTCGGCTCGGTTTATTAAGAAAACGAGCCGAGCTCAAACGAGTGGAGCAGCCGAGTGCTCATTAGACTCACCGAGCCTCGAGCTTTTTGTTCAGCCCTAAACATGGCGCTTGAATAAGGCCACTGCGACAATCCCTCAGCCACCCATCCCTAAAGAAAAAGATATTGAATTTTAAAATTTACTAAAGTAGTTGATGCTGGACAGTGAACGCAAGTTTACATGGAAATAGTCAAAAACGCTTTTAGCTTGGTACCAACAGGGAATATGGTCTCTGTTAGCCAAACTCCTATCATGTTTGACACGTGGCTACCAAACTTTGCTGTCCTATGGTGAGCCAGGCGCTATTTTTGTGAACAAGGAGCCAGGCGTTATTGGAGGTGGCCTTGCTCGCTGCGCGGTGATCGTTTGGCTCACATTCCCGCTGCCGCTCATGCTAGTGTCCAACATCGATATGCAAGCATCAAGTGTGATGTAGTCATATAACTATGGCGTGCTACCTTGTCGCTGAAATTTCAAATGGCTGAGGAGGAAATCCAACTTGTGGCTCGCACGCTGCTACTGCTACGCGACTCCGTGTATGAAAAGGAAGTACATGACTGAGCTTGCATAACCAGTTAAGAGGATGAATGCCCCTGATACTCCATGCTACTATTAAACTTAGTGTAAGAGATGTGCAACGACATGTCAACGGAAGGATGAAACAAGGTAGTAAAAATGATGAACTACCACTAAAAGGGTCTTACACTCTTGGGCAAGTAGAAGGGAGCTCTATATCTACGTGGCGGTGATGGTGTACCTACCTATATGTGACGAGAATTATTAATTTCTTAGCAACTGTGCTCGTGTCTTTAGTTGCATCAACCGATGTAATAGATGCATACAAGTATTGCTCCTAGCATAGTACACGAGACTACCTACAAGGCTACAATATGTGATTACATCTTGGTCCGAGAAATTGAATTGCTGGGTGAGGACTGAGGAGCCAACTGACCAATGAGAGGGCAATTTATTTCATGCTCCTGCTCACATTCACCTCATGCACGTGCCTCCACTACTTACATCTCTCGGAGTCTCTATATAAACCAGTACATGGCAGCCTTGTGGAAGCCTGAAACACATTTCTCCCGTGGCATATATAACTGACCAATCAAGAGTATTTCGCCTTGTTTTTCGGTCGCTGTTCATCTCGAAAACTATCTACATCAATGCGATGAAGTCGCGGATCAGTCCGGGTAACTACTCGCAAGTACACACCACTAGAATAAGAGCAATGCGTAAATGTACTACAACTACAACTACTGTACTTACAGTACTAAGTAACCTAATAACAAGAGTAAGAGATTATCCTTGGAAAAGGCTGCTCGCTTGCAAGCAACCTGGGAATGGGCGGTGTCAGGAAAATTGTTAGCAGCAAGTCATGTCCATGTGTGTGTGCGTGCATGTGTGGCGTGGTGGTGTGAGTTAGCTAGCTAGGTGAGTGCTTGACCGGTAGGATAGACTTCTGGATAGGTTGTTGGCTGGATGTGATTTAGCAGCCTACATGCAAGGAGTCAGTTGGTTAGTGGGCTAGCCATGCACGGTAGTTAGCAGCCACAGGTGAAGCTGGCCTCGTCGTGCGCATGGAAAACTTGGGCGTTGCGCTGCTGGGGACTACAAAAGGCCTGGCCTCGAGTGTGTGTTGTACCGGGGGAGCTGTGTTATAAGCCATGTAGCCGGGAGACTGAGTACGTGCTCAGGGAAGAAAGAATACGCCGTTCGTGCGGCGGGGCGAAGTTCGTGCTCCTGGCAAAAACCTCTGTCCATCTCCCTTTCTCGTTGGTTCGAGCCACGGCGTCACATAGAGAGCGAGGGCGAGGGCAGCGCGGCAACAACAATTGGTATCAGAGCCACAAGGTTCGAGGGGCGGCCGTGGCGCGCGGCGGCGTCCGCGGTGCACGCGGTGCCCGGCGGATATGAAGGTCTTGGCAACGGCACACGGCGAGCGCGTGGCATCGGCAATGCGCGGCGAGTCCACGGCGGTGTGGCGTGATGCCGGGCGCACGGCGAGCGCTTGGCGTCGGCAACGCGCGGCGAGTCCACGGCGATATGGCGTAATGCCATGCACGCTACGAGCAGCGGCGGTCGCGGAGACGAGGAGGTTGCGGAGGACCTGCGTGGTGGCGCAGAGGCCGTGGCTGTCGGTGTCAAAACCTGCAGATCTCGGGTAGGGGTCCCAAGTTATGCGTCTTAGGATCAATGGTAACATGAACACGGGATTTTACCCAGCTTCGGGCTCTCTTGATGAGATAATACCCTACATGCTGCTTGATTGACTTTAATGAGTATAGGGGTTACAAGAGTTGATCTACCCCGAGATCATATGTTGTGGTCTAAACCCTAGAGGTATGCTGAGTAATGTCATAATGATATATCAACTAGCCTAGCCCCGGTTTATATAATGCACCATAGGCCTAGGGTAACAAGAGTCCTAGCCGAATACGCCGGTGGGGGAGGAGTCCTTGTATTGATCACCAAGTCTTGTGGAATCTTCCTTGTATGCGGCAACTGTCCGAACTGGCCCATGAGTATACGGCCATGGGGTCCTCGGCCCAATCCAACTGATCGGGAGACGACGTGGTGAGTACCCCCTAGTCCAGGACATCGTCAGTAGCCCCCTGAACCGGTCTTCAAGTTGGGGACGCTCCTTGATTCTTCCGAACTGTTCTCCATCTTCGGTCGTCGGTCTTGAAAACTGATTCAACAAATCTTCTTATCTTCGATCTTGAGGATCGCCGAAGTAAATACGAAAAGTTTACACGTCGGGTATCCAAGGAGCCCGTTTAAGTTGACGGCCTTTATCAATGCCTTGTTATTTTTATGCCACACCTCGGGTCTGAAGTTATTCCCGTGCGGCAGTATCCTCTTGCATCTGAGCTCCAACGCCGGATTGCATTCGAGGTATCTCTTGCAATCAAGCACCAACGCTGGACTGCTTCCGAGCTCCAACGCCGGAATGTATCCGGGCCTCAACGCCGGACTGTGTCCAAGATCCAACACCAGACTGTATCCGAGCTCCAACGCCGGACTATATCCGAGATGTCATAGATCATCTTGGTTCAAAAAAGTTGAAGGAGTTTAGCCGAGCTTAATGCCGAGAATGCCCTCTATGGAGCCAGCCACTGGCGCTCGAGCTTTATGCCGGACTGCTTCCGAGGTGGTGCACCACCCCTGACTGCGGGCTGATTTTTTTTATTGGTGCAATTTATTCTCTGCCGAGATATATAGCCAGTAGCCCTCAAGGTGTGTGCGTCGGTCTAAAACCCGAGATGCACCAGAAGGAAAACATAAAACTGCTGATCCTAGTTGCCCCTGAGACTCAGGTCGATGCGCGAAATCTGCCTGAGGATCAACTCCTAGCTCGTCAGCATACATAGGAATAGAAACGCAGTGAGCAAAGTCTTCGAGACTCAGGTTGGGTGCGGCTGACCAACCTGAGGATAATAATCTTCTCAAAAACTATATTGCACTTTAAATTTTCTGCATTGGACATGCAATGTAGTAGCCCCCGAGACATTGGTCGGGTGGCGACACCAGATCAGGGGATGTACCTCTTTGATATTTGTAAATAATAAGCACGAAGCCCAGTAGCCCCCGAGCCTTAATGTGGGCACGGGTGGCCGAATTAAGGATCGATATCCAAAGTAAAATCACAAATTATGTGTAATGATTCTACGTATCCAAGTACTTTGCGTCATCAATGCTCGCATCCGCATTGTATAAAACTTTGTCGACCGGCCATCGGCTTCAACCTCCTCGGCCAGTAGCCAGGGAGTATTTGTCCCACTTTATAAAGTCTTTATGAGGGCAAAGATTTGTGGCAAACAAGGCAATCCGGCCATACGGTTTTATAAACAAAGGTATGCAGAGAGACATGTTATATTATTGTTTAACATAAGAAACATCGTCCAAAGAAAATAGTCCCACTATCGGTTCCTTTCTTTGGGTTGTCATGCTAAGCATGATCATGAGACCTCAGCTCCAAACAATGTGGGAGAAAAATACTGAGGATTTTAATTCGGAAAAAGCATCCAAACTCTGTGGTCTATATGAACCCAAATTTTCACTCCCGTTGTGACCATTTATAATCTGAAAGTGGCCAATCGTCGGCTTCTACCCCCATGTAGATGCTACGCAGGGTGTTTCTGAAATAACAAAACAAACCTTAGCCGACGTCTCGGTGCCCGAAGGCGGTTGTGTTGGCGGAAACGAGGCAATCAGCTATGCGGGCTTTATGACTTTCACTTAGACATAGGAGCTTAAAGTTGGGAGGCCAGCAAGTAGCCCCCCGCTTAGTGTTCGACGACAGCCTAGGTCAAGCCGTAAACACTTCGGCCAATGTTATGAACGGCCCGTTATTTAATATAGTCATCGGATCGCTGATCGGTTTATGCTTTATTGTGACAGTCTTTCTCCACCGAGATGCTTAACCATGCGAGATGGAAGCACAATCGCAGTGCTTCTCCTTTTGCACACCTAACCAAACAAAGCAGAATGTGGGAGGCAAGCACAGGAGCCGGGCAACCCAACTATCGACCGAAGACACAATTCGAAACCGATGCATATATAGCAATATCTGAGAATTTTTGCCGAATCTCTAAAGGTGTCCGGCGTTGCACTGCGAGACTTATGCGAAAAACACATAAATAGTTAAAAAGTGCCATAGGATTGGAAAACCAGAAAACATCAGTAAAAACTTGACGTCCGAACTAGATTAATTGTTTGGTGCCAATCAGAAAATTGGTCTTAGAGAAAAAATTGTGCTTCTGTCGTGCTTTAACATGACACATCCTATCTCAAGACTTCAAGCGGGTCAGTCTACGGCTTCAACCTCCTATCCCGAAGGTGGATGAGAGGGAAATCAGGCTATTAACCGCACACTCGGATCGAAAAAAAGGAGTGATAGAAAAAGACTTTGCAACGACTAAGAAGAAGAACACTTATTATAAAACAGCTCATACAAATTTAAGAGCCCCCAAGTGACTTGGGTAGAAAGAATTTTATGTATAATGATTGTATGTACCGAAGTACTTATATCATATATGTGTTCACCCGAACTTTGAACGCGTCTTAACCGACCGTCGGCTTCTCCCTCTTCGGCCAAGGGCCGAAAAGTGTTATGTACTCCACCTGTCGAGAATATCGATGGTGTTTCCGATAACCAGGCAATCGGGCCATAAGGCTGTAACAGACAAAGCGTGCTCAGGAAACTTATGCTATATTAATTACTAACAAAGTGTAAGAAGCATCTTCGAAGAAAATAGTACCCCCACCGATACCTTTCTTCGGTGCTCATTGTCATTATGAGACTTGTGCAATAGATTTTTTGTACTCATGAGTTCCGTTGTGTGTCGACCATTGTTGAAAACAGTAAGAGAGCTAGCTTTCGGCTTCACCCAGTCCGAGGTCCGGCTCGGATGAACCAATCGTGACAATCGCAGAGGTGCTCTCTTTACTCCCTAGCCGAACAATCGGGAACGTAGGGGTAAGCACATGAGCCAGGCAACCCAGTTTACAAGTCGCTTAAGTCAACATGGTGCATATTGTGACGTAATACACGATATGCAAGAGGAAAAACTTCATCAAGGGAGCCCCCAAATAAACGGGGTATTTGAATATGTGTGTCACAAACAAAGTTTGGACAAGGAAATTTGTCACAAACAACTTTGTGCCAAAAAAGTATAATACTTGGTCGGACCGAACAAAATTTAAAACTGAAAGTATTTGAGCATGAGGGCGACTTAGCTTAGTTAATGTGTTCGGCATTGATGACGTGGTCCGAGCTTGGTGCGGGACAAGGTTCCAGCCTCCAGGCTGGTCCCGAGGTGGCCGAGCAAAGAGTTCGGCACCCCCAAAAGATGAAGCCCCCGGCCGCGGTAATAGAGCAGGTTGGCGCGCCAAGGCAACAACACAATTTGATCGATGAAGGCGACAGCGCGGCTCAGTCTGAGTCAATTGGCTGCACAGATAAAATAGCACAAACCAAAGGTAATGACAAATAAAGATAATACTGTATATAAAAAAAATTCTTCTACTTATTTAATATAAATGAAGGAAATAATGAAAGAGATGTGGTTTGAGCGTCGAGGTCAATATCGATGCAGGGGGTCGGCGTGACGCAGTGAAGGCGTGACAGAGCCCGAATTCACAGGTCGGTCCGAGTTCCGGATACGGCGTTCGCCGAACTATGCACGGAAACTAACCGAACCACCGCGCAATCGTTGCTAATGCGGCCACCATTAGATAGGCCTGTGCACACATGATGGAACAAAGCGGAGTAATAATTCCTTGGGAAAAATGAACCCAAACGAGCAAAAATTGCTAGGATTAATAGCACCTGGTTTATTTGTTGTAGCGGTCCGAAGAAAGGTTACTCCCAAAATTGGGACTCGATCCACACACCCATTGCATGATGGGTGATGAAGCGATGGCATGGCGATCCTGGCAAAGGTTAGCTCGCCACGGCGAAGCCCGTGGTCCAGCTAATGTGATGAAGCTGGTCGGCTGGTGACGCCGAAGTCTCTGAAGTAAGTTGATGAAGAGATGGCGAAGTCCTCGGTCTAGCCGAGGTGACGGAGCAGGTCGATAAGGAGACGTTGCAGCTGCCGTGTCAGCCGAGGTGTTGAAGTAGTTCGGCGTGATGGACATCGACTTGAAGAAGCAACAGTGCGGCTATGCCGACGTAGGTCGTAGCTTGTGACGCGGTCAATGCTGGCTTGATGAAGTGACCGCACGGTGATGCCGGTGTGCCCGCTCCGTGTAATCCATGGGGCGGTGATGTTGGTGACGATTTATCCTTTGTGATGCCGAAATTTTGTTCGGCTGGCCGAGATGATGATCCGAAGAAATTGAGCTCGGCTCAACAAAGCGACGACGTGTCTAACGCAGGTCGGCCGCCGTGGAGTGATGCTGTCAGGCTGGTTTGACACTGGCGCGATGGTGAAGTTCGTATTGTAAGAATACTTTTAATACTAGTGGGATGTGTTTGAGAATAAAACACAACACCCCATACGAAAACTTTCTTCAAAAAGGATGCCCGAGATCCCGTTCATAAAGAAGATGAGTTCGGGTCGGATTCGTTCTCGCGCAGAAAATAGATCCAAAAAGTGATGCACTAATCAGAAGTTTCCCGGAGTTTGGACGGTCGGATCGAGATGAATTTTTAGCAGGTGGTAGATATGCGAATTCTTCAGCAAATCAACGGTTGGATCTTCCAAAAGACATCCGAGCTAGATGCTGGACACCACGCTCTAAACTCATCCAGATTCTCGTCCAGATTCAACAGGGCTTCGGTATATCGGAGATTGCCGGAGATTCCTCCATCGGAACTCGGCGAAATTTTTGCAGTTGTTATAGACATAATTCCGCATAATTCCACCGAAGCGATCATTTAAGTGACACTCGAGGAGGCGGTGGCGGCGGATACGAGTTTGCTGTCCAGAAAAATAGCACGGTCGCCCGAGGGCAATGTTGATGTTGAGCCCCCGAGCTCCATGGATGACTACTCCACGATCTTGATAGAGATTGGAGTTGATGCTGATGAAGGCCCTCCTCCGAACATAACGATCCGAGGTAGGGCGTAGTCCTCGGTCAAGACAAGGTGACCAGTCGAGCTGGTGACGAAGAAACCGACGTCGCAGTTGACCTGCAGTCGAGGCATTGACCCTTTCGCCGATCACACAGCGGAACTCTCAATTAAAGCACCAATGTTGGTGTCAAAACCGGCGGATCTCGGGTAGGGGTCCTAAGCTGTGCATCTTAGGATCAATGGTAACATGAACACGGGATTTTACCCAGCTTCGGGCTCTCTTGATGAGATAATACCCTACATGCTGTTTGATTGACTTTAATAAGTATAGGGGTTACAAGAGTTGATCTACCCCGAGATCATATGTTGTGGTCTAAACCCTAGAGGTATGATGAGTAATGTCATAATGATATATCGACTAGCCTAGCACCGGTTTATATAATGCACCATAGGCCTAGGGTAACAAGAGTCCTAGCCGAATACGCCGGTGGGGGAGGAGTCCTTGTCTTGATCACCAAGTCTTGTGGAATCTTCCTTGTATGCGGCAACTGTCCAAACTGGCCCATGAGTATACGGCCATGGGGTCCTCGGCCCAATCCAACTGATCGGGAGACGACGTGGTGAGTACCCCCTAGTCCAGGACACCGTCAGCGGCGGCTCGGCGCGATGATCGTGGAGGTGCTGTGCTCCGGTTGACGGCGCAGCGGTGCAGGGCAATAAGAGCGGCGGCGAGTCGGGCACGACCGGTGCATGTTATGGGTGCGCACTAGATGCATCGGATGCGTCGGGACCGCAGGAGTGGACCGCGTCGAGGCGCTGGACCTAGTTGCGCAGATCGCGTACGTGTGCGGCGGGAGCGCGGGCCGGGAGCGCGGGGACGTGGGGAGTGCGCGTGAAGGGCGCGGCGGCACGGTGGCGTGACGAAGGCAGCGGAGAACTAACCGCGTCGGGACGCTGGACTCGGGCCGTGGCGACTGCGTGCGTGCACGTCGTGTACACGAACCTGGGAGCGCGAGACGTGGGATGCTGCGCGGCGGAGGCCACAGCGGCGCGGTGCGACGGCCATGGCGCGACGTTGACGACGAGCTTGACATGTGCAAGGTCATGGCTTGGGGCGTGAATGTTAGCAGCAAGCCATGTCCATGTGTGTGTGCGTGCATGTGTGGCGTGGTGGTGTGAGTTAGCTAGCTTGGTGAGTGCATGACCGGTAGGATAGACTTCTAGATAGGTTGTTGGCTGGATGTGATTTAGCAGCCTACATGCAAGGAGTCAGTTGGTTAGTGGGCTAGCCATGCACGGTAGTTAACAGCCACAGGTGAAGCTGGCCGCGTCGTGCGCATGAAAAACTTGGGCGTTGCGCTGCTGGGGACTACAAAAGGCCTGGCCTCGAGTGTGTGTTGTACCAGGGGAGCTGTGTTGTAAGCCATGTAGTCGGGAGACTGAGTACGTGCTCAGGGAAGAAAGAATACGCCGTTCGTGTGGCGGGGCGGAGTTCATGCTCCGGGCAAAAACCTCTGTCCATCTCCCTTTCTCGTTGGTTCGAGCCACGGCGTCACATAGGGAGTGAGGGCTAGGGCACCGCGGCAACAACAAAAATACTACCTCCGTCCGGGTTTATTAGGCCCCCTAGTATTTTAAGTCAAACTTTGACCATTTATATGACTAATAGAACATATAATATATGCTACAAAAAGTACATTATTGGATTTGTATTTGAAAGAGCTTTTCGAGAGTATAATTTTTGTGACTTATAGTTTTCATTTTGTTAGTTAAATTTGTTGGTCAAATTTTAGCTCAAAATAAGAGGGGACTTAATAAACCCGGACGGAGGTAGTATAATGGAGTTAGCTGTCTTTTGTGGATGGCTCAGCCCCTGCCCATCTCGCTGCTTCTAGAAAAAAATTCATTTACGAAATTTTAATGCGACTATCATCATCACAGTGATGTTTGAACGATCAGGCCGCACCATACCTCGAGAGAACTTGGATGGCGACAAACAATTTAATGCCTGGTCTACAATGAGGGGGCACTTTGTAGTATTCGATAAGTAAATGTAGATTTACAGCTTCAACGGGTCAGCATGTGTGATATTAAATACTCCTTCAGGGTGGAGGTGAGGCGATGCCACTATCTACTCGTGGTGTGGAGGGGAGGTGTCAACACATGCATCGGCAAATTCTGGGTACACACGAGGCAGCGGTGGCCGATGTTGAGGTAAATGGCCAATGCACTACACTTTCGTGCTAGGTTCCGTGCTGGCCAGAGCGGGAGGGGAGAGGGCTAGAGGTCAATTTTGCACATGGAGTTAGGGTTTGTGTGCTGAAAGGGCTAGAGCATTAAGGGGGTGTTTGTTTTCATGGACTTTTTGATGTAGGGACTAGAAAAAATCCCTCTTAGAAACTTTTTAGCCAAATAGAAGGGACTACTAGACACTAAAAGTTGCTTTTTAGGACTAAATGAAGAAGACTATCAAGGAGAGTATTTTTTGGGACTCTTTGAGACTTTTCCAACAATGCCCCTCCCTGCACCCATTGCCCCGCCTCCCCATGGTGTTGTTTGGTTGTTATTTTTCTGTATACTAGGGGTAACATGGTTATTTAATAACCTCTAGGAAGGGACTAGAGACTTTTTAGTCCCTGAAAACAAACATGAAGGGATTTTTTAGGGACTAGGAACTTTTTAATTGGAACTAGAAAAAGTCCTAAGACTTATGAACCAAACAGGGCCCAAGAGCATGAGTTGTGACGCCCAAAGTATGTAAAGATAGGACCACCAATATCGGATAGGTTGACACCCAACCACTTAGGTGGATATACAAAAAATCAGTTAGCCACCAGAGATGTTTGAATGTTTCTCGTAAACCACAATCATATTCCCTAAGACAATGTAGTATAGACGGGCCTAACTAAGCTATCAGGCCCTTCCCAGTGCTCCATCGTGGACAGGTGCTAAGCATGCCACATAAGCGAAAAAATGACATGGCACAACATTTAAGGAGGGGAGAGAGTGCTTTGGTGACCCCAGGAAGAACCATGCCAAGCACGAGAACCTAGGCAAACCACTTAAATGAAACAATTTGACCAATGCATGAAAAACTTTAGGTGCTAACTCATTAAATATAGTATGCTTAGCAACAAGTTAAGCACCTATGCATTGGGAGTTGAGTTGCTAAGGTATTTAATGCACTTAGCACCTCATCTAAGCACCTTTGCATTGGAAGAGGTCTCAGTGTAAAATTTGGTATACAAACCGACAAATCTGTTGGGATTTGCTCCAACAAGAATGACAGATCTGTGGGGGAGCGGGAATAGGTCCTTGGGTTATCAGATATGGATGCCCATGTTTTGCTACATATCATATGCAGTTATTGTGATGCATCCCATCTCTAGCCTTTATTTCCGGCCAAAACGTCCATAGAAAGAGTGGTACCTAACTAAGGCCACCACTGAAATCCCTGAGACGCTTAACATGCTTCTAGATGCCTCTCATTTTGAGGAAGTAAATATGCACCAAATGTTGCCCCTGCATCGGCATACTTATAATGTGCTTGTGTGGGAAGATGAGTGAGTTAAAAGTGAAAGAAAAGATAAACATGTATGTATAGACTATTAGTAGCAACCAAGTAAGGAAGAGTTTGGAGAGCGGTATGGGAAGGATAGGAGGGACACTGATGGAATAGTTTGCAAGGTGCCTGGAGCCACATATTTCGGCATTTTAAAGTACACTCAAGTGATGGCCCACGATGGTGAATGCGTGTGACCAACCATGGAGACGGGAGAACCTATCTAATGGGTACCCCTTCTGGGGCTCTCATAGATGTCAAATTTTGGCCCTGGTAGTGCGCCAAATGGTGTGTGCAGCAGCCGCCACGTGTTGCGTGCTGGCACACCCTCAGGATTTTGTTTTTTGCACGTGTTTTAAGATTTTTTTGATTTTTCAAAAGGTTACGATTGATTTTTTTTATAGAGAAAGTCCTTTTCTGCGAGAAGCCACTAGTAGAAAAAGGACCTAATGTGAGACACATTAGTGTCGGTTTGTTTTTGAGCCGGCATTAATGTGTACATTAGTGCCGGTTCCAACGGCTAGCCGGCCGCTGTCATTAGTACCGGTTTGTGATGAAACTTTAGCACCGGTTCGTGCCATGAACCGGTACTAAAGAGAGTGGTGGCAGGATGTTGTCAGTCTGGCCCCCCAGCACCTTTAGTACCGGTTCGTGGCACGAACTGGTACTAAAGGTCGTCGTACATAAACCCTCCGTCCACCCGAGCTCCTTTGTTCTTCTCCTTTTCCCTCACTTCCTCTGTTCTTCCCCTCTCTTCCTCGAGCTCATCATAAATTCTGCCCAAAATTTGTCAAGATACGAAGGCCCCCATCCATTCAAATGATCACAAAGGTTAGCAACTTTGTCCTTTCATCTCTCATTGCTAGATTAGCTCTTGCAATGCTTTGTATGGTGATTCATTTGTGAGTTTAGTAATTTGGGAGGAATTATATGTGCTAGTATTTGATTTATATGCAATTTGAGGTCAAAAATAACACTTAGTTTGCATATGTAGGTGTGGTTTACTTAGTGCCTTCTAAATCTCAGTCCTAACCACCGTCGATCGCCCGCACCGTCCCGTCTCCGGCACCACCTTGTGGTGAGGCTCTTGTTCATGAATGTTTTACATTACCAAATTGATGTTTGTGTGATTTGGATATATAGTTACTCGTATAATTATCTTACCCGTACGTTGTTTGTTATACATAGTGCCATGGTTTTGATATCCGTCCCCGTCGGCCCTCGTCCTTGTTATGATTCGGATGTGGTACATTCTCTTTTAAAACTAGTTGTTGCATTTCGTGTTTATGACAAATTATGCCCATCAAGTTGACATAGATATTTTTATCTAGGAGGTATGTGAACCGGAAATTCCAACCGACCCTATTGTCGAGAGGTTAAATTTAGTTGAAAGAGAAAATGAGTATTTGAAAGAAAAATTGAAAAGAATTGAGGGGGAGAAGATGAAATTGGAGTTGCATGTTGCCGATGTCGTCGATGACCACAAGATCAAGACAGAGAAAATGTGGTTGAAGATTAGAAAGATTAGAAAATATGCCATTGATAGTGTGGCTTGGTATCATTATGCTGTTGGATCAATTGTTACCTTAGTTGCGATCTTGATCGCATTTGTTGTTGCATTTAAATTCTTTAGCTAGAGAGTTATTTGTATGTTGCATTTAATTAAGTGTTGTATATGAACTTTATGTATGAACTTGTATTAATTTGGTCTATTCGGTGTTGTGTATAATGAAGATATGAGCCGACAATGGATGTATGATGACCGATGCTCTCCCGGGTTCATTAATGGCGTGCATACTTTTCTGCTTGCCGCTGAGGCAAACAAGCGGGCGGATGGTTTTATGCCTTGTCCATGTGCTGGCTGTAAGAATGGTCACAATTACTCTACGTCAAGAACCATTCACGTCCACCTATTTGAGTCCGGTTTCATGCCCCACTATAATGTTTGGACCAAGCACGGAGAAAGAGGGGTTATGATGGAAGACAATGAAGAAGAAGAGGACGACGACATCTATCCTGGCCATGGGTTCCCTGAATACGATGATACAACAATGGAGGAAGAAGCTGAGCCGGCAATGCGGGAACAAGCTGAAGAAGAGGCATCAGATGAGCCCGCTGATGATCTAGGTCGGGCCATTGCCGATGCAAAGAGAAACTGCGCAAGTGATTTGGAGAGGAAGAAGTTGCAGCGCATGTTAGAGGATCACAAGAAATTGTTGTACCCGAATTGCGAAGCTGACAAAAAAAAGTTGGGCACCACACTGGAATTGCTGCAATGGAAGGCAGAGAATGGTGTATCTGACAAGGGATTTGGAAAGTTGCTGGTAATGATAAAGAATATGCTTCCAAAGGACAACGAATTGCCCGAGAGTACGTATGAAGCAAAGAAGGCTGTCTGCCCTCTAGGGTTAGAGGTGCAGAAGATACATGCATGCCCTAATGACTGCATCCTCTACCGCGGTGCGTACGAGGATTTGAACGCTTGCCCGGTATGTGGTGCATTGCGTTATAAGATCAGTCGCGATGACCCTGGTGATGTCGAGGGCGAGCGCCCCAGGAAGAAGATTCCTGCCAAGGTGATGTGGTATGCTCCTATAATACCACGGTTGAAACGTTTGTTCCAAAACAAAGAGCATGCGAAGGCGATGCGGTGGCACAGAGAAGACCGTAAGAAAGACGGAAAGTTGAGAGTACCCGCTGACGGTTCGCAGTGGAGAAAAATCGAGAGAAAGTACAGGGAGGAGTTTGCAGGTGACCCAAGGAACGTATGGTTTGGTCTAAGCGCAGATGGCATTAATCCTTTTGGGGAGCAGAGCAGCAACCATAGCACGTGGCCTGTGACTCTATGTTTGTATAACCTTCCTCCTTGGTTGTGCATGAAGCGGAAGTTCATTATGATGCCAGTGCTCATCCAAGGCCCTAAGCAACCCGACAACGACATTGATGTGTACCTAAGGCCATTAGTTGAAGAACTATTACAGCTGTGGAATGGAACAGGTGTACGTGCGTGGGATGAGCACGGACAAGAAGAATTTGACCTAAAGGCGTTGCTGTTCGTGACCATCAATGATTGGCCTGCTCTCTGTAACCTTTCAGGACAGACAAACAAGGGATACCGCGGATGCACGCACTGTTTGGATGATACCGACAATATATATTTGGAGAGTTGTAGGAAGAATGTGTACCTGGGACATCGTTGATTTCTTCCGAGCAAGCATCCCGTAAGAAAGAAAGGCAAGCATTTCAAAGGTGAGGCGGATCACCGGACGAAGCCTCGCCACCGTACTGGTGCTGATGTACATGGTATGGTCAAGGATTTGAAGGTAATCTTTGGAAAGGGTCCTGGTGGACAACCTGTTCCAAAGGGCGCTGATGGACGCGTGCCCATGTGGAAGAAGAAATCTATATTTTGGGACCTGCCCTATTGGAAAGACCTAGAGGTCCTCTCCGCAATCAACGTGACACACGTGACGAAGAATCTTTGCGTGACCCTGCTTGGCTTCTTGTGCGTGTATGGGAAGACAAAAGATACACCAGAGGCACGGGAGGACATCAACGTATGCATGGAAAAAACGGCATACATCAGGGTCAGGCCAGCTACGCTCTTACCAAAGAAGAGAAGGAAATCTTCTTTGAATGTCTGCTCAGCATGAAGGTACATCTCGCTTCTCGTCGAATATAAAGGGAATAATAAATATGGCAGAGAAAAAGTTCCAGAACCTAAAGTCTCATGACTGCCACGTGATTATGACGCAACTGCTTCCCGTTGCATTGAGGGGGCTTCTACCAGAAAACGTTCAATTAGCCATTGTGAAGCTATGTGCATTCCTCAATGCCATCTCTCAGAAGGTAATCGATCCAGAAATCATACCAGGGTTACAGAATGATTTGGTGCAATGTCTTATCAGTTTTGAGTTGGCGTTCCCACCATCCTTCTTCAACATCATGACACACGTCCTAGTTCACCTTTGCGAAGAGATTAACGTTTTGGGTCCTGTATTTCTACACAATATGTTCCCCTTTGAGAGGTTCATGGGAGTCTTGAAGAAATATGTTCATAACCGTGCTAGGCCAGAAGGAAGCATCGCGAAGGGCCATGAAAATGAGGAGGTCATTGAGTTTTGTATTGACTTTATTTCTGACCTTAACCCGATTGGTGTTCCTGAATCGCGGCAAAGGGCAGACTGGATGGAAAAGGCACGCTAGGAGGGGATCAAATAATATGTATGGACGGGCATTCTCTCACTGAAGCACACTACACAGTTCTACAGAATTCCGCCTTGGTGGCTCCGTATATGGAGGAACACAAGAATTTTCTACATTCCAAACACCCGGAGAAGTCTGACGATTGGATTACACGTGAACAAACGAGGACTTTCGCCGGTTGGTTGCAGAAACGTGCCATGCATGATGGCGACATTAAAGATGACCTATACTCGCTGTCCCAGTTACCATCTTCGAATATAATGAGTTTCAAAGGGTACTAGATAAATGGGAACACATTTTACACGATCTCCCAAGATAAGAAGAGCACCAATCAAAACAGTGGTGTCCACTTTGATGCAACAACCAACACGGGAAAGGAAACATATTATGGTTACATAAAGGACATGTGGGAACTTAACTATGGAGGTGGTTTGAAGGTCCCTTTGTTTCGGTGAAAATGGGTCAATATGACACGAGGCGGGGTAACGGAAGACCCGCAGTATGAAATGACAACAGTGGATCTCAACAATCTTGCGTATGCAGAAGAACCATTCGTCCGAGCCAATGATGTGGCGCGGGTTTTTTATGTGAAAGATATGTCTACCAGGCCGAGAAAAAGAAAAGATAAGGAAGCGAATGGATCATACGACAAGCCAAAGCGCCACATAGTTCTTTCAGGGAAAAGAAACATCGTGGAAGTGGATGACAAGACAGACATGTCAGAAGATTATGAAAAGTTTGATGAAATTGCTCCATTCACAGTGAATATTGACCCGAGCATCCAGTTAAATGATGAAGATTTTCCATGGCTACGGTGCAAAGGGACACACGCGAAGAAAAAGCTTCATACCCAAAGATCCGGGATGTGATCGGCTTCACTATCTTCACTTTCTTCTATGTTTCACACCCAGGAGGGAATCTCTGTACTAGTTAGGGTAGTTATGTGTTCTTCATAAACTAGTGATTCACACAAATTTCAAATAATTCAAAATTTAAACTATTTAAATTTGAAAACTACCGGCACTAACAGAAAGTTTGTAATTTTTTGTACCTAAAGCAAAAATATTCAGAAAGAAACTCTAAATAAGCAAAAAACAACTCAAAAATAAATAAAACAAAAATAAATAAAGCAAAAAAACTAAGAAAATAAAAAAGCCCGCCTACTGGGCCAAAGCGGCCTGCATACGACTAGAAACACAACCTTCTGTTAGGCCAGGATGCAGGCCCGTAAAGGCCCAGTAGGCCCACAGGGCAGCACTGAACAGGTAGGCCCAGTAGGCCTGCTTAGGAGAGGAGCTCGAGAGAGCTACCGCACTGGGCTTATAAACCAGTGCGGTAGCCCCTTGACTAGCGAGGTGGGACTAAACTTGCCGCACCGCACTGCGCCAGCGCACCCCCTTTAGTACCGGGTGGTGGCTACAATCGGTACTAAAGAGGGGGTCTTTAGTACCGGTTGGTGCTACGACCTGGTACTAAAGGTTGGCGCTTCCCGCCGCTTGGCCTGGCCAAAACAGACCTTTAGTACCGGTTGGTGGCTCCAACCGGTACTAAAGGCCCATCCTATGTATACAACACTTGCAAAAAATTCGGTTTCCCTCTCTGTTTCTTCTCTCCGTCGACGACACGCGCCGCCTGCCCCAATCGACGCCGACGCCGCCCCGGCCGTCACCGTCCCCGTCGTCCCTGTCGCCGCGCCCGCCCCGTCGCCGAGCCCCGCCCCGTTGTCGCCGGCTCGTCCCGTCGTCACCGCCCCGTCCCGTCGCCCCGTCGTCGCCGCCTCGTCCCGTCGCCCCGTCGTCGCCTCGCCGGTGAGCTCACCCCGGCCGCCATGTTCACACACACACACACATGTACACACTACACACACACACACATTATAGAATTTTAGTTATAGATTTTTTTTTTTCTGTTTTTTAGTTATATAAATGTTAGAAATTATTTTGTTTTGTAGTTATAGAAATATTTTTAGAAATGTTCGTTATATAGAAATGTTATAAAATTTTCCTGTTTTTTAGTTATAGAAATATTAGAAATGTTATAATTTTTTTCTGTTTTTTAGTTATAGAAATATTTATAGAAATGTTAGCAATTTTTCTGTTTTTTAGTTATAGAAATATTAGAAATGTTAGTTATATAATCAGAAATGTTAGAAATTTTAGAATTAGTTTTAGTTAGATGAATTAGATTAATGTCAAATTGTTAGAATTTGCATATATAATGTTAGATTAATGTTACTTTTTGCGGGCATATAGTATTTGTTCTCGACGATATTCCCGGCCCGCATCCTCGCCATTGACCCGTTCGTGACGACGTCATGCTTCAGAGGACCCATATCCGGGACTGGGCTCCGTCGGACTGGCACTGGGAGGTGCTACCTGGAGGGGCGCGCCGCTTCGTGAGGAACCCGACCTCGGGTCCCATCGTCGACCCTGATCTCCTTTGGTGGCGTTCGCGTGGGCCACATTCGGTGCAGAGGCAGCCGGCCCCGCCGGAGGTGGTGCGTCGCCGTGTCAGGGAGGAAGACGAGCATGTCCATCGCTACATGGCTGCTGTGGACGACGTCAGGTTCTCCACTACTTGGCAGGTTCTTTGGGCCGATTACCGGAGATATGATCCTGTGATGGTTCCTTCTTTTTGGGTGTCCACCGCCCGCGCCCCAGGAACCGCGAGTGGCGCCCTAGATTCTTCTATAGTACTCGATCTTTATTAGGTACCTAGCCAGTGATGTATTCGATATATAATATTCGAGACGATGTATTCGAGATTATATATATTACACGAGACGATGATGTATTCGAGATTATATATTAATCGAGACGGTGCATATATATTATGTACTATATGATTCAGTTTTTCCTTATTGATTGCATCCATGCATTGTAATTTGAAAACTATATTGTTCTATATTTTTTTTTAGTTAAGTAAAAGCTATGGCAGACAATACCGGCAGAGACAGAGAAGAAGAATTGTTCGACATCATACGCAGCCCTGGCAGGCTAAATGATCTGAATGAAGCAGATGACGGCTCCCAATATCTGAACAATACCGGAGAGGGTGATGAAAAGATATTTGATCTCGATGACCGAGCTGATGAAGTCATGAACTATGATTCTGATTATGATGACAAAAACAATGTTTATGATGACACAGAGAATGCTGATCTTCAAATAACAAAGACTACCGGTGAGGTATATTTATATAAGCAAGCATCTGGTGATCATCACATGTTTTTTATATTTTAAGATATATGAACGAATCGATCTTCCTTCTTTCAGCCCTCCGGATCGAGCAAATCTGCTTCTACAGACAGCAGGATAAAGCGAGGCCCGGGCAAATTGTTGAAGGATGGTGTAAAGTACAACATCGAATCCGTCAAACCTAGTGGCGAACCCCTGACGCCTAAGAACATTGCAAACAACTGGACTCGTCAGTGCGGAGTTCTTGTGAAGGACAAACTCCCGATCTCCATTCAAGAATGGAAAGAGCCAAAGACTAAACGTCCAGGTGTTACTTGGGTCGATGACAAAGCCAAAAAAGACCTTTGGGATTCTCTGATGGAACATTTCACCCTACCAGATTATTTCACTAAAGCAGATGTGGAGAAAGTCAAGGGCGCTACTCTTAAGAAGATGGCAATTGCATTCAACACCCACAAGAAAACTGTATGGGCCAAGTACCTCGCTGCAAAAAGGAAGACTCTAGAATTCACGGGGACACTGGAGAAGCAAAAAGAACAGTGGGACGATTTCGTGAAATTCAAGGATTCAGAATTATCTAAGGAACGATCAATAAAAAACAAGGCCAATGCCGCAAAAAAGACGGAGTTTCATAGGCTGGGTCCAGGTGGCTACGCGGTGGCAATGCCTAAGTGGGATAAGTCTAAGCAAGAGATGGAGGATGCAGGGGTCACTCCAATTACTAGGAGCTGGCCCCCAGGTGTAGAACTTGGTTCGATGCGTATGGGGGGGCGTTGGACCCGAAGACATGCCTGGTTTCACAGAAGGCAAGTCTAAAAGGAGCCGAACAAAAGATACTTGACGCAATAGAAGAATCTCGAACGGGGGTGTTCACGCCCAACAGAGAGAACGACGAGCTTACGCGCGTCCTGGGAAATCCTGAACACCCAAGTGGACGCCCATTTTGGACCGAAATCGGCACCGCCGCCAAAGGAGAAAGTGCCTGAGAAAACGATTGACCACTTCAGTCGTATGGCTAGAGCACCAGCTCCCAAGCCTGTTGACTCAGACTATGAGCGCCAAATCAGGAAACTACATCGAGCACGGCTACAGAAGGAAAAGAGCTCGAGCTTGAGCCAACAAGAAGCTGGCAAAAAATGCGGGGAAACCGTTCCCCAGCTGGGAGAACAGGCAGCGCAAGCGATCCCCCCGTTTGTTGTGCCAACAACACATGAGAGGAGTAAGCGCGCCACATATTATTGCGGGCAAACCGTTAGCGTTTCCCAGCTGGGCGATGTGGTAATAACGGAGGAGCATATAATGCAGGCTGAAATGCTCAAGATCTCTGTTGGACAACTCCTTGAAATCGAGCCCATGTCTCCGCTTAGAGAATCGTAAATAAGACGGAAATATGTCCGGGTCCAACCTTTGGTCCATCCAAACAAGGCCAAGGACCTCCCAACGAGAATGTATGAATTACATCAATGGTACATGAACATTACCAAGATTTCCAATCCAGAGTCCCTCATGGTGAATGTCAAGCGTGAGCATTACTACCATGAGAAAGCTCTAGCCATTGAGTATTCAGAACTATTTCAGTTATACAATCAAGACGCACTCGACAAGTCTATCGTCAGTTGCTATTGTCTATAAGTGTTTCTTTCTGTAATTTAAGTCTCAAGCTAGCTATGTAGTGATAATTTTGATCAATCATTACATATAATTATCCTCACTATAATTTTTCTGTGGTATTATATGCAGGATGAAGATGTATGAAATGCAAAAATCTGGACGCTATGGCATTGGGTTCATTGACCCAAATACCATTAACGAGTACACATGGAATCTTCCAGTTTATCAAGCAGGTGTAGAGGAAAGCATGCTAGAGTTCTTGAAGCACCTCAATACCAATGAAGATATACTACTTCTTTACAACTTCATGTGAGTCACATTGTCTTGTAATACAAATTTTGTTTTTGCTTACTAGCTAGTTAGATGTTAATAATTAAGTGTATACGGTTTACGGTAGTTGATTATGTTTATGCACATGCCCGCTTAATTAAGACATGCAAACGTGTGCGCATGCAGCTGGCACTGGATCTTGTTAGACATTAAAGTTGAGGAAGGAAAAGTTAAATTACTGGACTCACTACTTAAAGAAGATAAAGACTACACCGTCGTGAAGGAGATAGTCAACAGGTAATTTCAATCATTATTAACTATATCTCGGCCTATTATTAGTTTGTCATATCCTGATATGAACTATTTAATAACCCCTTTATTAATTTTTTTAGCCGGCGGGCAGGGCATGGGCAAAGTTCATCAAGGTGACTCCAAGCAAATGGGCAAAAAAGTTGTTTTGGCATCGACCAAAGGTAAGTAATTAAGTAGTACTAGCTAGCTACCATCTCTTTAATTCTTGTTTTAATATCATTAATTAATTATCATGCTTGATTAATCATTATCTGATTCAATTCCATTCTCGTAAAGGCCCTGAAGCAGGCGTCGGGGAATAATCTGTGTGCATTCTATGTTTGCAAGAACATTCGCATGATGGCGTTCGAGAGGAGCAGATTTGATAAACAGGACTGGGTACGTTTGTCAGAACACTATTCACACAATTATCGATATCTAGTCACACAACTAATACACATGCATATTGATCTCTTTCTTAACAATTCAGAGAGGTGCGGGATAACCTCCTACCAGGGGACCGCATACTAACACTTCAAGAGGAAATAGCCGGATTTTTGCTCGACCAGGTCATAGATCCCAAAGGAGAATACTATTACCCGCTACCGCCCCCATGAACCACTTTTCATCGTGCTCCAGAGGCACCAAGGCAACATAGGAGAAATTGTATATGTATATACATGTGTATGTGTGAATAATTAATGGTGTTGGTTGTGAGACATTCGATGATATATATATATATATATATATATATATATATATATATATATATATATGCATAACATGTACAATTTGTAGTATCGTGAAATACCAGCAAACAAAAAAAATGAATGGAAAATAAAGCCAAAAGCCCCCAAACATTTAGTACCGGTTGGTGTTACCAACCGATACTAATGTCCTACGCGCACACAAGCCTGGCTTGTGCCACGTGGTGTCACTTTAGCGTCGGTTCGTGAGGAACCGGTACTAAAGGGGGGGCCTTTAGTCCCCACTCTTTAGTGCCGGTTGGCAAACCGAAACTAAAGGCCGTTACGAACCGGCACTAAAGGCCGGTTCTGCACTAGTAAGCATAAAATGTGCTTCTATGAGAAGAAGAGCTGTGCTTCCCTGGAAAAGGGATAAACACAGTTGTGCTTCACCAAAAAGGGAAAAACACAACGATGCTTCGTCAAACAAGCACAATCTGTGCTTCGACGAGAAGCACAACTGTGCTTTCTGAAAACAAAAAAAGCACATCGTGTGCTTCCTTGCGAAGCAAAACTGTGCCTCCTGAAAAGGGAACACAAAACTATGCTTCACAATAGTTTTTAAAAAAAAAGCACAACCGATTTGAGTATGTTTTTTTCCTCGATTTCTGTCTTTTTTTTGCTATGGTTTCTTTTGGGTTTCGTTCATTTTTTCTTTATGTGATTTTTGTTTTTTGTTTTTGTCAAATTATGTTTTTTTCTATTTTTTAAAAAAGTTCGTCAAAACCTATGTTACCATGGGATCTAGGTTTCGAAGATCTTGACGAAAGAAATTCAATGGTGAAAATAATTCGTGATTTGGGCAAGTTAACATGTTTGGTTACAGTACAAAGACCATCAAATAGTCGTGGGCCACTAATGGGCGACATGATAAACAAAATTCCTCAATGAGCAGGCAATTTATTTCCTGATTCCTACTCACGTTCACCTCATGCAGATGCCTCTATTTCTTACATCTCTCCGAGTCGACCTCTATATAAGCCGATACATACAAGCCTTGTGGAAGCCTCAGACACACTTCATATGTGGCATATCTAGAACGATCAGTAGTTGCCACCTTGTTTACTAGTCATTGCTCGCCTCGAAAATTAGCTACATCCTTGCAGTGAAGTCACCGATCAATCTGGATCACAAACTCACACGTACACAGCACTAGAACAAGTGTAGTACCTAGTAGTACTGCTACAAAAGTAATGTCCTCCAAATACCTAATAGGAGGGAGTTAAAAATTACTCTTCAAAGAGCATGGGGCAGCGTGGGAATGGGTGGTGTCAGGAAAATGTAACGGAGCACGCTGTTTTTCCTGAGAGGCTCAAGTCCCGCCCATTTAGGAGCTGCCTGAAAAGAATCGTTCATGAAATATAAATGCGTCCATTGGCATCACACAGATATTTGAACAATTAAGCTACATGGTACCCGCTTTGTTCTTGGTCTAGCAATCATTCTGTTAGATTTTATGGGCCTCGGCTCAATAAATTTTATAGTCAATCGAAGTAAAATTGTAAAATCTCAAAGGCCCATTTGACTTGCATGGCAAGTGTGTAATTGTAGTACCATACTACTGGTCGACGAAGAGTAATTCCAATATATAAGGTATGTTTTTCTACTGCTCTTTGTAGGATGGTCAAAGAGAGCAATAACATGCGCAATCACGCTTACTCACTCACTCACTTCACGCATCGCATAGATCTAGTTCGAGTTCAGACTAATGTTATGCACCTTGCTGGAAGAACTAAATTTTTGCTTGGCAGTGCGCCGCTTAGCTCTTTGTGTTTGTGTAAATACTTGAGCTCATTGTGGAGAGAAGGTACATAGAACGGGCAAAACAGTAGACAAAACACACATAACGGTCCGTCTGCTTCCACTTCTTCCTCTAAGGGGGACAACCACCTCATCTTGACCGCTATGGTTGATGTCGTTGTTGCACCAGAGTTTCCGGTGAACTCGTATGTTCTAAATCTACCTTTATTATGTTGATTTCTCAGAATATGAGTACAGAGAGTTCTTAGATAACAACTTGAGGCATTTACTAATGAAGTTAAAGCTACTTTAGAGCTATTATGTTTCATCGATCTTGGCCAGCTTGCTGCGAAGATGGTTCAAACAAATAGGTAGACAAAATTTTAATTTGGTATATTGTCTAATTGAATTAACCTTGATCCTTCCCATTGCAACACCAACTGTAGAAAGAGATTTCTTAACTATGAGCATTGTCAAAACTGAGCTGCGGAATAATATGAATGATGAATGGAAGAGCCAATGTTTGTTGTTCTATATTGAGTGTGATGTATTTTCAAGCATTGATGATATTAAGATTACAGAATGATATAAAAACTTGAGTAAACTCAAGGGTCAACTATCATGTGCGCTTCGTGATAATGGTATATTATGTTACTATTGGAAAAAACTTTGTATGAACAATTGACTTGGTGCATACCTAGTTTCTTGACTTTAAATACCCCATTCAGGTCCAGGTCCTTCTACTATTGCTAGTGAAGAAACCATGGTATCAGATGAAGCAAGCCCTCATTCATTTGGTACCAACGTGGAATGATGCACTTTGTTCAATTGTTATATCTTTTTTTATAGAATTTACTCTCCTGCTAATTACGAATTCATATTTCATTCTTAATGTGAATTTTTGGTGTACTTCTAACATGCATTGTATGTGTGGTTTGAGGTTGTATTCGTAGCCACGTAAGTTTAGCCCTAGGCTTTGAGAAATCGTAGTCCGCTTCTCCTTGATGCCCTTTCTACATCACATTGTACACTTGCCTGTCCGGAGTACCCTGAGTACACATTTCGGTTTAACATGGTATGATAGATGTATGTATGTTTGGAAATCGATTTCATGTTCACATATGCGGCAAAACAATATGAAATAACTCAACATCATTTATCAAGACATAATTACAGTCGAGGGCCATCATGAACTTTTCTTTAGATAGGTTTGACGATAAAACCCAAACCTATCAGATCATTGTGTTTGTATCCTCTTGATGCTTCATTTTGAGCCAATAAAATGCACCCTTTGTCGAGAAAGGTTAGACGATAAGATCATATGATAGAAGCCAAAACAAACTGAATTGCAGTTCTCTACACCTTAGATTCACGAATTTAATAGTGTGCAAATGTGTAGAAGGTGATTCTGCACAAGCCGCAACACTAAAGAACAAGCCCTAAGCCAAACTCCTACCCTCTATGACACTTGGCACCAAAGCTTTCCTATCTTATGGTGAGCCGGTCTCTATTTTTTCGAACAAGGTGTCGGGCGTTACTAGAGATGGCGTGAGGTGTTGTGCTGTGATCCATTTTCGTTAGGCTCACTTCCTACTAGCGCTCATTTAATTTCCAACATCGACATCGCCGGCCCCCAAAGCCCTAAACCAATTCGGTTTGGGCCTATGGGGGGCGCACCCTACACTTCCTTGCTGCCCTATATTTCCACTAAAGCCCATGAAGGCCCATTGACCCTTCCGGCGAATTCCCGTAACTCTCCGATACTCCGAAAAATACCCGAATCACTCGGAACCTTTCCGATGTCCGAATATAGTCGTCCAATATATTGATCTTTACGTCTCGACCATTTTGAGACCCCTCGTCATGTCCCCGATCTCATCCGGGACTCCGAACTACCTTTAGTACATCAAAACATATAAACTCATAATACCAATCATCACCGAACTTTAATCGTGCGGACCCTACGGGTTCGAGAACTATGTAGACATGACTGAGACACGTCTCCGGTCAATAACCAATAGCGGAACCTGGATGCTCATATTGGGTCCTACATATTCTACGAAGATCTTTATCAGTCAAACCGCATAACAACATACGTTATTCCCTTTGTCATCGGTATGTTACTTGCCCGAGATTCAATCGTCGGTATCTCAATACCTAGTTCAATCTCGTTACCGGCAAGTCTCTTTACTCGTTATGTAATGTATCATTCCGCAACTAACTCATTAGCTACATTGCTTGCAAGGCTTATAGTGATGTACATTACCGAGAGGGCCCAGAGATACCTCCCCGACAATCAGAGTGACAAATCCTAATCTCGAAATACGCCAACTCAACATGTACCTTCGGAGACACCTGTAGAGCTCCTTTATAATCACCCAGTTACGTTGTGGCATTTGGTAGCACACAAAGTGTTCCTCTGGTAAACGGGAGTTGTATAATCTCATAGTCATAGGAACATGTATAAGTCATGAAGAAAGCAATAGCAACATACTAAACGATGAAGTGCTAGGCTAACGTAATGGGTCAAGTCAATCACATCATTCTCCTAATGATGTGATCCCATTAATCAAATGACAACTCATGTCTATGGCTAGGAAACTCAACCATCTTTGATCAACGAGCTAGTCAAGTAGAGGTATACTAGTGACATTAAGTTTGTCTATGTATTCACACATGTATCATGTTTCCGGTTAATACAATTCTAGCATGAATAATAAACATTTATCATGAAATAAGGAAATAAATAATAACTTTATTTATTGCCTCTAGGGCATATTTCCTTCAGTCTCTCACTTGCACTAGAGTAAATAATCTAGTTCACATCATTATGTGATTTAACACCAATATTTACATCTGTATGTCATTAACACCCATAGTTCACATCGTCATGTGACCAATACCCAAAAGGTTCACTAGAGTCAATAATCTAGTTCACATCGCTATGTGATTAACACCCAAAGAGTACTAAGGTATGATCATGTTTTGCTCGCGAGAGAAGTTTAGTCAACGGATTTGTCATATTTAGAGTCATGTGTATTTTGCAAATATTCTATGTCTACAATGCTCTGCATGGAGATACTCTAGCTAATTGCTCCCACTTTCAATATGTATCCAGATTGAGACTTAGTGTCATATGGATCGGTGTAAAAGCTTGCATCGACGTAACTCTTTACGACGAGCTTTTTTATCACCTCCATAATGGAGAAATATTTCCTTAGTCCTCATTAAGGATATTCTTGACGACTGTCCAGTGATCTACTCCTAGATCAAAATTATACTCCCTTACCAAACTCAGAGAAAGGTATACAATAGGTCTGGTACACAACATAGCATACTTTATAGAACCTATGACTGAGGTATAGGGAATGCCTTTTCATTCTTTTCTATTTTCTTCCATGGTCGGGTTTTGAGTCTTACTTAACTTCACACCTTCCAACACAGGCAAGAACTCCTTCTTTGACTGTTCCATTTAGAATTACTTCAAAATCTTATCAAGGTATGTACTCATTAAATAATCTTATTAAGCATCTTGATCTATCTCAATAGATCTTGATGCTCAATGTGTAAGCAGCTTCACCGATGTCTTTCTTTGAAAAACTCTTTTCAAATACTCCTTTATGGTTTCCTGAAAATTCTACATTATTTCCGATCAACAATATGTTATTCACATATACTTATCAAAAATGTTGTAGTGCTCCCACTCACTTTCTTGTAAATACTGGCTTCACCGCAAGTCTGTATAAAACTATATGCTTTGGTCAACTCATCAAAGCGTATATTCCAACTCCGAGATGCTTGCACTAGTCCATAGATGGATCACTAGAGCTTGCACATTTTGTTAGCACCTTTAGGATTGACAAAACCTTCTGGTTGCATCATATACAACTCTTCTATAATAAATCCATTAAGGAATGCAGTTTTGACATCTATTTGCTAGATATAATAAAATGTGGCAATTGCTAACATGATTCGGACAGACTTAAGCATCGATACGAGTGAGAAAATCTCATCGTATTCAACACCTTGAACTTGTCGAAAAACCTTTTGCGACAAGTCGAGCTTTGTAGATAGTAACACTACTATCAGCGTCCGTCTTCCTCTTGAAAATCCATTTATTTTCTATGGCTTGCCGATCATCGGGCAAGTCCACCAAAGTCCACAATTTGTTCTCATACATGGATCCAATCTCAGATTTCATGGCCTCAAGCCATTTCGTGGAATCTGGGCTCATCATCGCTTCCTCATAGTTTGTAGGTTCGCCACGGTCAAGTAACATGACCTCCAGAATAGGATTATCATACCACGTTGGTGCGGATCTTACTTTGGAAGACCTACGAGGTTCTGTAGTAAATTAATCTGAAGTTTCATGATCATCATCATTAGCTTCCTCACTAATTGGTGTAGGAATCACTGGAACTAATTTCTGTGATGAACTACTTTCCAATTCGGGAGAAGGTACAATTACCTTATCAAGCTCTACTTTCCTCCCACTCATTTCTTTCGAGAGAAACTCCTTCTCTAGAAAGGATCCATCTTAGCAAAAATATCTTGCCTTCGGATCTATGATAGAAGGTGTATCCAACAGTTTCCTTTGGGTATTCTATGAAGACGCACTTCTCTGATTTGGGTTCGAGCTTATCAGTTTGAAACTTTTTCACATAAGCATCGCAACTCCAAACTTTAAGGAACGACAGCTTAGATTTATTGCTAAACCATAGTTCATACGATGTCGTCTCAACGGATTTAGATGGTGCCCTATTTTAATGTGAATGCAGCTATCTCTAATGCATAACCCCAAAACAATATTGGTAAATAGGTAAGAGACATCATTGATTGCACCATATCAAATAAAGTGCGGTTATGACGTTTGGACACACTGTTATGCTGTGGTGTTCCAGGTGGCATGAGTTTACGAAACTATTCCACATTATTTTAACTGAAGGCCAAACTCGTAACTCAAATATTCATCTCCACGATTAGGTCATAGAAACTTTATTTTCTTGTTACGATGATTTTTCACTTCACTCTAAAATTCTTTGAACCTTTCAACTGTTTCACACTTATGTTTCATCAAGTAGATATACTCATATCTACTCAAATCATCTGTGAAGGTCAGAAAATAACGATACCCACCACGAGCCTTAATACTCATTGGTCTGCATACATCAGTATGTATTATTTCCAACAAGTCAGTAGCTCGTTCCATTGTTCCAGAGAATGGAGTTTTAGTCATCTTGCCCAAAAGGCACGGTTCGCAAGCATCAAATGATTCGTAACCAAGTGATTCCGAAAATCCATCTTTATGGAGTTTCTTCCTGCGCTTTACACCGATATGACCCAAACGGCAGTGCCACAAGTAAGTTGCACTATCATTATTAACTTTGCATCTTTTGGCATCAATATTATGAATATTTGTATCACTACGATCGAGATCCAACAAACTATTTTCGTTGGGTGTTTGACCATTGAAGGTTTTATTCATGTAAACAGAACAACAATTATTCTGTAACTTTAAATGAATAACTATATTGCAATAAACATGATCAATCAAATTCATGCTCAACACAAACGCCAAATAACATTTATTTAGGTTTAACACTAATCCTGAAAGTATAGGGAGTGTGTGATGATGATAATATCAATCTTGGAACTACTTCCAACACTCATCGTCACTTCCCCCTCAACTACTCTCTATTTATTCTGTAACTCCTGTTTCGAGTTACTAATCTTAGCAACCGAACAATTATCAAATACTCAGGGGCTACTACAAACACTAGTAAGGCACACATCAATAACCTGTATATCAAATATACCCTTGTTTACTTTTCCATCCTTCTTATCCACCAAATATTCAGGGCATTTCCGCTTCCAGTGACCATTTCCTTTGCAGTGTAAGCACTCAGTTTCAGGCTTTGGTCTAGCTTTGGGCTTCTTCGCGGGAGTGACAACTTGCTTGTCATTCTACTTGAAGTTCCCTTTCTTTCCCTTTGCCCTTTTCTTGAAACTAGTGGTCTTGTCAATCATCAACACTGGATGCTCTTTTCTTGATTTCTACCTTCGTTGATTTCAACATCACGAAGAGCTCGGCAATTGTTTTCGTCATCCCTTGCATACTATAGTTCATCATGAAGTTCTAGTAACTTGGTGATGGTGACCAGAGAACTCTGTCAATCACTATCTTATCTGGAAGATTAACTCCAACTTGATTCAAGTGATTGTAGTACCCAGACAATCTGAGCACATGCTCACTAGTTGAGCAATTCTCCTCCATCTTTTAGCTATAGAACTTGTTGGAGACTTCATATCTCTCAACTCGGGTATTTGCTTGTAATATTAACTTCAACTCCTGGAACATCTCATATGGTCCATGACGTTCAAAATGTCTTTGAAGTCCCGATTCTAAGCCGTTAAACATGATGCACTAAACTATCAAGTAGCCATCATATTGAGCTAGCCAAACGTTCATAATATCTGCATCTGCTCCTGCAATAGGTCTGTCACCTAGCGGTGCATCAAGGACATAATTCTTCTATGCATCAATGAGGATAAACCTCAGATCACGGATCTAATCCGCATCATTGCTACTAATATCTTTCAACATAGTTTTTCTCTAGGAACATCTCAAAAATAAACATATGTAAGCAACAACATGAGCTATTGATCTACAACATAATTTGCAAAATACTATCAGGACTAAGTTCATGATAAATTAAAGTTCAATTAATCATATTACTTAAGAACTCCCACTTAGATAGACATCCCTCTAATCATCTAAGTGATCACGTGATCCAAATCAACTAAACCATGTCCACTCATCACGTGAGATGGAGTAGTTTTCAATGGTGAACATCACTATGTTGATCATATCTACTATATGATTCGCGCTCGACCTTTCGGTCTCAGTGTTCCGAGGCCATATCTATATATGCTAGGCTCATCAAGTTTAACCTGAGTATTCCGCGTGTGCAACTGTTTTGGACCCGTTGTATTTGAATGTAGAGCCTATCACACCTGATCATCATGTGGTGTCTCAGCACGAAGAACTTTCGCAACAGTGCATACTCAGGGAGAACACTTATACCTTGAAATTTAGTGAGGGATCATCTTATAATGCTACCGTCAATCAAAGCAAAATAAGATGCATAAATGATAAACATCACATGCAATCAATATAAGTGATATGATATGGCCATCATCATCTTGTGCTTGGGATCTCCATCTCCGAAGCACCATCATGATCACCATCGTCATCGGTGCGACACCTTGGTCTCCATCGTAGCATCGATGTCGTCTCGCCAACTATTGCTTCTACGACTATCGCTACCGTTTAGTGATAAAGTAAAGCAATTATAGGGCGATCGCATTGCATACAATAAAGCGACAACCATATGGCTCGTGTCAGTTGCCGATAACACTTTTACAAAACATGATCATCTCATACAATAAAATTTTAGCATCATGTCTTAACCATATCACATCACAACATGCCCTGCAAAAACAAGTTAGACGTCCTCTACTTTGTTGTTGCAAGTTTTACGTGGCTGCTACGGGCTGAGCAAGAACCGTTCTTACCTACGCATCAAAACCACAACGATAGTTCGTCAAGTTAGTGATGTTTTAACCTTCTCAAGGACCGGGTGTAGCCACACTCGGTTCAACTAAAGGTGGAGAAACTAACACCCGCTAGCCACCTATGTGCAAAGCACATCGGTGGAACCAGTCTCGCGTAAGTGTACGCATAATGTCGGTTTGGGCCGCTTCATCCAACAATACCGCCGAACCAAAGTATGACATGATGGTAAGCAGTATGACTTGCATCGCCCACAACTTACTTGTGTTATACTCGTGAATATAACATCTACGCATAAAACAAGGATCGGATGCCACTGTTGGGGAACGTATTAATTTCAAAAAATTTCCTACGCACACGCAAGATCATGGTGATGCATAGCAACGAGAGGGGAGAGTGTAGTCCACGTACCCTCGTAGACCGAAAGCGGAAGCGTTAGCACAACGCGGTTGATGTAGTCGTACGTCCTCACGATCCGACCGATCAAGTACCGAATGCACGGCACCTCCAAGTTCAGCACACGTTCAGCTCGATGACGTCCCTCGAACTCCGATCTAGCTGAGCTTTGAGGGAGAGTTCCGTCAGCACGACGGCGTGGTGACGATGATGATGTTCTACCGACGCAGGGCTTCGCCTAAGCACCGCAACAATATTATCGAGGTGGATTATGGTGGAGGGGGGCACCGCACACGGCTAAGAGATCAATGATCAATTGTTGTGTCTAGAGGTGCCCCCTGCCCCCGTATATAAAGGAGCAAGGCGAGGGGGCCGACGGCCTCATAGGGTGCGCCCCAAGGGGGGAATCCTACTCCTACTAGCACTGGTAGAAAACATGGCATTTGTCTCGGTTCGTAAGGGCCTTTAGTCCCGGTTCATGAACCAGGACTAATGGGTCGTTACTAATACCTCCCCCTTTAGTACCGGTTCAAACACGAGCTGGGGCAGATGGTCCTCCACGTGGCCGGTGCGCCAAGCCCAGGCAGGGGGGCCTTTGGTCCCGGTTGGTGGCACCAACCGGGACCAAAAGGCATCCACGCTTCAGCATTCCAGTGGCTGGGATTTTTGATTCTGTTTTGAAAGGAGGGGGGTTGGGGGTTTTGGGGGGTTAATTTAGGTGTTTCATATATTGTGTTAGGTAGCTAATTAATAGAGAGAAGTGTCCTCTCTTATGTCCGTGCTTGGTCGATGCTACGTACTATATACATAAGTGATCGAGAAAACTATTGAGTACAGAAGTTCGTCATGCATACCGAGAGAAGTGATCGATCGACCTCTCCTTCTCTGAGAGATTGGTCGAACAACAAGTTTTCGTATCATGTATCCGACGCTACTGGCTACATACATGTACAATATGTAAGATCTCTTAATTACAATCCCCTAGCAATTGAAATCAACTTCCACATGGTATTCTCCGGCTTTATTGATGACGTGGTCAAGAAAGAATCCCGCCAATTCCTCTTGAATTGCTTTCATGCGATCTGGTTCTAGGAGTTCATTCCGCATCTGCCACGTCTAATTTGAAGAAGGGGATTAATTAATACATATATATGAATGAAACTCAATAGAAATGATGGTGTAATAAAATGAAATTGTGAATATTATTGCTTACGCACTTCATATTGTCTTTGAGAGTAGCCCCGCTTGTTTTTTAAAGTCGCGTTGTGGATGAACTCGCACACGTAGTACCCACAGAAATCATTCCATTGTTCCTGCCACAAGCACTTTACGAGAAATAGAGGTCAATCAAACTGATAATGAAGCATTATAAATGGCATTGATGAAAGTATAGCTATAGAATCAACGGGAGATGTGCGCAGCTAGCTAGCCAGTAGTACTTACTTTCGGGTATGTATATCGCAGCTCCTTCGGCAATCCCGGAGCTTCTGCGGTGAACTGTTTCCAAACCCTGCAAGACAAAGAAAATAATTATTATTACTTGAGATATCAGGAAATGAACAAAAAGTTGTCGATATGGTGCGATAATGATCGATTGAACTTATTTGTTGAGCATTTCAGTCATGTCCGCATAGGTTTTGGGATCTTTCCGTCTCGAGTCTAAGACGGTTACTAGTCCCCGCTCAAGCTTAATCTCCAGAAGAACATAGTGGTACTTGCGCACGCATGCATAACTCATCAATTACATTACTATAACCTTGCTCGAGTAATAAGGGAAACCGAATATGCACACGACAGTAACACTCACTTGCCGTTGTAAGGAAAGAGTATGGTATCTTTGTTTTGATTTTTGATCAACGACGTAGCAAGTTGTCCTCGGCCTCTTTGACGTGCTTTTTAACCAGAAATTCATCTATGATATTTGTGTTAATGAACCCAATATCATAAATTTCTTGTTTTTTGCACTCGACAATCTTCAATCTGCATAATATATTGAGGATAATTAATTATAAATACATGCAATGAAAGAGCCGAGCTATATATAGAGACTTAATGACAGAAATAGTACTTACAGGCAGTAGCAAAAGACCGTTAATTTATCGAGGGCCTTTTGATTGAAGAACGCGAAGAACTCCTCAAATGGAACACACAACAGATCAGTTCCAAACAAGGTCGTGCTCCTCTTTAATGTTCAGATACAAACTATTCGTCCCCCCAGACTCTCTGCAGGTTTTCATGTACCAAGTATGGAATCTTCGCATCATCGTTGTTAGAGATTTTTCATCTTTGACGAGAGGCTTCCCGTACTCGTATCTGTGTTCGTCCACCTTCATGAAATCAGGAAGTTGATCATCAGGCAGGTAATCTTGTAGATTGCCATAACCGGCCACCATCCTCGGAGCATTAGCGATGATGTTGCCGCTAGACACATTGAGCGGGGGGCACGATTGGTTTGCTTGTTCGCCGAGCTGGTCAATTTTTTTTTGCAGCTGCTCGTTCTCTTGACCTTTGATGTCTGACAATACTTCCCGACTGCTCCGCTTGGAGATATGTCTGTTCAGTAATGCGCTCATAGTTGGTTCTCAGTGGAGACTTTGCCGGTTTCCTCAGGGCATCGAGAGTGCGCTTTGCTTTCACCGGATCTACCTTCTCCTCCGAAGGTGGATGTCTCTTTGCTTTCACCCCTTAAAAGAACTCCTTCACATGGGTCCGCACGATCGTATCATTTTCCTCCTCGGTCCTCTCGTATGGTAACTTCTCTAGAGGCTTGAGAGGTGGACCGTATATGTATTGCCTCCCGCCTCTGGTTGTGCTGCTAGACGCCGGAGCAGACGGAGCGGCTGCGGCGTCTGTCTTATTTCGTGCTTGCTTACAAGGCGGAGGAGAAGGACTACGATGCGCCGGAGCAGCCGGGGCGGCGGCGAGTCTCTTCCGCCCTTGCTGGCGAGGCGGAGAAGGAGGAGGCTGCTGGCTGCTCGGGAGCGCCGGCGCAGGCGGAGAAGGAGGCGGAGTGCCGCCACGCGTGCCCTGATTGTCACTCGCTGGAGGAGGAGGCGGTGGAGGAGGCGGAGTTCCCTGACTCGCCGGAGGAGGAGGAGGAGGCGGAGGCGTCCAGTTCGGAAGGTTGATGAGCTCCTTCCGCCATAGGCATGGAGTCTTCAGAGCAGAACCCAGCCTAGTCTCCCCTTCACCGGTAGGGTGGTCAAGCAGGAGGTCCTCAAATCCCTCCGTTATTTCATCCACCATCACCCTAGCATATCCTTCTGGAATCGCCCCGGCAGTGATAAGTTGCTCCGGGTCCAGTAGGATAAAGAGAGCCAACAGCCGCCTTGACCTTCAAGTTCATCCATCGCGTCATAATGTGGCAATTTTGAGACTCCGTGATAGCATCCACGGGATAGCTGGCAGTAGCCGTCAAGACATGCTCCGGCTGAAGCAGCTCGGTGGAAGCCACACTGCTTCTCCGCTGAGATGGCGGGGTAGCTTCGGGGGAAGCTTCAGCAGGTCATTTGCTGCGATCTGCTGCTTCTCGTTCCTATTCTCGTTCCTCTAGCCCCATTACCCTTTCATGCAGCGCCTGCAGTTGGCCCTACTCCAGTTTCTTCCTCCTCTCGTGGGTTTTGTAACCCCCTGCATCCGGAAAACCAACCTTCCCCGGAATGGAGCCTGGCGTGCCTCGTGTCCGTCTAGAGTGCTCAAGATTCCCAAGGGCCATTGTGAGCTCGTCCTTCTCCCTGTCTGGAACGAACGTCCCTCGCTGTGCTGCATCGATATAGTGCCGAAGGTGCTTGACTGGTATTTGCAGTTACTCGTCCGTCCAATGGCACTTCCCTGATACAGGGTCCAAGGTTCCGCCAGCCCCGAAGAACCAAGTCCGGCAACGGTCTGGCCAGTACATTGTCTCTGGTTCGATCCTTTTTTCAAGCAGATCATTCTCGGCCTTGGACCACTTAGGCCGGGCTTTGAGGTAGCCACCTGACCCTGTGCGATGGTGAAGCTTCTTCTTCGCAACATTTTGCTTGTTTGTCGCCGACATCTTCTTACTCTTTTCCGATGTCTTGTGGGCCACAAATGCGGGCCAGTAATCTTTGATCTTCTCATATTTGCCGATGAATTCTGGTGTCTCTTCTTTGTCGACAAACTTGTTCAGCTCTTTCCTCCACCTCCTGAATAGGGTTGCCATCTTCTTAAGAGCACAAGACTTGATTAATTGCTCTTTAACTGGCTTCTCCGGATCCTCCTCTGGCGGTAGGGTGAAATTTGCCTTCAGCTGAGTCCAAGGATCTTCTTTCTGCATATCATTGACATAAGACACCTCAGGGTCTTCCTCCTTAGGCTTATACCATTGCTGGATGCTGATCGGGATCTTGTCCCTAACAAGAACCCCGCACTGAGCAGAAAATGTGCGCTTTGTCCGGATGGGTTCAGTCGGTTCGCCGTCGAGAACGATTTCTATGATCTCAAACTTTTCATCCGAGCTCAACTTTTTCTTCGGGCCACGTCTCCTTACCGAAGTTGTGCTCGATCCGGAGGGCAAGAAATTAAAAGGAAGAAAGATGAGAGTAATTAATATGTGTACATATACCAAACAAATGGATGCATCAATTAACTAGTCAGCACGGGCTTAACTAATATATATATACCTGGCCGGACTCGGTTCGGTCACCGGAGCAGTCAGCACGGTCTCCTTCTTGTACCTCCATTATATCACCGGAGCCATCATGATGATAGCCCTCTCCTTGTACCGGCATTAATGGGCCGAAGCCATCATGAACATAGCCCTCTTCTTCACCCAGTCCTTCCTGACCATCGGTGTCGTTGAGAAATGATGCAACTTCATCACTTCCTTGTGTGATTATGTCCCCCAACATCGCTTCTGTTTCTTCGTCTCGGGAGTGCTCCATAGTTTCTGCAAATATTTACAACATGTTAATTATTATTCAAACATGGTACAGATGGATATATATGTATATATATTAGTGGCAAACGTAGAACTAGCTAGCTAATCACAATAAGGAATCATGTTAGTGGCCTCGACGCTGCTTCTCTAGGGTTTGGGGTCGCCTCGACACAACGCTTCAAGGGTTTGGGGTGGCCTCGACGACAACGCTCTTTTAACTTGGTAAATTTGGGTGGCCTCGAGAGAGTTAATTTGTCGGGTAGGGGCACGGCGGGAGGGGGTAGGAGACCAACATCGTTTTCTCTCTAGGATTTGGGTGTCCTCGAGAGTTTTGGTCGAGCGAGAGGGCCGAGGGGGGTGCTGCCGTTGTATAAGTTATCACGGTCGAGAGGGGGTATATATATCGACCGCCCCTCATGTCGAAGTTATCTCGAGGGGGTTATATCGATAACGACGCGACATACATATACATGGGAAAATAATGTTATCGGGGAGGGGGTATCGGTACCCCCCCCCCTCGTGTTGAAGTTTCTTCTTTCTCCTCTATTCCTTTCTTTCTTCTTCTCCTCTTCTTTTTCTTCTTCTCCCTCGAGAAAGGAAAATAATTAAGGAAAAGGAAGAAAAGAGGAATAAGGAAGAAGAAGAAGAAAAAAAAGAAGAAAAAAAAGAGGCGAAGAAGAAAGGAATAGAGGAGAAGAAGCAAAAATAGAATTTTTTTTCTATTTTTTCTTCTTCTCCTCTATTCCTTTCTTCTTCTCCTCTTCTTTTTCTTCTTTTTTCCTCTTCTTATTTATTTCTCCTCTTCTCCCTCTCCTCTTCTTCTCCTTAATTTCTTCCTCTTCTTATTTTCCTTTTTCCTCTCATTCTTTTTCTTCTTCTTCTTCCTTCTTCCTTCTTCCTCTTTTCTTCCTTTTCCTTATTTTACTTTCTCGTCTACACTAACCTAAAATGCACTAACCTAAAATCGATATGTACTAACAACCTAAATAAAAAATTAATACATTGTTCATTGTTCATATGAATATACAAACATTTGCATATTTACAATAATTAATATCACCAAAAAATCTACGAACAGAAAAAATACTATTTTTTCTAAAAATCTATCTTTTGCATATATACATGAACATATATATACACAGAGAACATATATACATACATATATACATTTTTATAAAAATACAAAAAACAAAAAATCTAAAAAAAGGACATATAAACAGATATACACACATACATATACTCATACATATAAATATAATCAGGAATAAAACAACTATATATGTGAAAAAAAGGGGGAAGAGGGGGGCGGTGCCGGCCCTGACCAAAGGGAGAGGTGCGGCATGGTCGGGGTAGAGGCACGATGCGCGTCGGGGTAGAGGCGACGGCGGCGTGGTCGGGGAAGGGGCAGAGGCGACGACGGCGTGGTCGGGGCAGGGCGAGGCAGAGGCGACGATGGCGCAGGGCAGCTGGGGCGACGACGACGTGGTCGGGGCAGGGGCGCGCGGCGTGGTCGGGGCGGGCCGCCGGCGGCGTGCTCGGGGCAGGGCGGCTGCATGTCGATGAGGCAGCAAAGGGTGGCGACAGCGGCGACGGGGCGAGCTCGGGCAGCCTAGCGGCGTCGTTGGGGCGGGGGAATTGATGCAGATGAATCTGAAAAACGCCAAGTGCTTTCTTATATACTGAGAGTATTGGTCCCAGTTGGTGTCACCAACCGGGACTAATGCACCCTTTAGTCCTGGTTGGTGCCACCAACCGGGACCAAAGGCCTCTTTTTAGCAGTCCAAAGGGCGGGAAGCGGCGGCCTTTGGTCCCGGTTGGTGGCACCAACCGGTACCAATGCCCCCCCCTTTAGTCCCGGTTGGTGCCACCAACCGGGACCAAAGGCCCCTGTGCTGCCCGCGTCGGGGCCAAAGTTTAGTCCCACCTCGCTAGTTGAGAGGGGCGCGCAGTTGTTTATAAGCCCCACTGCCGCACCCCTCTCGAGCTCCTCTCCACCGTAGGCTTACGGGCCTACTTGCTATTGCTTTGCCTGATGGGCCTTCTGGGCCTACTGCGGGCCTGAATCCTGACCCATGGTAGGGTTTCTAGTCGTATTCAGGCTGTGGGGGCCCAGTAGGAGGTTTTTTTTTGTTTTTTTGTTTTCTTTACTTATTGTTGCTATTTTTTTCCAGTTTTTTTGTTTTGTTTTCTGCATTTTTTTTTGTTTTTTGCTTTATTTTTTTAATTCGTTTTGCTTTTAATTTTAGGAAAATTATAAACTTTCTGTTAGTGCCATTAGTTTTCAAATTTGAAAACACTTTTTTTGTTTTTTTGTTTTCTTTCTTTCTTCCTTTATTTTATTTTGTTTCTACTTACAACAAAATACTTACTGTTGCTATTTTTAATTATTTTCCAGTTTTTTTGTTTTGTTTTCTACATTATTTATTTTCTTTTGTTTTTTGCTTTATTTTTTAATTCTTTTTGCTTTTAGTTTTAGAAAAATTATAAACTTTCTGTTAGTGCCATTCATTTTCAAATTTGAAAACACTTTTTTTGTTTTTTTGTTTTCTTTCTTGCTTTATTTATTTTATTTTGTTTCTACTTACAACAAAATACTTATTGTTGCTATTTTTAATTATTACGAGGGCCAAACCATAAGACATTAAAGCATTCAAATGAACTCTGAAAAAGTTGAAAGTTGGCATGGTATCATAAATTCACCCACATAGCATTGCATGTACAAAACGAACAATGGTATCATACTCGTCTGTTACAAAGTTGGCATGGTATCATCATAATAGTTGCGGGAGAAAGTCTTCACTTTTTCTTTGCTTGTGTCATTTGCTTATTGCGCCGTAACCATGAATAATCTTCATCGTTTATCCGGATGCTGGGGTTAGCCTTGACTTTGAAGGGAGGAATTTCATGAAACTTTTCATAATCTTCAGACATGTCTGTCTTGCCCTCCACTCCCACGATGTCCCTTTTTCCTGAAAGAACTATGTGGCGCTTTGGCTCATCGTATGATGTATTCGCTTCCTTATCTTTTCTCTTTCTCGGTCTTGTAGACATGTCCTTCACATAGATAACCTGTGCCACATCATTGGCTAGGACGAACGGTTCGTCAGTGTACCCAAGATTTTTCAGATCCACTGTTGTCATTCCGTACTGTGGGTCTACCTGTACCCCGCCTCCTGACAGATTGACCCATTTGCACCTAAATAATGGGACCTTAAAATCATGTCCGTAGTCAAGTTCCCATATGTCCACTATGTAACCATAACATGTGTCCTTTCCCCTCTCGGTTGTTTCATCAAAGCGGACACCGCTGTTTTGGTTGGTGCTCTTTTGATCTTGGTCAATCGTGTAAAATGTATTACCATTTATCTCGTATCCTTTTCGAATCAATACAGTCAAAGATGGTCCCCTGGACAACAAGTACAACTCATCACAAACAGTGTTGTCACCTCTGAGACGTGCTTCCAACCAACTTCTGAAAGTCCTGATGTGTTCACATGTAATCCAGTCGTCGCACTGCTCCGAGTGTTTGGAGCGCAGACTGTTCATGTGTTCATCAATATACGGGGTCACCAAGGTAGAGTTCTATAGAACTGTGTAGTGTGCTTGAGACCAAGAATATCCATCCCTGCATATTATTGAGTCCCTTCCAAGCATGCCTTTTTCAGTCAGTCTCCCCTCATACCACGATTTAGGGAGACCTATCTTCTTAAGGCCAGGAATGAAGTCAACACAAAACCCGATGACATCCTCTGTTTGATGGCCCATGGAGATGCTTCCTTATGGCCTAGCGCGGTTACGGACATATATCTTTAGGACTCCCATGATCCTCTCAAAGGGGTACATATTGTGTAGAAATACGGGGCCCAAAATGACAATCTCATCAACTAGATGAACTAGGACGTGCATCATGATATTGAAGAAGGATGGTGGGAACACCAGCTCGAAACTGACAAGACATTGCACCACATCACTCCTTAGCCTTGGTATGATTTCTAGATTGATCACCTTCTGAGAGATTGCATTGAGGAATGCACATAGCTTCACAATGGCTAATCAGACGTTTTCTGGTAGAAGCCCCCTCAATGCAACCGAAAGCAGTTGCGTCATAATCACGTGGCAGTCATGAGACTTTAGGTTCTGAAACTTTTTCTCTGCCATATTTATTATTCCTTTTATATTTGACGAGAATCCAGTCGGGACCTTCATACTAAGCAGACGTTCAAAGAAGATTTCCTTCTCTTCTTTGGTAAGAGCATAGCCGGCAGGACCTTCATACTGCTTTGGAGGCATGCCGTCTTTTTCGTGCAAACGTTGCAGGTCCTCCCATGCCTCAGTTGTATCTTTTGTCTTCCCATACACGCCCAAGAAGCCTAGCAGGTTCACGCAAAGGTTCTTCGTCACGTGCATCACGTCGATCAAAGAGTGGACCTCTAGGTCTTTCCAGTAGGGTAGGTCCCAAAATATAGATTTCTTCTTCCACATGGGTGCGTGTCCCCCAGCGTCACTCGGAACAGCTAGTCCACCGGGACCCTTTCCAAAGATTATGTGTAAATCATTGACCATAGCAAGTACGTGATCACCGGTACGCATGGCGGGCTTCTTCCGGTGATTTGCCTCGCCTTTGAAATTCTTGCCTTTCTTTCGACATTGATGGTTGGTCGGAAGAAATCGACGATGGCCCAGGTACACATTCTTCCTGCAGCTTCCCAGGTATATACTATCGGTGTCAAGTAAATAGTGCGTGCATGCGTGGTATCCCTTGTTTGTCTGTCCTGAAAGGTTACTGAGAGTGGGCCAATCGTTGATGGTCACGAACAGCAACGCCTTTAGGTGAAATTCCTCCTGTTTGTGCTCATCCCATGTACGTACAGCGTTTCCATTCCACAGCTGTAAAAGTTCTTCAACTAATGGCCTTAGGTACACATCAATGTCGTTGTCGGGTTGCTTAGGGTCTTGGATGAGAACTGGCATCATAATGAACTTCCGCTTCATGCACATCCAAGGAGGAAGGTTATACATACATAGAGTCACGGGCCAGGTGCTGTGATTGCTGCTCTGCTCCCCGAAAGGATTAATGCCATCCGCGCTTAAAGCAAACCATACTTTCCTTGGGTCACTTGCAAACTCATCCCAGTACTTTCTCTCGAGTTTTCTCCACTGCGACCCGTCAACGGGTGCTCTCAACTTCCCATCTTTCTTACGGTCCTCACTTTGCCATCGCATCAACTTGGCTTGCTCTCCGTTTCTGAACAGACGTTTCAACCGTGGTATTATAGGAGCATACCACATCACCTTCGCAGGAACCCTCTTCCTGGGGGGCTCGTCGTCAACATCACCAGGGTCATCTCGTCTGATCTTATACCGTAATGCACCGCATACCGGGCATGCGTTCAGATCCTTGTACGCGCCGCGGTAGAGGATGCAGTCATTAGGGCATGCATGTATCTTCTGCACCTCCAATCCTAGAGGGATACGACCTTCTTTGCTGCGTATGTACTGTCGAGCAATTCGTTATCCTTTGGAAGCTTCTTCTTCAATATTTTCAGTAGCTTCTCAAATCCTTTGTCAGGCACAACATTCTCTGCCTTCCACTGCAGCAATTCTAGTACGGTACCGAGCTTTGTGTTGCCATCTTCGCAATTGGGGTACAACCCTATTTTGTGGTCCTCTAACATGCGATCGAACTTCAGCTTCTCCTTTTGACTTTCGCATTGCGTCCTTGCATCGACAATGACCCGGCGGAGATCATCATCATCGGGCACATCGTCTGGTTCCTCTTGATCTTCAGCAGCTTTGCCCGTTGCAGCATCATCGTGGACATCGTCTGGTTCCTCTTGATGTTCAGTAGCATCACCATATTCAGGGGGCACATACTTGTCATCGTACTCTTCTTCTTCGCCATCTTCCATCATAACCCCTATTTCTCCGTGCCTCGTCCAAACATTATAGTGTGGCATGAAACCCTTGTAAAGCAGGTGGGTGTGAAGGATTTTTCGGTCAGAGTAAGACTTCGTATTCCCACATATAGGGCATGGACAACACATAAAACCATTCTGCTTGTTTGCCTCAGCCACTTCGAGAAAATCATGCACGCCCTTAATGTACTCGGAGGTGTGTCTTGAACCGTACATCCATTGCCGGTTCATCTGCGTGCATTATATATAATTAAGTGTGTCAAAAATCATTACAGAACATCATGAATAGATAATTAAGTGACCAAATTAATAGAAGTTCATCATCACATTAAAACCAAAGTACATACATAGTTCTCATCTAACAACATAAAGCTTTGCAGAGCATCTAAATTAATTAAACCATACATTGAAACTATGTAAAACATTTCAATGCGAAAACAAATGCGATCATAATCGCAACCAATGTAACAACTGATCCAACGGCATAATGATACCAAGCCTCGGTATGAATGGCATATTTTCTAATCTTTCTAATCTTCAAGCGCATTGCATCCATCTTGATCTTGTGATCATCGACGACATCCGCAACATGCAACTCCAATATCATCTTCTCCTCCTCAATTTTTCTAATTTTTTCCTTCAAGAAATTGTTTTCTTCTTCAACTAAATTTAACCTCTCGACAATAGGGTCGGTTGGAATTTCCGGTTCAACAACCTCCTAGATAAATAAAATCTATGTCACGTTGGTCGGCATAATTGTCATAAACAATAAATGAACCAATAGTTATGAAAAGATAATATATACCACATCCGAATCATAGACAGGACGAGGGCCGACGGGGGCGGATACCAAAACCATCGCACTATATAAGATGCAATAATAAAAGTAAGAAAATTATACAAGTATCTATATAAACATACAAGTAAGAATTTTTTTCCTTTCAGAAAGAAGATAAGAACAAGAGGCTCACCACGGTGGTGCCGGCGATGAGATCGGCGCGGGCGATCGACGGCGGTGAAGACGGGGACGGGACGTGACGGACCGCTAAACCTAGACAAATATTGAGGAAAATGGAGCTTGGAGGCCGAGCTTGGAGAGGAGAAAGCTTAAGTAGTGTGGTTCGGGCATTCCATCGAACACCTCATGTGCATAGGAGGTGAGCTAGAGCACCACAAAGCTCTCCCCTCGCCGGCCACGAAAAACAGAGCAGTGGGAGTGCTCTGCTCGCGGGCGAGGGGTATATATAGGCAATTAATTGGTCCCGGTTCGTGGCAAGAACCGGGACTAAAGGGCAGCCTTTGGTCCCGGTTCAGGCCACGAACCGGGACCAATGGTGGTGGGCCAGGAGCGAGGCACATTGGTCCCGGTTCGTCCCACCAACCGGGACCAAAAGGTCCAGACGAACCGGGACCAATGGCCCACGTGGCCTGACCGGCCCCCGGGGCTCACGAACCGGGTCCAATGCCCCCATTGGTCCCGGTTCTGAATTGAACCGGGACTAATGGGCTGACCTGGCCTGGACCATTGCCCCCTTTTCTACTAGTGTAGGAGTACGTTCCCCCTTTCCTAGTCCAACTAGGAGGGGATGGAAAGAGGAGGAGGGGAGAAGGAAAGAGGGGGCCGGCCCCCAAAGCCCTAAACCAATTCGGTTTGGGCCTAGGGGGGCGCACCCTACACTTCCTTACTGCCATCTATTTCCACTAAAGCCCATGAAGGCCCATTGACCCTTCCGGCGAATTCCCGTAACTCTCCGGTACTCCAAAAAATACGCGAATCACTCGGAACCTTTCCGATGTCCGAATATACTTGTCCAATATATCGATCTTTACGTCTTGACCATTTTGAGACCCTCGTCATGTCCCCGATCTCATCCGGGACTCCGAACTACCTTCAGTACATCAAAACACATAAACTCATAATACCGATCGTCACCGAACTTTAAGCGTGCGGACCCTAAGGGTTCGAGAACTATGTAGACATGACCGAGACACGTCTCCGATCAATAACCAATAGCGAAACATGGATGCTCATATTGGGTCCTACATATTCTACAAAGATCTTTATCGGTCAAACCGCATAACAACATACGTTGTTCCCTTTGTCATCGGTATGTTACTTGCCCAAGATTCGATCATCGGTATCTCAATACCTAGTTCAATCTCGTTACCGGCAAGTCTCTTTACTCGTTATGTAATGTATCATCCCGCAACTAACTCATTAGCTACATTGCTTGCAAGGCTTATAGCGATGTACATTACCGAGAGGGCCCAGAGATACCTCCCCGACAATCGGAGTGACAAATCCTAATCTCGAAATATGCCAACTCAACATGTACCTTCGGAGACACCTGTAGAGCTCCTTTATAATCACCCAGTTACGTTTTGACGTTTGGTAGCACACAAAGTGTTCCTCCGATAAACGAGAGTTGCATAATCTCATAGTCATAGGAACATGTATAAGTCATGAAGAAAGCAATAGTAACATGCTAAACGATGAAGTGCTAGGCTAACGGAATGGGTCAAGTCAATCACATCATTCTCCTAATGATGTGATCCCGTTAATCAAATGATAACTCATGTCTATGGCTAGGAAACTCAACCATCTTTGATCAACGAGCTAGTCAAGTAGAGGCATACTAGTGACACTATGTTTGTCTATGTATTCACACATGTATTATGTTTCCGGTTAATACAATTCTAGCATGAATAATAAACATTTATCATGAAATAAGAAAATAAATAATAACTTTATTATTGCCTCTAGGGCATATTTCCTTCAACAATTTCTAGCTTGCACTCTGCTAATGCTATGTGACTCTGACTATGAAGAAGAAGTGGACGACTCAGTTTGTATAACTGTTTGGGAGGCAAAACAACTTCATGCGACAACATGTCTGGCCGATGGAATCCCCTACTGCTCCTACACTGCTATTAGCAGTGTAAGAGACGTGCGACAACATGCCAATGGAGGGATGAAACAAGGTTGTACAAATGTTGAACAAATAAAAGGGCCTTACACTCTTGGGCAAGTAGAAGAAGGAGCTCTATACCTATGTGGTTGTGATTGTGTACCTACCTATAGGTGGTGAGAATTATCAATTTTTTAGCAACGGTGCCCATGTCTTTAATTGCATCGAATGATGCAACGGATGCATACAACTATTACTCCTAACATACTACATGAGAGTACCTACAACATGTGATTGTGACTTGGTCGGAGATATTGAAGTGTTGGGTGAGGACTAAGGATATTAAATAAGACAAAATAAAATACTAGGAACATACTTCAACTAATTTGCTAAGCTTACTGATCGGCATAACACCGTCACTTCTAGCCTAGAGTTTAAAACTATCTAGCCTTGTTTTTCAGTCGATATTCGTCTCGAAAAATATATACATAATTGCAGTGAAGTCACCGATCAATCTTGGTCACAACTCACTAGTACACGCCGCTAGAACAAGAACAATGTGTCTATGTACTGCTACTGCTGCTGTGTATGGCTGCTGATGCTGCAACTACTACAAACTAGTAATATCTTCAAAGTACTCACCCAGAAATATAGTGGTTCAGCCTGTGTGTACTCCCTCCGTCCGGAAATACTTGTCATCAAAATGAATAAAAGGGGATGTATCTAGATGTACTTTAGTTCTAGATGCATCCCTTTTTGTCCATTTTGATGACAAGTATTTTCGGACGGAGGAAGTATTAAATAAGATAAATAAAATGCTAGGAACATACTTCAGTTAATTCGTTAAGCTTACTGATCGGCATACCATCTTTACTTCTAGCCTAGAGTTTAAAACTTTGAGACATGCTTGGTACAACATGTGCAACATACTTGTCCCCCTCTGGCTTGGTCAGGATGGGGTATAGGCGAAGAGCAGCCAAGGCGTCATCGCCATGCTAGGTGGAGGTGAGCTACTGGCATCGTCGACTCAGGATGGAGGTGTAGAGGAGGTAAGGAATTATTGACCACAAGATCATGGTGGAGGGGAGAAGCAGCCAAGCAGGTAAGGTACTTTCGACCAACGGTATCAGGGTGGAGGCGATGCGCGAGCTCTATCGGCTTGTAGTGTGGAGGGGAGGTGTTACCACATGCTTGAGTAAATTGTAGGTGGACACGAGGCAGCATTGCACTGAGGTCTAAGTCGTCGGGCCCGGGGTGGGGGCAATATGGCCAATGCAGTACATCATCGTGCTAGGTACTCCCTCCGTCCGAAAATACTTGTCATCAAAACGAATAAAAGGAGATGCATCTAGATGTATTTTAGTTCTAGATACATCCCTTTTTGTTTATTTTGATGACAAGTATTTTCGGACGGAGGAAGTACCACACTGGCTAGAGCGGGAGGAGAGAGGGTTGTAGGCTGATTTTGCGCAAAGAGTTATGGTTTGTATGCTGAGAGAGCTAGAGTGTGACGAGCGCGACAATGACTGATCATATTAAACATGGATACCCATCTTTTCATATGTGTTAGATGAAGTTATTGTGATGCATCCTCTCTCTAGCATTTATTTCTGTCCAAAATGTCTTGAGAAAAAGTGGTACCTAGCTAAGGCCACGATGGAGATCCGTGGCACGCTGAACATGCTTCTTGATGCCGCTCATTCCGAGGAAGTAAAGACACACAAAATTTTGTGCATGGACCTACCTATTGGGTGCTCTGGCTAAGAGGATCAAGCTTGTGTGGCACAAGAATGTAGACGAAGAAAAACAGGTCTATATAGACCATTAGTAGTAGGAACAAATTGAGGAAGAATCCGATAGTGGCAGGGGAGGGGTAGGAGGGACGGTGATGGAGTAGTTTGGAAGGTGCCTGAAGCCACGCACTTGGGCATTTTAAAGTCTACTCGAGCGATGACCCATGACGCTAAAAATGGGCTTGAGCAACCATCGTACAGAACATGGGGACACCGCTTGGGATGCGGGGGTTCTTTTTGTAGTGTTTAGTAAGGAAATATAGATTTAACACTTCAGCCTATGTGATATTACATTACACAAAAGAAATACAAGGAACATACCTCAATTAATTTGTATGCTTACTAATCGACAGAGCATCTCACTTATGGCATAGAGTTTTAAACATTATGCATTAATTAGTATGTATGAGTACCGTACGAAGACATGCTGGTACAACATGTGCAACATACGTGCCCTCTTCTCGTTTGGGCGGGACGATGGTAGAGGCGAGGAGCAGGCCAGGCGTTGTCGCCAAGCTAGGTAGATGTGGAGATGAGCTACTGACATTATCTACTGGGGGTGGAGGTGAGGTATAGTCAGGAAGATGATGAGGCAAGGAAGAAAGAAGTGAGGTACTATCGACCGATACGCCATTCTATTACCTAAGATAGTGTGATATAGACGGATCTAACTAAACACATTAGATATGGGTGCATGTCTTCTGGTACCCGTCAGATGCAGTTATGGCGACGCATCCCATCTCTAGCGGTTATTTTTTGCCAAAACGTCATGAGAAAAGGTGGTACCTAACTAACGTCACCGCATAAGATCCTCCGACGATTAACATGCTTCTTTTTTTTTTTGAGGGGGATTAACATGCTTCTTGATGCCGCTCATTTCGAGGAAGTGATGAAACACAAACTTCTGCCCCTGCATGGGCGTACCTATAGTGTGCTCTGGCTAAGACGATCAAGTGGTTGTGTGGCGCATGAATGTAGATGAAGGGAAATATGTATATATACTAGACCATTAGTAGCAACGAAGTACTCCCTCCGTCCAGAATACTTGTCATCAAAATGGGTAAAAGAAGATGTATCTAAAAGATTTTCGGACGGAGGGAGTAGTAGTAAGAAAGAGTCTGAGAGGATTAAATTGCAAAAAACTATCACAATTGAGGGCCCTAATTCACAAAACCACCATCATTCGATTTTTTTTCAAAAAACCACCAACATTGTACTGACAATTATTAAAAAACGCTGATAGCTCGATTAGAGCAATTTAAGTTGAAAACTGGCACCTGGTCCTGCTGTCAGGTGCCACGTGTCGCTGGGCGAGACGGCGCTACTGGTCAACCACGTCTCGACTGACCTTTCTCCACATGCAATCGCCAGGAGAGGTGGAGCGCCTCGCACCTCCGTAGTCCGTTACACAGGCACGATCCCCGCTGGCTCCGTCCAGCCGGACCTCTAGCGGATGAGCCTCCCAGCGCCGCCGCCTCCGGCGGTCTAGCCCTCCCTTCTATTCCCGCGACGCTGCTCTCTCGTGCTCGTGGCGCAGCGGAGCAGCATCTAGCCGGCCGCGAGGCAGCTCCTGCACGGGCTCGTGGCATAGCTGACTAGAAGCGGGGCTGTTGACGGAGGTCGCCGGAGCCCATATGGTCGAGGTCGCCATGTCGGAGATGGGGAGGTGCAGCTCGTCGGAGTTAGAGTAGATGGGGAGGCGCGGCGAGGCGCTCTGTACAAGGTTGCATAGCATTCTCGAGCCGGCGCCACATGCTACTCCATCCGGCCGCCACCCGCTGCTCCCTCCGGCCACCGCCACCGGCTGCTCCGCTGCCGCAGCAGAGAGCGAAGAAAGAACGGCAGGGTGCCGGAGGCTTGCCTCGCCTCGCCGGAGCGCAGGATCCCTACGGATCGGGGCGGCGGTTGTTGAGTGGATCAGGGCGTCGGCGGCTGCTGTGCAGATTGGGACTGCGAGGGCTGTCGTGTGGACGGTACAGGGGAGTAGGATGGCTATGACTGTGTTTTTTTAGAGGAGAAAAAGATCACACTGACATGTGGGCCCATGTCTATTTTAACGGTCAACTAATTTGTAGTCAAACGCTGTCAGTTTTGGTTGCCACGTCATTGCTTATAGTGGGGCTTGTATGTCAGTTTAGAGTCAGCAAGTGTTTATCTAAGGAGTAAATTGCTGAAAGCCACCACATTTGTGGCTAGGGTACTGCAAAACTACCGCTTTTATCAAAAATCATAAAAAACCACCAACTCTGAGGCAAGTGAGTAACAAATCACACCAATTCACAGATTATCTCGCACAAATAGCAAAACTGACTGGTGGGACCCACTTGTCGGTCCAACCTGGCATGTCTATGTGTACACTTTGCTGACGTGGAACGTGGGTCCCACATGTCATCCACCCACCTCCTTTTCCCTCTCTTCTTCTTCCCCATCCTCTTCTCCTTCCCCGTCCTCCTCAGGTGCGGCCATGGAGCTCCAACGGAAGCGGCGGGCTGCGGTGGTGCATCTCAGGTGCGGCCATGGCCGTGGTGTTCCTGCTGGGGCACGCGCACTCGGCCCAGCCTTCTCTCGCTGGGACACGGGCAGCCAACCCGGCCTTCTCCCGCTGGGTGAGCACGTTGATGGGAGGCGGCTGGAGGAAAGGGAGGAGCCGCCGTGAGGGCCCGACGGCGGATCCCGGCGGCTGTAACCGGATCTCGGTCGCGGGCATCGAAACCACCCCGTGCGTGCGTGCATCGTAAACGTGGGCATCGGAACCACCCCGGATCTCGGCGGCGGATCCCGGCGGCTGTAACCAGATTGGGCCGCGTCACGGCAGGACTGCCTCAGGCAGCTCGGGCTCCAGGCACGTGCGCCGCCGGCATGGCTACCTCGACGGGAGGGACAATCGCCGGAGCTGGAGCGGCGCTGCTCGCTAGCTCAGGCTCCGGGCACGGCTCACCGGGCTCGTGCGCCGCCGGCATGGCTACCTCGATAGGAGGCGCACTCACCGGAGCTGAAGTGGCGTTGTTCGCCGTTAACCTCGCATGCCTACCTCGCCGGGAACCAGGAGTCGAGGCTGTCGCCGTTGGGGCAGGGCCAGAGTCAACGGGGAGAGAGAGGGAGGGGAAGATAGATGTAAGAGGCATGGGGCTACCATGTGGGACCCTTGGCCACAACAACGTATTGTCCATGTAGATATGCCAAGTGGACCCGACAGGTGGGCCAACCCTGTAAGTTTTCCTATTAGTTGCGGCTTGCAGCTCGTTTAGTGCAATCTGTTACTCACTTGCCTCGGAGGTGGTGGTTTTTTATGATTTTTGACAAAAACGGTAGTTTTGCAATACCCTAGCTACAAATGTGGTGGCTTTCAGCAATTTACTCTTATCCAAGTGATCAGCGTTTTTTGAATGTTGGTGGGTTTTTGAAAAAAAACTGAATGGTGGTGATTTTGTGAATTAGGGTCCTGAATTGTGGTAGTTTTTTGCAATTTACTTGTCTGAGAGCGGTTGGGCAGGGATAGGAGGGACGCTGATGGAGTTTTTTTTTTGTGCGCTGATGGAGTAGTTTGGAAGGTGGCCGAAGCGATGCTCTGGGCATTTTAAAGTCCAATAATTCTACACTTACGTACAATTACGGGACTGTTACGTAAACCTTCCACTAATCCCTCCGCTCCCTATTCTAACTGTGGGCCCCGCCCTCCTGATTTCCAACTAACAAATCATCAGATGCCACGACGGTTTCGTAAAGGAGTTTACGTAAAAAGATTACGTAAGTGTAGCAAAGCCATGTGCGACTTCCCAACGAGCCGAGTTCTTCGTGGAGAAACAAAACTACCCAACGAGCCGAGTTACGAATCGCATTTGCACTAGTCGGTCCAGATTTTTCTCAAAAAAAAAAAAAAAAAAAACAGTCGGTCCAGATTCGAGGAGCAGGTATAACTGGTAAGCCATTCTAAAAAAAAGGGTAACTGGTAAGCTCCTGAATTTCCGGAAGGAAGCGCTTCAAAACGATCAAATCCCAACAAAACCTAAGAAGTATCGGAGCGATCGAGGCGGCCTAGCATTAGCCGTCAGCAACGCCGACGCATCAAAATCTTCGCACCGCTATCCAATGGCGAAGACCGCGGGCAACAAGGCGCAGCACCCCTGCTGCAGCATCTGCGCGGAGCCGACGGCGCCGTCGGACTTCCACCGCGGCGGCAGCGCCTGCGCGCACGCCTTCTGCGGGGCGTGCATCACGGGCCACGTCCGCGCCAGGCTCGAGTCCGGCCCCGGCGCCGCCGCCGCCGTGCGGTGCCTGTACGCGTCCTGCGGCGGCAAGCTCGACCCGGAGCTGTGCCGCGCCGCGCTCCCGGCCGACGTGTTTGAGCGGTGGTGCGCCGCGCTGTGCGAGTCCATGTTCGTCGGCGCGCGCAGGACCTACTGCCCCTTCCCCGACTGCTCGGAGATGATGGTGGCCGACGACGAGGACGAGGAGGAGGACGACGAGGAGGGTGAGGGTGGGAAGCCCGTGACGCAGTCGGAGTGCCAGGTGTGCCGGCGGCTGTTCTGCGCCCAGTGTGCCGTGCCGTGGCACGCGGACGTCGACTGCGCCGCGTACAAGAGAGGGGACAGGAGCAGGGAGGACCTGATGCTGATGGAGATGGCCAGAGAGAAGAAGTGGAGGCGGTGCCCCAAGTGCGACTTCTTCGTGGCAAAACGGGATGGCTGACTGCACATTATCTGCAGGTAAATATTGCGCTTCTTTCTCTCCCGGGTGACTGCATGCGGGGTTCAGAATTGCAACCAAAATTTGTCCACGTTCAATGAAATTTACACGGAGCAGCTAAAAAATAATTGGGTACCGTAAAATCGAGAGCTTGTTAACAGATCAATGCAGGGATAGGGATGACAGGCCCTGTTGGGATGAAGATATATATTTAAAAAAAAACTGAGCGAGACGATGCATGGCTTTTTTGAGTTATTTTGTGTAGATACTTTTTTGTTAACCTCAAACCAGAGAAGCTTTCTTTGTGGAGTAATTGTTTAGTGGTACAGGTTGTTAGCGTTGTTGCATGAAAGTCATGATGGCTAAAGAATTGATGGTTGCAAAATTGTACAGGTGTGACTTTCAGTTCTGCTATGGATGTGGCGCTAAGTGGAGGTCTGCTGGGTGTTCTTGTGATGACGAGGAGCATGATGAGAGTGAGGATCAAGATGATCTCGTTGACATGTGAGCATGTGACCATTATGATATATGTGTCACATGCCATGGTGTTATGAAATTCAGGCTGGTTAGAGAAATATTTTGAAGTATTATATGGTCCGTACGTGCTAGAGAAATTGAAACACTTAATGTTTTTGCTACATGCAATTCTGAAACTTTTGTTGATATAGTAAACATTGTTCTTCAGCATAGTGTGAAATTGCCACAACCCATCATATCTAACGCATATTTTGTTAGATTTGTGCCCGAAAGTATTCAAAGAAATGATCATTTGTATTGATCACACTAGTGTGGGAGCGCTACAGCAGCGATCGATGCCACGGCGCTATTGCAGTTCAACAAGCGCCATAGCTTGTTTGACCTGCTCTTTCTCTCCCAGGGATTTCTCCGTCCTCTCTATCGTTCACATGTAACATCTTTGTCAAGCTTCTGCGTGGTCGGCTGGTGATCTATAGCCGTGCCATGGCCATGTTTGGCAATCGTATAATTAATTAATGGCAAGCATATATGCATGATTGTTAATTTGCCCCATATGTGGTGGTGGTACTTTGCACTATGTTTCAGAATGGAAATGAGGATGAAGCAACAAGTGATCCATGGATATTACACGACACTTGTAGAATCTGATGCCAGAATTATATCCACGGTAGGATAGTAAAATTATCAGCAAACAACCGCAACCATGGCATGGCATGAGCCACACGTGCTCAACATCTTGTGAGGAATGAGAAGATGGTGGGGATGGGGCCATGGAGATGGAGATGAGCAACAATCCCAGAAAGTCTAATGGGGTAATAGTTTGGAAGATGAATGAAACAACACTATATGGCATTAAATTCTCACAAGGGGAGTGATCTCTGAAATTCATTAGTTAAGCTTATTAATGAGCATAGCCTCTTTGCCTTCTAACCTACATTACTACCTATGCTTAGTGCCACATTCTCTAGAGCGGGAGGCGAGAGGGCATGCGATTGAATTGCACATGCAGTTAGGTTTGTGTGATGGCATTTTGGAAACTAAACCATCCACTTGAGATGATTGGCGTACCACAATCTAATCACCCAATATGGTGTAATGCATGCGGTCATAGCTAGCACAAACCATTAGATATGGAGGCCCATTTTGGTGCAAAGGAACCACCATGCTTCATATATCTTCTGGTACACATCATATGTGATTGTTCTAGTGTAACCTATCTCTAGGATCTTTTCTACCCAAGAAGTATGAAAAAAGTGGTATCTAAGGCGGTTTCATACTCGGTAGAGATGTGTCGTTATAGTTGGGTCATTCTGTACTAGTGTATTTACTGCCCCACTCCCCTCTTGGACATTATTATCTTGGACTGCACAATCCTCTCAAACGGTTAACATGCTTCCTGATGTCGCTCATTTGAGGGAAGTGAAGCAACATAAGCTTTCACGTCTGCATGGATATAACTAAAGCAATGCTGCACTCTGGACGAAAGGATCAAGCTTGTGTGACACGAGAGAGTAAGAAAGAGTCTTGAGAGTGGTATGTTTATTTAAGAGTGTAGGTGCAAAAGATTGCGAAAAGGCGACTATGACTTGAAAAAGGCTTTATGATGGGCATATAGAAGGATTCAGGAAATCCTTGCAGAATGATGCACTTAAATGGCACATGTTAATTCAGAAAATTCTGCACCTTGAATGTTGAGGAAATGCATGGTGGAGAAAATGAGATTCATATTCATGACTATGTACTTGAACATATGAATGACATGGTTCTAGCTAGCCAGGATCCATGATGAGTCGTTCTATTTTACAAATATAATATTATATGAGGAACCTTCTAATATTATTGTTTTGGTAATAAATTAACTTCACCTTGGGTGAAAATGTCCATGCTGTGCAGAATCACTCAATCAAATCCTCAATCATTCATTTTAGTCACACACATGGTACCATGCCGCAGTGGAATTGCTTTTAGGTTCATAAAGCAATACATTAAATGATGAATTATAAATCAGAAATTTAGAAAGCGTATGGTTATCGGGCAAGCCCTTGCTTAGCCTGGTCCAGCAAGGAAGCGTAGGATTCAGTTCCTGGGCAAGATTGCCTTGTTACCAGCGGTTTCCAGCTTTTTTCTTCAGTTGAGGCAGCGAGCCGATGTGGCTCGCCTCCATCGGCAAGGCTAGCCTTGCGAGGTAAACAGGCAAGCGATCCAAATGCTCCCTAAACTGCTCCTCGCCATAACTCCATTCATACAGTCCTCCAATCTATCCACTCTTTTTTTATCCTAGATATATGTGTTTTTGGTCCTTGTTTACCACTCGAATGAACATTCAAATTATGGAAGCAAGGGATCATTCAACTTCTGGTCAATGCTTGCCACGCGACTGAACATTCAAATAGTTACCATCACATTAGGAAAAAGTTGGCTATTAATACAATTTGGTGTCACCAGTGCTTCATCCCAATCCTGCTCCATATTTCTTCGCCTGGCTCTTGGAAAAATGCATGGCCTCGTCCTATGTCAGCCTCTTCCTATGTCAAGTTCATTGCCTGTTATCTCAGGATGTAGACCAAGGAGATACGAAACATGGATCAACACACTGTAAACAACAGTAACTAGATCCTCGCAGGATGCTGCCATGGGTTTTCCTGGTACCACTCATTCCTAGCTAGGTACATGTGTGATGTGTATGTGTCATCTGTTTGGTTGTGGGGTTGTCATATATCTTTGCTCGATTAATCGAGGGCTCATCCCAAGGGTGTCAAAAGTGTGTATGTATATATACAAGGTGTCCACGAGGCTTACATGTACCATAATGTATTTGTGTACCGTATAAAGAAGCTCAGAGAGATGCAATAACTGGAGCCAGATGCTGACGTGCATGAAGTGGAGGCCAGTACGAACCGGATAAATTTGTCATTTGACTAGTAAGTTGGCTCCTCTCACTGAGTAAAAATCAATTTCATGGACCAACGGGCAGAGACACTTGTTTCTAGGACTTTTTCGAGAAAAAGACACTTGTTTGTAGTACTTTACTGTACTCCCTAGGTAATGCAGTAGTTAATTGCATCAGTGATGCAAAGACAGGAGCGCGGCAGTTGAGATACAATATTCGCTATTTGTAGGTACACCATGCCCTGATATATATGAAGCTCCACAGCATCTATTTATCCATGTGCATGATACTCTTTCTTCCTCTCTTTTTTCTTACTCTGTTTCATCCCTCTGTTGCCTTTTTAATCCACGCCATGTCTCCTACACTGCTAAACAAGCCACAAGAAGAGCAAGAACAAACATATTTTGAGCTCTATTCCTGCCTTTGAAGTATCTAATAGCATAGATTATTCTTGGACGATGCTACTAGCTAGGAATGGGCGGTGTCAAGAAGAATTCTCTTTTTTCATGGCTCAGCTCGTGTCTTTCGAGCAGCTACCTGAAAACATCGTCCACCATATGCACCCATTGGAATTGCACTGAGGCCAACTCCAACGCGTGACCCCAAGCGGAAGTCCGTTTGGTCTGGATTTGATTCGTTTGGGGTGGCAAAATGGACGCCCATGTCCGTTTTGTGCCGGCCTAGTGTCAAGGCACCCAACACGTCGCCACGTCCCCAACTTGTCCGTGCTAGGATTTAAAAAAAACATAAAAAAGCATGGAAAACTCAAAAAAAAAACAGTGTAGAATAGCTTAAAACATAAAAAACTTAATTAAACAGCCCACTGATCGTCACGGCCCATGCACAATACATAAGATGCAGTTAAAAGAATATAAAGAATATAATGCGCCCCCTGCACGCCGCAGAAGTCGTCGCTGCCAATGCCAATGCCAGCGCAACTACCGTCTTCAGGCGCCACCATCCTCGTCGTTGTTGGTCAAGTCGATGTAGGGTGGGGGCGTCCAGAGGTGGGGCGGTGTCCCCCAGGATGGGCTGGGCGCGTGCTATACAAGCTGCGGCGTTGACAGAGGTGGTGACTACGGCGCCCATGCACGCTGAGGGAGTCCTGGATTAGGGGGTCCTCGGACAGCCGGACTATGTACTTGTGTCGGACTGTTGGACTATGAAGATACAAGATTGAAGACTTCATCTCGTGTTCGGGTGGGACTCTCCTTTGCGTGAAAGGCAAGCTTGGCAATTCGAATATGTAGATTTCCTTCTCTGTAACCGACTCTGTGTAACCCTAGCCCCCTCCAGTTTCTATATAAACCGGAGGGTTTAGTCCGTAGGACAAGAACAATCATAATCATAGGCTAGCTTCTAGGGTTTAGCCTCTACGATCTCGTGGTAGATCAACTCTTGTAATACTCATATCATCAAGATCAATCAAGCAGGAAGTAGGGTATTACCTACATTGTGTCCCCCGCCTCCTGTTATCATTAACCTTAGACGCACAGTTCGGGACCCCCTACCCGAGATCCGCCGGTTTTGACACCAACACACGCTCCCCCGTTGGCTCCTCCTTCACCTCCTGCTTAACGTCCAGCTCCGGCACGTACACGTCTCCGGAGGCCGACAGCTCGAGCATCACCTGCAGACCCTCCCGCTCCTCCTCCTGTTGGCGCCTTTACTCCCGCTCGGAGTCCTCCATGATGGCCTGCAGGAGCCGCTCCTCCTCCTCGGCCATCATGGCGGGAGGCTGCGGGGGTGGCGGCGACGGGGAGGGAGACGGCGTCGGCGTCAGGCCACGCACTCTTGGCGGGCTCGATGCTCGCACACAAGGCACACAGGGCGCACTCTGGGACACACGGGGCGGGCTACGACTATGGCCAGTAAAAATGGTTTGCCGGCGCATGTCGTGCTCATCCTGGAACCATGTAACCATGTGTCCTAGAGGGGCGAGTTGACGTTGTACCTGCGATCGGCGAGGAGCTGGCGTGGAACCTGGCGCAACAACGGGCAATCTCGTGCAGGCGGGCATGGCCGCTCGCCGGGACGGGGAGAATGGACACCCGGGATCCAAGCCAGTTCTTCTCCTCCAGCATTCCGCACCCCTCCTCCGACAGCCACATAGGTACCATCAGCTCCTACAGTACTTTCCATGCTCGACAACTGTCAAGTGAAATATCTGGGTCTCACAATGGGATCAATGTGCTGCAGCGATCACCATTATTTGTTAGCTGATTGGAGGAAAAGCTCATCCTTGCCACTATACAGTCAACGGACATGAGTACAACATGGGTTACTATCTGGTTGACGGTTTCTATCCTCTGTGGGCTACCTTTATCAACACTATCTCTAGCCCAGTTGGCTAGAAAAAGGCTCACTCTGCCCAAAGACAAGAAGTAGTTAGAAAGGATGTTGAGAACGCATACGGAGTTCTGTAAGCATGTTTTGCAGTTGTTCGTGGACCAGCTAAACAATGGGATGCGAAGACCTTGCAGGAGGTGATGTCCTGTTGTGTGATCATGCACAACATGGCCGTGGAGGATGAGGGTGATGATGCTGCCGCAAGTCTTGAATTTTAGAACATGTGTGATTGTATTGAACTTTCTGATAAGAATCTGGCCACATTTGAAGAGTTTGCTCAAATGCATCAACAAATTCGGCATCGAGCAACTCACGAGCAACTGAAATAAGATATGATTGAGCATCTATGGGCAGTTAAAGGGGACAACAATGTTTGGGTGTAATATTTGAACTTTTTTAATTAGAACTATCGCTGCATTTGAACATTTGAACTATTGTAGACAATATATGTGGCCATTTGAGTGTGTGGGCTAAAAAAATTGGGGCAGGATAAATTTGGGCAGTGTAGAATGGCCGGCTCCCGTGCGCCGACTGGTCCCTCCTTGTCCGTGGACAGATGCCGAAGCATATTTGTGGGCCAGCCTTGGAGATGACCTTAGCAACGACACCGATTAATTGGGGTGGAGGCTAGCCGGTGAGTGTTTGGGACCCCCTTGTCCGTGGACTGGTCCCACCTTGTCCATGGACGGATGCCGACATGTTTTCGGGTCAGCCATGGAGATGCCCTTAGCAACGACACCGGTTAATTGAGCTGGAGGCTAGACGGTGAGTGTTCGAGGTCTATCTATGCATCTATGCTTGGTGCCACATTCTCTAGAGCGGGAGGCGACAGGGCCTGAGATTGATTTGCGCATGCAGTTAGAGTTTCTGTGATGGGGTTTTGCAAAATAGACCATCCAGTCCAGATGGCTGGCGCACCACAATCAATCGCCCAAGATGGTGTAACACGTGCGCTCGTAGCTACGAAAACCCATTAGAGATGGAGGCCCATTTTGGTGCATAGGAACCACCATGCTCCATGTATCTTGTGGCACACATCAGATGTGATCGTTCTAGTGTAACCAATCTCTAAGTTCTTTTTTAGCCAAGACGTATGAGAAAAGGTGGTACCTAAGGCGGTTTCGTAGACTGACAAGAGCTGTGGCGTTATAGTTGGTTCGTTTTGTACTAGTGTAGTCTACTGCCCCACTTCCCTCTTTGACAATATTATCTTGGACTGGAGAATCTCCTCACACGCTTAACATGCTTCCTGATGTCGCTCATTCGAAGAAAGTAAAGCTAACACAAGCTTCCTGATGTTGCACTCTGGCCAAGAGGATCAAGCTTGTGTGACATAAGAGAGTAAGAAAGACTGTTGAGAGTGGTATGGTTATTTAAGAGTGTAGGTGCACAAGAATGAGAAAAGGCGACTATGACTTGAAAAGGGATTTATGATGGGCTTGTAGTCATGGATTCTGGAAACCCTTGCAGAATGGCCCACTTAAATGGCACATATGAATTCAGAAATATGTGCACCATGAATGTTGAGGACATGTTGGAGAAAATGATATTCATTTTCATGGCTATGTTGTTCAACATATGAATAAGGGATAATTGGTTTTATGCCCCTAGTTGGGTCACACTCGACAAGTTTACCCCTAGTTTTCGAAAATCCTTGGTCTTCCCCAAATGTGTCTGGTTCCCTTGTGCTTTTGCCCTTCCGCCCCACTTCCGTCCAGTCAAAGGCGTTTGACCGTTAAGCAGACATTTTTTTAGACCAGTTTGCCCTTCGTGCGTGTTGGCAAAGACCGGTCAAATACGACAACTGGATCAGTGGGTCCATCAGTCATAGACTGAAATGCATTTTTTTCTAAATGTCTCACTGCTATGTATGGTCCACATGTCATACAAAAAAGGTAAAAAAAGGTGTTTATTTCCTAGCCCGGACAGCGCCGCCGGCAGGAGAGGGTGCACGTGCACGCCGCGCCGGCCGATCCGGCGCCTGCCCAGACCACCGCACCGCTGGACCACCGCCGGCGACCTGCCACAGGCCGCCGTGTCACCTACATGCCTCCTCTCTCTCTGCGTGAAACAGGAGGTCATGGCCACCTAGTAGTTCTCTCCCGCCGGCCATTTCAAGCGCCACCGCGAGCAGTTGCGCCAGATCCGTCGACCCACCACCGAATCTGCATAACCGAAGCCATCTCGCCTTCCCTGGCGGATTCCGCCGTCGTTGACCTCCGACGAGGCCCCATTCTCCGCTCGTGTTCGTCCGCAGGAGGCACGCCAGCGCCTCGCGCCGCCCCGATCCATTGCGCGTGTGGGCCACCACACCCAGCATGGCCATTTTGAACCGCGGCTCGGCACCGATGCTTCCATGGAGGTAGCGGCAGTTCGGCAATTGCTCTCCGGTGATGTTGGTGCTTGCCCAACGGCAGAGAGAGAGAGAGAGAGAGAGAGAGAGAGAGAGAGAGAGAGAGAGAGAGAGAGAGAGAGAGAGAGAGAGAGAGATGGTGCCAGTCAGCTGAGCGGGGCGGCGCCTGGGATGGAAAGGGAGGTGGTTGGGGCACTGGAGGTAGGGCGTGCGACGCAGGCAGCGCGGGTGGCGTATGGCCAGGGCGGCGGCGCCGGGATGGGGAAAGCGGGAGGGGGGAGAGAGTTTTTTTCTATTTGTTTTTTTCTTTTGTACTAGTTGGGTCCCAGTTTTTTCTTTGGTTTTTAATTGAAGTTATAAGGAAGGGCAAACTGGTCCAAAAAAATGTCTGCTTAACGGTCAAACGCCTTTGACCAGACAGAACTGGGACGGAAGGGCAAAAGCACAAGGGAACCAGACACATTTGGGCAAGACCAAGGATTTTCAAAAACTATGGGTAAACCTGTTGAGTGTGACCCAACTAGGGGCATAAAATCAATTATCCCTATGAATAACATGGTTCTAGCTAGCCAGGATCCACGATGAGTCAGTTCTGTTTTACAAATATAGTATAATCTGAGGAACCTTCTAATATTTTTTTTGGAGATAAATTAACTTCACCTTGGATGCGAATGTCCATGCTTATGTATCCCTCAGTCAATTCCTCGATCATTCAGTTTAGTCACATAGCATGATACCATGCAGCAGTGGAATTGCTTTTAGTTACATTTTTTACAAGGGAAATATATTAATATCATAGAGATACCAACTACACCCATCCATTGCAACAACACAATGTCGCAAAGACATTAGGATGCACACATCCAAAAGACAAGAAGAAGAAGAAGAAGAAGAAGAAGAAGAAGAAGAAGAAGAAGAAGAAGAAGGGAAGGAAGGAAGAAAGAAAGATCCAGCTACAGTGATCATATTCCTTGTAGCTGCAGCACGAACCACCATCTAGACAATACCTGAAGTCCAAACTCTCCAAAAGCGACGCCTTCAAGAAGGAAACAGTGCACAAGCAACATCATCTCTCGATTCTAGATCTTAGGTTTTCACCTTGGAGAAGATCCGCGCTCTTAAAAAAAATTCCTTCAACAACGTCACTGCCAGGCATAACCAATTAAGGCCAGGCCTTGGGTTTTCACCCAGAAAGCTAAGATTTTGTACTCCGCCTGTGTTGTCGCCCCCACTTGTCGATGCCGCTGCTACGAGTCGCGAATCGCCAAGCAAAGTCCTCGTTGCCATGAACACTTGATCCGCCATTAGAAGGCCTCAGACCTCAGTCGACATGACCTTCTTCGCCATTGTCTTCACCATGGAAATCGAAGTACCGACGTGTCCCATAATCTCAACAGCTGCTGAAGTTTCACGTCACACCCTTCTGAAGTCACTTCGGCTGAAATACGGGCGTACACGACCGAATTCCATCTGATCCAGCAATCTACAAGCGTCAAGCACCCAATGAAGATCTCTGATGGAGCATTCCGGAGCTCGTCAATGGCCAGATCCATGAGGGTCGGCAACTGGCACAACACCATCTTAGAGCCAAAAGAACCCAACACTAGTAGAAAACAGGGCTTTCATTCGGGCCATATAAGCCCATTAGTCCCAGTTCAGTCACGAGCAGTGACCCATGAGGGCATTGGTCCCAGTTCGTGCAGCTAAAGGCATAAGTCCCGGTTGAAATGATCCCATTAGTCCCGGTTTGTGACACGAACCGGGACAATGCCCTTTAGTCCCGGTTCGTGTCTCAAACCGGGACTGAAGGTCCCATTTTCAAACTCTACCCCCCCCCCCTTGTGGATCGCCTTTTCAATTTTGTAAAAAGCAAAAGAAAATGATAAAAACTTCAAAAATTAAAATCCTTCATGATGTAGTTATGCTACTACATCTATTAGTTATGAAAATTAAAAAACTTAAATTTGGACATGTTTTGCAAAAAAGTGTTATGAAAAAGTAAAGTGACCATATCTTTTGCATATGATGTAAAAAAAACCGCATAATATATCAAAAAATCAGCACAAAAATACGCATCTGATTTTGACTGTGTAGGCCTGTTTGCAAGTTTTTAGAATTCTCAAATTCTAAAAGAAAAAAAAAGTTATGCTCAAATTTCAGTTTTTTTTGAATTTTGGTTAAATCTGGTCAAACTACTTATTCAAGAAGTATTACTGGTACTAAATAATTATTCAAGAATATTAGTGTTACTAAATAATTATTTCTGTATTTTGAATTTTGGTCAAATCTGGTCAAATTGTGGTCAAACTATGGTCAAACTATGGTCAAACTACTTATTCAAGAAATATTAGTCTTACTAAATAATTATTGTTTTTTTAGAATAATAGTTTCAAACTCAAACAGTGAAACGTGTGACTTCATGCTCAAGTTAAACTCCTGAGGGTTAATAGGATTGACATCTTATTATTGTTAAGAAAACAACAAGTGCAGACTTGGAAACGAGGGGGAATAAAACCCAAAAGTTAAGCGTGCTCAGGTAGGAGTAGTGAGAGGGTGGGTGACCGGCCGGAAAGTTAGATGATTTGAAATGATGATAAATAATTAGAGATTAGAGATTAAATTGAGCAGTGATGAGTGGTAATTAGAGATTAAATTATAAAATAAATAAAGGCCCTTCAAAATCGGGACAAATAAGCCTTTTTCTACTAGTGCAAGGACCATGCGCCGCCGCCCCGACGCCCATCTCCGCCGGACAAATGGTTGGCTGATGCCTAAACTCTCATCAACAATGGTGTGTCTCTATCAGCATCAGCATCGACCCCCACATAGCGTGTCCCGTGAAGGTCGCGGAATGAAACACAACTGTATCAGCCATCGACCGCCACATCGCGTACTACTAGAGCACCTCCATCGGGCGTGGCCTATACCGCACATGCGACACCAACAGCCACCGGCCGTGCATGATGCCTAGCATCCATGACCATGAGTCATCCCAGATCGAGGCAGAGGAGACCCGTTACCAGCGTAGCTTGCAGCAAGGCCTACATCAGATCGCCATGCCCAGATCCACGTGCAGCCACTAGCACGTAGATGGATCGCTAGGAACTCTACGTGCCAGCGGAGGCGCCCAGACTCGCGACACACGCGACCGCGGCCACGGCAAGCCAGCAGCGGCCGCACGAGCGCATGCCCGCCCAAGCGACGATATGTCTGTGAATCGCATCGCTCCACCACCAGCCTGAGTGCTCCGTCTTGCCGCGCCGCCACCGGCCAGCGGGCTCCACCGCACCGCGTCGCCACCGGCTTGCACGTGCCACTTTGCCTTGCTGCGTCGGCCACCGAACCGTGCTATGTCGGCCGAAGCAGCAGCCCCCGCGCCCTCACTCCAGGAGATAGGAAAATGAGATGCCGCCGCCGCCGACGGCGCACAGGCTTTACCCGATGGCAGCGGGGGCTCGGGCTTTGCCCGAGTCATTCCTTGGCTTTTAGTTACATAAAAGGAAAACGTTTAGTGCCGGCGGACCGGCCGAGTGTTCCGCCGGTCGTGCACTGGCCGCTCGATTTGAGCTAATCATACGGCCACAAAACAGCTAACGACTCACGTGCTAACTTTTTTTTCACATCCACGTGCTTTCCAAAGGGCCCATGCGCACCGCACTTTTTTTCTCCCGTGAGACAACGCCATCCACTGATTTCTTTTCTTCCCCACCGGATCCCATGGCTTTCCTCATCTCCGATAGTGGTCAGCGCCGACCACCGCCGCAGCCCTGGCGCTACGAGTGCTGCCCGGGTTCTTCTGTGTTCTTTCCCACCCTCATCTCTCCCGTAGCTTTTTCCTCCTCCTTTCTGTCATGCTTCATCGCAAAACAAATCCATCATAGATGCGACGAGGTACTGCCCATTGGTTGCTTGGCCGGTGCCGCGCCGGCCGCCACGCCATGATCCGCGCTCCATCCCAAGGGGTGGTGCTGGAACCGGCAAGGGGTGGTGCTGCAACCGTCCTCATCTGAAGCTGAACCAAAAGCTGTTGGTGCTACAAGCCCAGGCCGTTGTGCCGAGGACGATGGCTACGTCGTGCTACAATGGGTGGACGAGATGTTGGAACCAGCCTCGGTGGGAGCAGCACCCAGCGAATTTTTTTGCTTCATCCGGCTTCTTTTTTTGCTGGAATCGGTGACTTTTTCTTGCTAGTATCCGCAATTTGAGTGTTTTCTGCTGGAACCAGAGGATCTTTTTGCTACCATCGTCTCTGAATTTTGCTGGATTCGTTGCTCATTTTTTTGCTACAATTGTTTTGGTTTTAGCTGGAACCAGCGCCATTTTTGCTACCACTGTCTTTGAGTTTTGTTGGAACCAGATGATTTTTTTGCTACCATTGTCTTAGTTTTTGCTGGAACTGGCACATATTTTTGCTACTACTGTCTTTGGATTTTGTTGGAACCGTCGTCGATTTTTGCTACAACCGGCAAATGTTTTTCCTACGTCCATTCATGGAGAGTTGCTGCCCGCTGCGACGACGGCGGTGCTTTTGCTACAACCGCCGTTGCTTTTTGCTACGATCAACAAGTTTTTTGTTACATTCGTTTTATGATGCGATTGGTGCCATTTGTGTCACGGAAACTCATGCAGCCAATGGCGAGGCCGAGGCGACGCACAGGAGTGCTGCAACCATGGACCTTCGCTGGCAAATGTAGCCACCGGTCGATGGGGAAGTTGTAACCGGTCAACGACAGGATCTGCATCAGAATTTGAGAGCGGGGAACGTTCTCTGGCAAGCACCGCCGCTGGAGACGACGTGCGGCCTCGCCGTCGTGAGCGGCGGTGATCCAGCGATCTGGCAAGCTTCGTTGTCTCGTTCCTGTCCTGGACTTTCTCTCCTGATTCGATATGAGAAGGTGGGGAAGACAAAGTCGTGCGTGCGGGGAATAAAGGAGTGGGGATGGGATTCTTAGATCTGACGGTTTTCACACTTTGCATCTAACGCCCAGGGTTGGACCGGCCCAAAGTTTGGGCCGGCAGACCGGCGCAGAGTACTCGCCTACCTAAAAGCAGTACATTAAATGATGAATTATAAATCGGAAATTAAACCGCTCCTCGCCATAAGTCCATTCATACAGTCCTCCAGTCTATCCACTCTTTTTGTTATCCTAGATATATATGCTTTTGGTCGACGTTTACCACTCGAATGAACATTCAAATTATGGAAGCAAGGTATCAGTCAACTTCTGGTCAATGCTTGGCACGCGACTGAACATTCAAATAGTTACCGTCATATTAGGAAAAAATAGGTGTCTATTAAAGCAATTTGGTGTGACCAACACTGTTGATAAATTAAAGGAAGCCCACTGATCCTGCGGTTTACATGACATGCTTTCATTCCGATTCAGAGGACAAAGAGGAAATATACGGGTCTGGTAGGTGCCTCTGAGTGCGTGAATTTATAAGCGTGGAGGCAAATATTATGAAAAAAAAGAATTAATCAGTGGCGCAGAGGGATCCGGGTAGTCAAAAATATCATGCGGTGATGGGTTGGCAGAAACACACACATCTGCATGGATAATCTTCTTCGGTGGGTTTTGATTAGACCAGGGCATGGCAACCTGGCCCAAAATTAACGGCGAAATTTTGCCTCACTTTTTCGCAATAAACCCACCCCAAAAGTCCAAAATAGCTTATGATGAGTGGCTTGGGACTTTCCAGGAAAATGGGATATCACTCTAATTTTTTTTCAATGGCACACATGATTCTATTCCAGTGCCAACCCCTCCCCCATCTCTAATGTGCATTGGCTAGTTTATTAGGTGTTACATATTGAGATGTAGTGTTGTACTCCTTAAATATAAGACATTTTAAATCACTACTTTAGTGATCTAATTGTTGAAATATGGGATAGGCTTTAGGCCCATCCAACAATTTCAGAAAAATCTCTCTAAATTCCCATGTAGGTGTCATAACAAGGGAAGTGGTGGAAGTTTAGTACCAACCCAAATTTGGATAAAGAGTTGGAGGACGCCGATTTGGTGAACATGGTTCCACGCGCACCACTTATGCATAGTAAATTTAAATTTTAAAATAATACTAGAAAAATAAAAAAAATCTGATCTTTTTGTAGTATACATAGTCTTTTTTTTTTGCGGGTAGTATACATAGTCAACTGGTATATACTCACGTATGAAGTTTCACGAAGAAATCATATTTGTGGTAATCTGGGCAAAAATGACAAAATTGAAGCTATATTTAAAAACAATGTATGATGAATAGTATGGTAACTGTATATTCTTCACTAAAAATAACATGGGTATCAACACATCACGAAACTTCACACGTGAGTAGAATGATCGACTAAGTTTCAACCCCGAAAATTCCAATTTAAAAAAATCCATTTTTTTTTTCAAATTTACTATTCATGTGAGTGCGGGTGGAACCATGTTCATCTATGTATTTTCGAAGAGTTGGACCTCTTTATAAGTGTTTTTCTTCCACATGCTATCGGAGCTTCAGAAGAGAAGTGGTTCCCGCGCTCTCCTCTTCCGCCACCCACGTCACGTAAATGAGCCGAGCCGAGCTCAGACCTATGTCACTCGTGCGCTTGCGCTTAATTTTTGTCGGTCAGGAACAAAGAAATCCTTAACAGACGAGTCGCGATCCGAGTCATCAAGTAATGGGTTGTTATGGTCTCAGATGTGGGTCCAACCAACGTCTCTCCACCTGGCCGCGCCTATATATTAGAGGTGTCGGCCAATCCTTGTCACCACGAAGAACATATCACATCTGCGCTGCCTCCACGTGCACTGCCCATCGTTGTTCCACTCCTTGTTGCTGCAGCTAGCGATTCCATCATGTCCCCGACCCGCATGCACGGTTGATGGGAGAGCAGGCCTCTGAAACCCCATCTCTTGAGATCCTGTACAGGAGAGGGGCGATTAGGTTTTTGGGGAGCATTTCCTATGTGACTGTTCACCATTGTTCGTCTTCTTCGGCTGCATTTGCGTTGCCTTCGTCATCATCATGTCCACCGTCACCGAAGCCGACAAACTCGTTGCCGAGAAGAAGTCCGCCGAGGACACCGCTGGTGCCATCGCCACGACTTTGAAATGGTCTATTGGAGGGTATAACTCATTTATCCTGCTCCTGTTTATTTTTGTCTTAGCCATACTAGCGTCATATGTAGATATGTCTTCTATTTGCATAGTATATGCTTACGTGCTCGAATATCAGTATATGTTCAGTACTTTAATGCAATGCTCATGATCATTTCCTTGATTAGATTAATAAAAAAACCTAATATACTCAACACTCAAAGGTCTTATATTTCACTACACAGGGAGTACTTTATATTGTCACGACAATTAATGCAAGGCGCATGTTGTGCTTTATCCCAATCCTGCTCCATATTTCTTCGCCTGGCTCTAGGAGAACGGCATGACCTCTTCCTATATCATGTTACTAGATCGGGGTCGCGCCATGGCGCGAGGGTGCCGGTCCAACATTTTGATCAAGCAGTTAATGTTAAGTCTGTAGTAATCCAAGTTTACAGTACATATTCAAACAAGATAAAAAACAAAAGAAAGAAGAAATATTGATACGTGATAGAAGCAAGACAATATGGAGTTTAACATCACCATCACATTATCGTAAGGCAACATCGAGTTTAGTGCATTCACGAGAACACAAAAGATAGCCACTTGACATTAAGTCTGATTCTAAAAGCGTGAATGCGAGAGAGGCAGTGGATAGAGTACGAACATGATAAAACAGAACGAACTACAAAGTCATAGATATATGGCATATAATAAGTGGCTTCATTCAACTGTGAGATAAGTGGCGAGGGAAGCATGCTAATAAGTGGCTTCATTCAACTGCCTTGTCGATGAGCTTCATGGGCAACCTGATGCAAACAATCTGTGAGATATATGGCATATAATGATTTTTCTATAGACAATGCACTTGAAATTTTGAAGGCAAAGGAACATATCTGATACTCCCTGAATCCCTGCCGCCTTGACAAAGCTTGACCAATTGTTGTTATTGTGGCCCTAGATCGGAAGCGCGCCTTGGCGCACATTGCCCGTCCGAGTGCCGATTATAAATCTTGTACATTCAAAGGAAATTATGGCACTCTTTCAAGACTAATGAGTTTAGTGCCGATTACAAACAGTAGAGATATATCAAAAACATGGTATACTGAGTATACTAAGTCAACAGGATAATTAATTTGCAAGCACATGACAAAATTTGTTTCAAAAAACCAGAGCTACTGCCAGATAGGACAAACTATTTGCATCAAGTTCAGAGAAAGCAAAAAAGATTCAAGATACCAACATCCTGAATGTTAACCTTCAAATTCCAGAACCATACATCATCAACAACATAATATAATTAAAGGATAACTTAACATATAGGCCATTTCATCATTTACAAGACATAAACAGAACAAATAGTCCCATATCAGAATTATCAGCAGCATGACAAAATAAAAGGAGGTCCATACATATCAGAACCGAGACTCCAAATCTCATGTCTCAGTCATGAAATATGTTCTTTATTAGATTTGAAGTACCACAATGGGCTAATAATCACTGTCAATGTAGGGTAGGTACACCATGCCTTTCTTTTCTTGGTCCTCTCACAAAGGCATGGTTCACTACACAGTCTTAACCACTGGGTGTCTACCTAAATAACCAAACCAATCAGGATGTCAATTACAACTACAGTAGAACCAAAATGATCCCTAGTAAATTTCAAATTTAAACCAAGAGGATTGTTGTTTGTATGTATCTAGTGAGATTTATCATGGTACAAACATCAGCAACCACATTGGTTACTTATAGTGGAGGGTACAGTAGAACCAAACCTATACATTTTCACCGTATCTTCATTTACTCGTACGACTGGTATATCCTCTGTACTCATATGTGTATCAATTAGCAAGAAATTAATATTGGCAAACAGATTCTCTTCCAAATTAAGCTCAACAACATATAGTAAATTGTATTTGGACTGGTTCCCATCTACTACTTGCACATCTCAGAGTCAACTGTCCATGGTATATCAAATAGAAATTTAGGAAGAAAAGGAAGTGAAAGATAGACAGACAGATAAATGAAGAGTGGGAGAGTGAGGATATAGGCACAAGAAACATATCAGAATAGACGGTGACCACATTTGCGGGCGCCATTGGGTTCTTTTCCATGGTTCTTTTCTATTTTATGAACATTGTGTAAAAGAAAGCAGGGAAAAGGAGAAGGAGCAAGCATGAGAACCAGGGAGAGGCATGAGGGGCAAGAGTCGACCAAGATCCATCAAGATGGGTAGGGTTTGTACCTAGACTATGTCGAGGTCACTGTAGCCGCACTTCCGGATCCAGGCGAGGTAGTGTGAAACTTAAGACATTGACAGAAGGGTCTTCTTGACTTCTTGTATTCCTCTCATTTGCTACTGTTTTGTAATCGGGCTGAGCCCAATCCAGCACGAGTGGGCCTAATAGATTTTGTTGTCTGTAGAAAGAAACAACAGTCAAAATAAATTAATCAGTTCAGATGAATATGAATAGCTGACATACGTGATCAATTTTTCTCGCTTAAAATACCAGGAACCTAATGCCTTTAAAACACCAGCATCCCAATGAGAAGCACCATGGATACAAAAAACCCGAGACAGACATACAACAATTCATTTTTGTAAGGATCTAAATGCAATGACCATTTTACCCTAACAATGTCATAGGTCTATATCAAGGTAGATTATATATGTATGTAAATACCCAACGGCGCAAAGGGAAATTAGAATGATTGCAGAAAATGACCAATCTAATATAGCAAGCTACATCAGAAGGATGACATAGATATAAACAGGTTTAGTACATAGCAGTTGGTCCAAGCAATAACAAAATGCAGTGGAATTAGTTATGCCAAAAGCAATGCAATTTGGACTGAAATTATTGCCTGGAGTTCTGGAATCTGCCCATAACTCCAGGGTGCTAAGCAGGAAATTCACCTGCTACTACATTCTAGGAATATGATGTAGTTTAGTTAGTACCTTTCTTTTCATGTAGTGGTCGTGGTCACTGCAGCAGGCGTCATGGCTGTCTCAACCTCCTCTTCCGTCTCTACGGCCCGCGCTCCTCCTTCTGAGTCATGAGGAATCACAAGGATGTAAGCCTCTGAAATTTAAAAGGAAAAGGAACCACAACGTCTCATCTGCTTGTTTAGTCATGGAAGGAAGCATCACATTTATATACACAATAGGGGCAACTTAATTTGAGAAAACATGCATGTATTGAATGCTTCCTCCAAATAATATATGGAGTTAATTACATATGCATCGATTTAAGCTATCTCTTTTCCAGATTGCTCAGGATATTTTAATTGCTAGCAAAGAATCCTATGAAAGAAGTTGGTTATGTTTCGACACACTGCAAAGTTGGTTATATTTCGACACATGCGACAATGTCAAATAGAGGCCCACTTTCCCAGATTTCATTTCATATTCACCCAAAGCACACATGGGACATATGGATACACACTGGACCCAACTTGTCTTTTTAATTTTAATAAAAAAGAAAGAAGAAGGATCATCTGTAAAGAGAAAACACCACATCACCATAACCAAATGCTTAAGGTCGAATAGGTATGCATTCATCCACTATTTACAACTGATCCTACCAAGAAACATTTAAAAAAAGTACAACAAGCACTGACAAAAATATAGGAGCAGCTATTATAAAAATATGATCAGAATGCGTTAGAAATAACTCGCATAATATGACAGTGGATCATATCTCACAATTAGAATACATTATAATATTGAAAACAAAAAATGAGGTGACCAATTAGAATATTCTCATTTAGGTGGCCACATTCCATAGTTTAAATTAAAAAATTAGGCTTCTCCCCAAAGCATGCACTCAAATAGGAGGCATTTAAAAAGAATCTGGATGAAACATACGGGTATACCTTCGATGTTTCATTGCACATCTTAATGGAGATATTATTATCTTATGGACCACGGTAAAATCGACGACCTTATTAGTTGCAACTATAATTATATGAAACAGGTGCCTACAACGAAAAATGACAAACCACGATTGATCACAAATGAATTAAGCAGCTACAACTATTCTAGCTCACTCAGCGGAGAATGAAAAGAGCACCGGTTAGATGGTAATAGAAATAGTGTGATTGTTTAGACACAATTTTATTTATTTTTCATTTATGATGCTCTTTGCTTTGTCCCAGAATCCCATTGTTTACTTCACCTTAGGACTGCATAGGAGATACTTCTTTCAAGGGATAATCAAATCAGCTATTTCTATTATAATCCAACCTATTCACTATGGGAAGATTAAAGAGAGGGACATAATAGAATGAAATATGTATTACATAAAGAGAGTGTAGCTCACCTTGTTGCTGCAGGCTGGCATTGCTTGGGGAGGCAGTGGCTGCGGGCTTTGAGAAGGATGTTGTGTATACGGTTCTCCCGTTGTTGTAGCTTGTGGGAGACGCGAGGTGTAGTGTGCAGGCCGAGATCTCCTCTCCCTCTCCCATCTCCCTCTCTGCTTCCTCCTCCAGCCTGCTCTGTTTGCCAAAAAAGATGCACCTTACAAAATTCAGAAAATGATACCGAGAATAGATGCAGAGATAAGTACATGGAACTCAATAATCCCTAGAAGAAAAAATTGAAAAGTAATGTATAATTTGACTTCAGATTAACAGCCTATGCGGGTTACTCGGCTGACTAATTATAACCACATATCACTAAAACTACATGCCAAGACGCCAAAGACTTCCTCAACAACATCAAGAATAAACAACATCAAGAAGGATGTATACCAGAACTGTAAAGCAGGAAATTATGTGATAAATTCATAGGCCAATGATGATATTAATGTTCCTAAAATAAGTCAATTGCTATGCAAGGGGGAAATATGAGTAGGAACTGACCTGCACAAGAAATGTTGGAGATGCATCTTGCAGGAACTCACAGATTTCTTTCAGTAATTAGTACGCCATGGTCCTCTCTGAAAATTCAACAACATTTTCAAATATGTAAACTATACCACCCGATCCACCACAATTTTGACGTGTTGAACTACAAATCAAGTCGACAAACATTCAACTTTCAGCTCAAGCAACACCTAATTTGATCACATCCAAGTTTTAATTCCATCAACCGCAATTTTTGATCCAACAAATTTTTATTCCATCACCCACAATTTTCGATCGAACAGATCTGGGAAGCCCGAGACGGTACCTTCCAGCTCCAGGGGAGAGGGAAGGGAGGCGCCGGTGCCACCCTGGTGGTGACCCTTCGAACATAGCCGCGTCCACGCAACCACGACTTCGGCAGAGAAAACGGGCAGCACGAATCAAGGGCCGTACTCATATCCCAGACCAGCTGCAACACGGTTAACGGAATCAGTCACACACGTGCGCGCGCACACAAACACACACAGAGAAAGAGGAGGGAGAGGGAAGCACGACCTCGAGGCGGACGGCAGTGAGCTCGCCCACCAAACCGAGGCCATGATAAAAAATATCAAATGTATGTGGTGTCATGCGATCTTTTTGAACTCAGATCTTCTGCATAAAGTGATTCATATTAAAAAAGCATATATATACCAATCAGTTAGATAGAAGAATCACAAATTATCTTGAATCAACCCATTGATAAGCACACCCAACTGAACCGAGTAAGATAAATGCAGACAACTAAATAGTATCTCTTCCATACATGGAAGAACCAGAGGCATCAAATTGCATAAACTTAGTAGCCAACCTTGCTCAATGAAAAGTAGGGCTCATAAGAGCCTAGGGAACCAATTCATACCTACGGAGCAGTGGCTACCTTGATGTTCGTCCCTCTGGAGCTGCTGCACACACACATACACTGACCTATATGTCGAGCTACAGAAAAAAGGGATCAAAACAGAGAGAGAGGGAGAAAATGGGGGAAGTGAAGAGGGCACTCACCTCCACCTTCGCACAACGTATCCGAGGCGTCTCACCTCGAGCAGTCTTCTTCCTGGAGGTGCACGGACGCGAGGACGACGGTCCCGCGCTCCTCCAGTCGATGGCGATGCCTGGACAGCGACCAGGAGGAGATGCAGTGCGCGAAAGTTCGAACGGGGTTGGGGAGGACCAGCCGGAGGTGCAGGCGCAGCGCCGGCGTCGATGGCGACGCCGTGGACCGGCGACCGTGGCGCTAGGGTTAGCCGGGGCCGTGCGTAGAGGGGCGGCACGTCGGGTCAACGCGGTGGAGAAGGAGCAGCGTCACGAGATGAGCTCGTGGATGTGCTGTATGGCGACGGACCTTGCCGGAGTTGGCCGTGGTGGTGGCAGCAGGGGGGATACAGAGAGAGAGAGAGAGAGAGAGAGAGAGAGAGAGAGAGAGAGAGAGAGAGAGAGAGAGAGAGAGAGAGAGAGAGAGAGAGGGCGGCCAGGAGGCGATGCAGTGCGTGAGGGCGACCAGAGGAGAGGGGGACGGGAGGGCGGGCTCGCCATCGCGCGATAGGGGGCGGCGGCCATGGTGGAAGGGGAGGGGACGGCGGCCATGGTGTAAGGGGAGGGGGCGACGGCCACGGTGGAAAGGGAGGCGGCGGCGGCTAAACAGGAAGAGGAGAAGCTGATTGGGGAGAAACGGATGGGCTTGGGCTTATATACCTCGTAGAGAAATTACGAAAATACCCTTGGCGGGGCACGAAAATAATGGCGGTGGCACAAGATATTTCCGGTGGTGAGCTAAACTGTTCATTGCAATAGTGTCGCAGGCTCCATCCGACGGCCCAGATCGTCCGGGAAAGAGATCCAAGGATCGAAAACGCATCAAGCAAACGGATCGAACGGCCAAAATCAGCTGAACTCTCAGGAGGCGCGGGAAGCACCGTCTTCCTTATTTCTCGATTTGGCTGTTGTCTCGGGATGTAGAGCAAGGAGATACGAAGCATGGATCAACACACCGTAAACAGTAACTAGGCTCTCGCATGATGCTGCCGTGGGCATTCCTGATACCACTCATTCCGAGTACATGTGTGATGTGTATGCCTCTTCTGTTTGGTTGTGGGCTTGTCGTGTATCTTTGCTCGATTAATCGAGGGCTCCTACCAAGGGTGCGAAAAGTGTGTGTATATATCAGGTGTCCGCAAGCCTAACATGTACCGTAATGTATTTGTGTACCATATAAACAAGCTCAGATAGATGGAATAACTGGAGCCACGTGCTGACGTGCATGAAGTGGAGGACAGTACGAACCGGATAAATTTGCCATTTGACTAGTAAGTTGGCTCCTCTCACTGAGCAAAAATCAATTTCTTGGACCAATTGGCAGACACTTGTTTGTAGGACTTTCAAGAAGGACGCCGATAACGCCCACACGTGTGGGCGTTAAAAGGTCTGTCCACACATTTTGTATGGTGTTTTAGAAAAATAGCTCACACGCCTACGTGTGGGTAAAAGAAGTAATGTCCACACGCCTCTTTTTTTTCGCAGTCCCTCTCAGATGCCTGTGTGGGGCAAAATAGATAATGCCCACACACCCGTACGCCAGGCCTCCTACCTTATGGTCCCGCACGCCCCGCATGACAGTCACCACGCGTCCGCGTAGTTGCCATGGTCTGGACCCTCTTTCGTGTTCATTTAACTGAAGTTGCCATATTGCTAAACTACAGTTGCCATGTCGGACAACTACAGCTGCCATGGTTGCTCAACTGCAGTGGTCATGTATGGTCCGGTTTACTGCAGTTACCATAATTTCAAAACTTTAGGAGTTGTCACCTAGTAACACTAGACAATTGTCATGTAGCACTACAAAAAAGGCATGAAAAAAAACATGTTCTGGTAAAATAGAGAATTGTCATGTGCTCACAAAGCACGCTAGGGCAGTTGCCATGCAAAAGAAAGAGTTGCCATCTGCTTACGTGCATGCTAGGGGCAGTTGCCATGTATCATGCAAAAACACATGGCAACTCGGGTAAAAAGAGAGTTGCCATCTGCTTACAAGCAAAGATAGGGCAGTTGCCATGTATCCGGCAGAAACACATGGCAACTAACAGCTTTGCGCGTGGCGAGGAGACGGGCATGTGGGCGATGTGATAAACGGCCACACACCAGCCCCTCTGCGTGCATAAAAATTGATGTGGTGAAAAAGGATGTGTGGGCGACCGGATGAACACCCACATACCAGCCCAGTCCTACGTGACACACAAAAACTGTTAGAACGCGCCAAGATTCATGCAGAATTGACTGGACGAGGATCCATGTGTGTGGGTGAGTTGCCACACGCCCACACGTCTATGCATTAGTGTTTTCGTTCAAGAAAAGGAAACTTGTTAGTAGTACTTTACTATACTCCCTAGGTAATGCAGTAGTTAATTGCATCAGTGATGCAAAGACAGGAGCGCGGTTGTTGAGATACAGTACTCGCTATTTGTAGGTACACCATGCCCTGATATATATGAAGCTCCCCAGCATCTATTTATCCAAGTGCATAATACTGTGCTGGAATTTTGTCTATTTTAGGCCTAGCCCAATAGCAGTTTCAGAAATTCCTAATAAATCCTAGAGGCCCATGCAGCCCATTCGTGCAAGGCAAGAGGTGGAACTAAAGTTTAGTCCCACATTGCTAGTTTAGAGGGAGTTGGACCTTTTTATAAGGGCGGTTTTTCCCCATATGTATGAGCATGAGAACAAGAGGGACATCCACACGCGCTCCTCCTCCGCCGCCCGCCTTGCCACGCCGCGCCGTGGGTTGCGGGAATGAGCCTGCCTGTTCGTTTCGTCTCCCTCCGTTGCTTCACCTCCCGCCGCAGCCTATTCGCATCCTTCTCCTATGCCTATATAAGAGAGGTCGCTTCTCTCCAGAGAGACACACCAGAAGATCCTCTTCCTCTCGCCACAAAGTTCCTGAGCACCGCGCTGCTGCTACGAGAAGGGTGATAAGGTTTTTGGGGAGCGCTCTGCGCGACTACTGACTCCTTCGTCACGGACGCTCCGGACTCCGACGACTACTTCCCCGACGACGACTTCTTCCCCAACGTCGACAACCTCCTCGACGACATGGCTGGCGAGGATGTCGACCCCAAGTCCAGTACTGCTACTGCTGTCCCGTATGTGATCTTCTCCTTCCCGTTCGAGGTTTTGCTACAGTACCTTGTTCTGGTATTTGCCCTAGATATATTAGGTTCTACATCATATATGCAACTACCTCTACTGTCTGCTCTAGATTTGCTAGGCTATAGTTCATATTTGCATATGTCATTTACCTTCTCTCTGTCAGAAAGCATGAATTATTTTATCTCTACTATATTAGTCATGCTTTATCTAGTTTTTCTGTTAATAAAATCATTTGGTAAATTGCTCATATTTTCAACAATCCAAAAACCTTATTATAGGAAATTTACCCCAAGTGGTTTTGTTACTTTCATGAGACCTCCTATGTTTGAGGGTATCCACTATAAGAGGTGGCGCGTGAGAGCAGTCTTATGGTTTCAAACCATGAGTTGCTATGATGCCACTTTTGGCAAACCTGAAGGAGAGCAAGATGCTCAACAGGCACAAGCTTTTCAGAAAATGGATACACTGTTTAAGGCTGCTCTCTTGAGTGTTCTTGGTGAGAACATAGTTGATGCTTATGCGTCAATTGATAATGAAAAAGATATGTGGGACGCACTCGAGGCCAAGTTTGGGGTCTCGGATGCTGGCACTGAGTTGTACATCATGGAGCAATTCTATGACTACAGGGTGACTGAAGAGCGCTCCGTGGTTGAGCAAGCTCATGAGATACAGTCATTTGCTAGAGAACTTGAGCACTTCAATTGTATCCTACCGGACAAGTTTATTGCCGGAGGTATCATCACTAAGCTTCCTCCCACGTGGAGGAACTTTGCTACCTCACTAAAGCATAAGAGGCAGGAGTTTTCCGTTCCGGATCTCATTGGTACTCTTGATGTGGAAGAAAAGGCGAGAGCAAACACTACTAGGAAAAGGCATGCTAGTGGCGCACCAGTTTTGCCTTCTAATGGCGCACTACTGGTGGGCCACTAGCATCACGCCATTAGAATTAAATTCTAATGGCGCACCACTGGTGCACCATTAGTATCTGGTGTTCTAATGGTACACCATGTAGTGCGCCATTAGAATTGCCCACAATGCGCCATTAGAATTCCTCCCAGGGTAATGGCGCACCACATAGAAGTGCGCCATTAGTAACAAATTTTTTTTAGAATTTTTTTTCATTTTTTCTTAATCTCAGGTCACTATGGCTTAATCTCGGGTCAATATGCTTAATCTCAGGTCAAATCACACTCCGTGGTCAAACTTCCCGAAAGGTCACCCATCCTCACACTACTCCAGCCCAAGCACGCTTAACTTCAACCCCAACCCCAACAACAGCTCACTTCACATGCACTTGTTGATATATCTAGCATATCAATCCTATTATACCTTGTTGATGTCTAGGACTTTGTTTATGTTCATGAATATGATGAAATTTTGAAAAATATTTCAAACTTCCCGGTCATATTACGTATCATTTTTTGAAAAAAAATAAAAAAAAAATAAAATTCAAAACCATTTTTTTTCTGTTACTAGTGGCACACCACATGCACGGTGCGCCACTAGTAAGTTTGAATTTTTTGGTTTTTTTTGCCTCTAGATCTTGAAAGCCCCGTAACTTTTTTTCTGTTAGGTTTTGGGGATTTTGAAAATGTTTAACGGGGTTCCCCCTATTAAATTCGGATGTAACTTTTCGAGTAGATGATTTTTCATATAAAATTTTTTTTAATCGGCACCACTGCATATCTAGTTTTAAATAGGACAAAAATATTACCACTGTTCAAGATATCTTCCGATATTCTGGTAAATCGGCCGACTTATCACTTATCGGTGTCTGACCGATAAGATAAATCGGACGATAAATCAGCTGATATGGTGATAAATCGGTCGATATGCCGATAAACTAGCCGATTTACTCTTTATCATGGGTCGACCGATAAGTTCCCGATAAGCGATATCCCCAACATTAGGAACTAACCTCGTCACTGACCTCGCATGCTACAAACATCCAGACAGACAACTAGATACTTTACGGTAGTGTAAATCATGTCATATAAATTTCCAAAGTGTGAACACTACTAGAATTTTCTAATACGCCGGGTGCCTGGCTCTTCGCTAGGTGTCAATCCACGGGCACTCGGCAAATGCACATACGCCAAGAGCTACACTCGGCAACTACGGGTTCAGGGCAACGAGGTAATGTTGCCGACATAGCATCACGACGGAGAAAACATAATTGGCAAAGACTAGCCACGTGACATGACCGTTTGCAACTAACGGCTCCATGCCTTTCTGTTATCTGTACTGAGAGCCATGAAGCACCGCTCAGTAAAACACCTATCACCAAAACATTCTGACCTGTCGGGTGGACCCACTGGACCCAGTTGCCAGTGAAACATTGAAACATTCAAATTATTTGTCAAAATTTCAAACAAAATAATATGACGCACTTTCTTTACCGGGAGCTATCTGGTACCGCCCGTCATCCTACAGTTGACTGAAACCTTTGAACCTGACCTATGGGCCCTCGTGTCCCACATGGCAGTGGTACTTTTACGGAGTGTCGCCAGCCCATGGAAAAGAATGGCACTACTCGAGTGTCATTCTTTTCCGGGAGGGGCCCTCAGAAAAAAATGACACTCCAATAGTTAAAGTGAGTATTCAAATACTCGTCAAATATGAGGCCAAGTTATTTAAGGCTTACGACATGAATGGGTACCGCTGATGCAAAGACAGGAGCGCGGTTGTTGAGATACAATACTCTCTATTTGTAGGTACACCATGCCCTGATATATATGAAGCCCCCCAGCATCTATTATCCAAGTGCATAATACTCTTTATTCCTTTTTTTTCTTACTCCATTTCATCACTCTGTTGCCTTTTTTATCCACGTCACATCTCCTACACTGCTATACAGGCCCTAAGAAGAACGAGAACAAAGATATTTTGAGCTCTAATCCTGGCTCTGAAGTATCTAATATCATAGATTATTCTTGGACGATGCTGCTAGCTAGGAATGTGCGGGGTAAAGAAGAATGCCCTTTTTTTCATGGCTCAGCTCGTGTCTTTCCACCATATGCACCCATTGGAATCGCACTGATGCTACGACGTTGAGGAGGTCCGCATGTCTCTGGAAGAAGACTGGGACTGCGATCCAATGACTCCTTTTTGCCGGCCACAAGGTTATTGTGTTCGTCTGCGGGCCATCCAGGACATCAACTATTAGCTGTCCGCGGATGTTGCTCCTGCATGCCTGATTTTAATCAAGACAAAAGTATTACTAGGAACTGACCTCATCACCGAACTCGCATGCTACAAACATCCAGGCAGACAACTAGACACTTTACGGTAGACACTTGGAGACTGTTGCTGGATTTTTTTATTAATAATATGAGCCGTATGCATCTTTCTGATGCAGAGACTGGGATAAACCCCCTTTTCGGAAAAAAATGTTCATTTCCAAAGTGTCAGTGTAAATTTTATCACCTTCACTTCTGAATGTCAGCGTTCTACATGTCTCAGTGATCATCTAAATTAATTACTCCCTCCATAAAGAAATATAAAAACGTTTAAATAAAGTGATCTAAACACTCTTATATTTCGTTACAGAGGGTGTACAAGTTAAGCTTATTAATCGGAATAATCTCTTCGCTTCTGGCCTAGAGTTTGCTGCCGAAACCAGATTGGACCACCCATCGAAGTCTATCATTTCTCTGGCTATGCTGCTACAACCGTAACTCTGCTGCAGCTGAGGCTATAGAAATGATAGTAGTTCGACGGGTATATCGTTCTTGAGCTCTAACATAAGGAAGAAAAATAAGAGGTGCCGTTGAGCAAACAATGGGCAAACTTGCTGTTTCCTCATCTAAGCTGTTTCATTGACATGTATTTTTACTATGAAGGCACCAGACAACTTCTGATAGGATTCTTCTCATTATTTTACTCACTCTTCTATGTTGTAATTAAAATCAAAGTTTTTATGTCGAATCCGCTTCACATTCAGTTTTCGAACGTCAACTTTCTTCCTGTCTCTCTGATCACCAGAATTATGGAGCGTATTCATCACGTTCGTTTATACTCCCTCCGTTCCTAAATATTTATCTTTCTAGATATTTCAAATGGATACCACATACAGATGTATATAGACATATTTTAGAGTAGATTCACTCATTTTGCTCCGTATATAGTCATTTGTTGAAATTTCTAGAAAGATAAATATTTAGAAACGGAGGGAGTAGTTCGGAGTTCTAGATACATGCATAACGTATTGTGTTTTCAGATGTGAAGGTAGGACATGGATGCAGCCATACAGGTGACGAGTAATAAGTTTTTTTTTTGCGGGGGTCGAGTAATAAGTATTGCCTGCACCATATTCACCATCGTGTAGTCCAAGATTTCCGCCCGAGTTTTGTGCATGTGTTCTATCCTCCTATCGGCAGAGTTTCTAATATCTTTATCACAGTTCGGTTCCTGGGAGTTCTAGCCAACGGGACGGGTGCCACACCCACATGTACGGTGAGTAGCTTTTTTTTAGAAAGGAGGATGAACCCCGACCTCTGCATTTGGGTGATGCATACGGCCACTTTATTAATTATTCTTACAAGACCTTACAAAGTAATATCACAGTAAGCCTAAAGCTGCCGTCTAAGCAACAAATTATTGCTACACCTATCCAGTTGATGAAGGGGCACAGATAGCCTGGGCCTAATACCAAACAGACATCGCAGCCAAACCTAACATCTAAGACCTGAGGACCCGTCCAGGATGCCTGTCGGGCATGGGTCTCGTCGGTCCGGCGTGCTCTCAGAGGCCGCCGCCGCCAACTGCCACCGCTCCATCTTCAGAACTGTACTGATGCATCAACCTTGCTCGATCTAGCTATCGTCGAGGCCACCACGGCGCCCAACGGCACCTCCTCCCTGCGCGCAAACAGTTGAGCATGTCGCGATCGCCACTGATACACCTCAACACCATGCTGCCAAGTACCACCAGCCGACACAGCTTGAAGTCTTTGGAGAATCTGTCGTGCGTAGCACCTGCCGACCAGGCATGACAAAGCGTAGCACCTGTCGGTCAGGCATGACTTGACATCTCCACCGAAGCTCCGTGCAAGACGAAGCCGCTCCACCTCCTGCCTCTAACTTCCAGCTCTGCTCCACAAACGATTCTCCCAAGAGAGAAACGACACCGCAGTGTCGCCATCGTCCGATCTGGAACACCCGATCCTAGGGTTTCTCCCAGAGCAGCACGAGTGGGTCGACATTAGTTACACGACGATGCCTCCATCAAGGTAACGGCGTAGAACGCCACCATCGCCTGCCAACGCCTCGGTTTTCACCGGCAACCATGTTTCCCCAACTCGCAACCAGGACTAGATGATGGATCCCGAGATCCGATCACCAAGCCTCTGGCCGGCCATCTCCGACGAAGAAGATGACCACCACCATTGGCCAGCGAGACGACGCGGGATGAAGTAGGGCGCTGCCAGCGTGCGTCCTGGCCAGCACCACCGGCGCTCGGCCCGTCCCGGACCACGCCTCATGACCGAGGGCAACGGCAAGCGCTGCCCCGACAACAACACACACCGGAAGCCCAGATCCAGTTCACCCGCGCGCCGCCACGTGCCAAGCACCGTTCAGGGGCAGCCCCGCCGCCGCCCCACGGGCAGCAGGCGCCAGCCACCGGCGGAACTCCGCCGCGCGCCACCGGCCGCCGCAAGATCGCGATCGGCCACCACGAGATCTGCGCGAGAACGACGAGGACGCCCGCCGCCACCTTCCCTGGGGACCACGCGGGCTTCACCGGTGTTCCCTCCGGTGGCGGCGAAGCAGGGGAGGAGCGGGGAGGGGCGGCTGGCGGCGAGGTTTGGGGTTTCACCTGTGCGCCAGAGGCGACGTGCGGGGGACGAGGGTGGGAGCTGATTTTTTATTGTCGGTATGGTGAGTAGCTAGCCTGGTGATAAACATATGTGGCAGTTGACCCAAATAAGAGGTGGCTAGGAAGAAATCGCAAGGTTCAGGAGAAGTAGAAAGAACCAGAGGAGGATGAATAACTGCATACGAAAGCCTCTTTCACGTCGTGGCTCCATTGGTTCCCTTTGCAATCTCCTTGTGACTTTTTCGTAGCTAAGTTGTACTATTTTCAACGATTTTCTATGCAGGTATTCAGTTTGTTGTTGATCATAATGAGTGCATTCATTGTAAGTTGGGGATCTGTTCCAAACATGTAGTTGTCCAAGTACACCACACAATCTTAGGAGCGCCAGCAGAGGACATCATTTTAATAAACAACAGAGGGGCACTGCAAAACAGGTCTATGGTGCTTGTTGGTTGTTTGATTACAATAGTACACAAAAGTAACACGACTAAAGAAGAAACAAATACCACAAGCAGTAGTCGATTATGTTGTGCGATACTCTCATGACGTGTATATATCCAAGTTGGGCATGAGAGGAAAAAACGATAGGTTCAAAAGATTGTCCTTCGTTATTAAATTGGATCTTCCGCGGTGTATATAGTAAATGAGGTGAATGTGAGTAGGAACAACAACATAAACCACCCTTGCATGGGGCCAATAGCTCATTCTAGAGCAATTCAGTTTCTTGTACCAAGTCACAATTAGTTTGTAGGTACTCTCTTGTACTCTCCAAGGAGTAATAGTTGGGTGCGTCAATTGCATCATCAATTTACTTGCTCTGTTTAGGTCACACCATGCCCTCATATATGCAGAGCTCCCTTCTATTTTTCAAGGGTATACGATGCTTTGTTCCATTTTTTACTTCATCCCTCTATTGCCTCCTTGTTCTACTCCCCTTAGACACACCACAAGAACAACAAGAACAATACACCTATTATAATGACAATAAGGCTTTGTCCCGAGGCCTAGTCCAGACGTAGCTAGTGCCTTCTAAGTACTTAATAAATGAGATTATTATTGGGTGAGGGAGCAAGCTGGGAATGTGCGGTTTCAGGAAAATGTATTGAAACTTGTTGTTTTCCATGGCTCTTCTCTAGTGCATGAAGCACCTGCTTGAAGAAATCAGCCAAGAAATGCACCCATTGGCATCACAGAGGAAGCCGTTGGACCAGGGCACATGTTTCTTCTCAGGGCATCGCACAGATATCCAATGGTTCCTTGGCAACACCGGGTTGCAGGGGCCATCAGTTGTTCATCTGAGACATCGACATCATTCTGTCAGGAGTTGCGGTGGTTTTGTCGTACCGAAAGGTCAACAACCCCATGCTAGCACCGCTAATACTCTCCACAAACTGGTGTCGATTTTTATCTTGATAGAATCAGATGGAGAAGCGTAGATTTTGAAGACGTGACAATCAAACACCTATATTTTTCAGTACAAATTTGCACGTTATAAGTGGCCAGTCATCCAAAAAACATCTAATTTGTATCTGCATGCATATGTTACTAATATTTTGGTCATTGATTGGATGACATTCACTACCTGACTAACCCTCTATGCCAACGGCCGAGGGCCGTCGGCATAGGCCCTTTGCCGTCGGTATAGGTCTATGCCGACGGCCACCGTCGACATACACCCGGCAGCGTCGTCCTGTCAAACCGTCGGCATAGGCATCTATGCCGACGGCTTCCGTACGGCCGTCGGCATAGTTACACTGTCGGCAGAGAAAATCACCAGATGGCAACAAACGGCACCGTCATCCCCACTAACCAACCAACGATGGCCACGTTGCACATATAAGCCGACGGCCTGGCCGTCAGCTTATATATGCCACGTGGCAGTCGCTGGGCGCTCCTGGCAGCAGGGTATGCCAATAGCCTGGTCGTCGGCTTAGATGGAAATCTATGCCACCGGCCTTGCCGTCGGCATACACATGCCACGTGTCGCTCCCTGGTTTCTCCTGGACATGGCTATGCCGACGGCCAGACCGTCGGCATAGATCTGTTCTTTTTTTATTTGCTCTGTTTTCTCATTTTTCATTCAATTTGACAACATTTAAATTCACAAAATATGACAGAGACCATAAATAGACAGAAATAAGACAGATCATCATCTAAAGATACTCAAGATTATCATCTAAAGATACTCAAGATCATCATCTAAAGATACTCAAGATCATCAAGATCATCATCATCATCTAAAGATCATCAACATCATCATCGTCGAAACTTCATGAACATAAGTATTGCAAGACATGGAACATCATCATCGTCGTCTAAAGAACGCTAAGAAGTACGGCACATGGAAAGTATTGCAAGACATGGAACACATCATCATCCAATACTAGGACCATCGCCGTGAGCATCGCCAAGACCAGCACCACTTTGCCAGATCGGAGTGACTGGGCTCTCTGAAGCAGGAGTTGAGCCACCGGCCCCCTACATGTTTGAAAAGAGATTGTAAGAGTAAATATGATATGATAGTGTTGAATGAACAAGAACTAGTTTGTCAATAGTTAGGCAAATGTACTAACTGGAGTGTGACTGCCTAGTGCCACCCATTCATCGAACGTGGGCATGTGTGGGGGTTCTCCAGCAGGTGGTGGTGCGTGTCCCATTTGTGGTGGATCCGTGCGGTTAGTCCAAGACGCCAACATAGCCTGGGTGTTAGTTAACCAAGCAAACTAGAAGGTCAGAAGAAATAAAAGTGCAAATTTTAGCTTGGTTCTAAGAGGGCAAAACTAACCGCCATCATTTGACGGTTGTAATCCTCGTTTGCCTTCACTCGTTGCAAGTACTCCCACACTTCGAGATTCCTAAGCTCTACAAAGGCCTTATATGCCTACAAAATTTAGGTTGTTTCTAAGTGGGCAATACTGAAAATAAACTGAGAAAGTGAGAAATAAAGAAGATAAGGGGGAAGTACTTGTAGAATGTTGGCGGGCTAATCTAGGCTGCGAACGCTTCATACTCTCTAATGGGCTCGGGTTGCTAGCTCGAAGCCGTGTGTACGAGACCGAAGGAGTGATCAAGCCATCGAAACACAGGTAGCGGCCATGGGACTTCGGCTGGATGGCCACCACCGCCGTGTCATCGATCTGAGACTGGACGACGCCAGGAGCATCCGGACCAGGCGGATGCAACCTCTCAAACTGCTCCTTGTAAGACTCTAGGTGCTCTTCGGTTTTGTCATAGTACTCGCTCTCGCCTTCTTTGCGATCACTCCGCTCACGGGCCATCTTCCACGACTCCATGCCTGAGAGTGGCCTCTTCAACTTGTCCTCCTGCAACGTCAAACAGAAGTCATGCATACATAAGAACATGACGGTAAAAAGAAGAAAAAATGCATCATGCATATAGATATACCTTCATGGCCTTGAAGCCCAAGTGGTTCATGTTTCCTTGGCCATGTGTTCCGTCTTTTCCATGGTTAGCCTGGTTCTTGCTGCTCTTGGCAGCAAACTCTGCATCGTCGCCGAGCCACCTATCCACCAAACTCGCCCATCCCTCATCCTTTCCAAAGCACCAAGGAGGAATAACCTAAATAATGGAAGCATGACAAGTCAACACGAAACAATGAAATTGACTGCTTATACGTTGGAATGAAAAGTCTCTAATACTTACCTTCATGTACTGCTCCCTGTTCAAGGTAAGTCGTTGCTTCTGCGCTTCACATTTGCTCATCTTTTGATGAAGGTAGGAGTGGCAGTAGTGCAAGACGGCAACCCAGCGCACCTCGTACTGCAACTGACGAGCTTTCTTCTTCGCAGCCGCCAGCCAGACCACGTCGGCTGCACCATATTCTCCATCGTGTAGTCGAAAATTTCCACCCAAGTTTTGTGCATGTGTTCTATCCTCCTATCGGCAGAGTTTCTAATATCTTTATCACAGTTCGGTTCCTGGGAGTTCTAGCCAACGGGACGGGTGCCACACCCACACATATGGTGAGTAGCTAGCCTGGTGATAAACATATGTGGCAGTTGACCCAAATAAGAGGTGGCTAGGAAGAAATCGCAAGGTTCAGGAGAAGTAGGAAGAACCAGAGGAGGATGAATAACTGCATAGCAAAAGCCTCTTTCAGGTCGTGACTCCATTGGTTCCCTTTGCAATCTCCTTGTGACTTTTCCGTAGCTAAGTTGTACTATTTTCAACGATTTTCTGTGCAGGTATTCAGTTTGTTGCTGATTATAATGAGTGCATTCTTTGTAAATTGGGGATCTATTCCAAACATGTAGTTGTCCAAGTACACCACACAATCTTACACTACGGGAGACAGCTAATTTGCCGTCAGCTTTTCGTCGGGCAGACGGCAAAGAAAGGGTTTGACTTCATCAACAGACGGCAAAGAAAACCTAACGGCAAAATAGACTTTGCCGCCTGCAAAAAAAAAGGCAGACGGCAAAGAGCTCACTTTGCCGTCTGTATTTGTTTTGGCACACGGCAAAGAACCTTTGCCGTCTGTGTTTGTTTTGGTGGACGGCAAACTGAGCTCTTTGCCGTCTGTCTTTTTTTCCAGACGGCAAAGAAAAAGCACACCACACGGATCGATGACATGGATCGATGACATGGATCGATGACTTGGCAAAATCTGAGACGCACAACCCACAACCATCGGACGCACGCCCGCACCCACCCACTAACCCACAACGCACGCGCCCCCACGATCCTACCCGCCCCCACCCACGACTGTACCTGCCACCACCCACGACTCCCATCTCCTCTCTCCTTCTCCCCCCGAGCACCCTCTCTCTCGTATGCATCTCTCTCTCTCTCTCTCAGTCTCGTACGCAGCCTCTCTCCCGATCTAGAGCACCCCGGTGCCGTTGACTCGACCACCACCTACTTCGCCCCCAGCGCCGGTGGCCCCGGCCCCGCGCCCCTGCAGGCCTCCTCGGCCCGGAGCCCCCGCATGCAGGCATCTGCGCCCCGTCGCCCCCCGGCGCCGCCGGGCCCGGCCCTGGCTCCGTCGCCCCCGCACGCAGGCAGCACCGGCGGCCCGCATCCCTGCAGGCCTCCTCGCCCCGTCGCCCCTGCATGCAGGCGTCTGCGCCCCGTCGCCCCCCGGCGCTGCCGGGCCTGGCCCTGGCACCGTCGCCCCCGCACGCAGGCTTCTGTAGGCCCCCGCCGCCCCCTGCCCCGCCCATCCCCCGCCGGCCCCGCCCATCGCCTCGCTGGACCCGACCTCGTCCCTGATCGTCCCTGCGCACGGCGCATCGTGTCTCAACGGCCTCCGCAGCCCGTGCTGCACCGGCCACCGCTGGCCGCTCCGTGCCGCGCCGGCCACCCACTGCTGGCCGCGCCGGCAATGGCGTGGCTCTGCCATGCCACGCGGGCACCCACTGCAATATGTTTTTTTGTTTGACCCCCTTTCTAATCTCTCTGTAATGAAACCTTTTTTTATTGAATATACATAAAGATGATTGTAATAAGACTACTAAGCCACGGCATAAGCGAACGAATATTAGAAAAAAAAAAAACCTCGCATGTGAGGATATTGTCTAAGCGACTAAGCGTTTGACCATCTGGCATCTGCAATTGGTCTGTTTGTACAGTTTTTTATAAATAAAAAAATACGCTTTGCCGTCTGTGATCTTCCTGGCTCACGGCAAAGATGTATTTTTGGCTGACGGCAAAGACAATTTTGTTCCCCGTCTGTTATTTTTTCGGCTGATGGCAATGACAGATTGGCTGACGGCAAAATCTTTGCCGTCTGCCCCATAAAAAGCTGACGGAAAAGTGCTCTTTGCTGAGTTATCTTTGCCGTCTGACTTTGCCGTCAGCTTGCAGACGGCAAACTCTTTGCCGTCTGTTTTTTGGTCTTTGCCGTCTGTAGGGCACAGACGGCAAATTATCTGATTCCTGTAGTGTTAGGAGCGCCAGCAGAGGACATCATTTTAATAAACAACATAGGGGCACTGCGAAACTGGTCTATGGTGCTTGATGGTTGTTTGATTACAATAGTACACAAAAGTAACACGACTAAAGAAGAAACAAATACCACCAGCAGCAGTCGATTATGTTGTGTGATACTCTCATGACATGTATATATTCAAGTTGGGCATGAGAGGAAAAAATGGTAGGTTCAAAAGATTATCCTTTGTTATTAAATTGGATTCTTCCGCGGTGTATATAGTAAATGAGGTGAATGTGAGTAGGAACAACAACATAAACCGCCCTTGCATGGGGCCGGTAGGCTCATTCTAGAGCAATTCAGTTTCTTGTACCAAGACAATTAGTTTGTAGGTACTATCTTGACTCTCAAGGAGTAATAGTTGGGGTGCGTCAATTGCATCATCAATTTACTTGCTCTGTTTAGGTTACACCATGCCCTCATATATGCGAAGCTCCCTTCTATTTTTCAAGGGTATACGATCCTTTGTTCCATTTTTACTTCATCCCTCTATTGCCTCGTTGTTCTGCTCCTCTTACACACGCCACAAGAACAACAAGAACAATACGCCTATTATAATGATAATAAGGCTTTGTTCTGAGGTCTAGTCTAGACGTAGCTAGTTCCTTCTAAGTACTTGATAAATGAGATTATTCTTGGGTGAGGGAGCAAGCTTGGAATGTGCGGTTTCAGGAAAATATATCGAAACTTGTTGTGTTTCTATGGCTTTTCTCAAGTGCATGAAGCACCTACTTGAAGAAATATGCCAAGAAATGCACCCATTGGCATCACGGGGGACGCCGGTGTACCAGGGCACATGTTTCTTCTCAGGGCATCACATAGATATCCAATGGTTCCTTGGCAATACCGGGTTTCCGGGGCCATCAGTTGTTCATCCAAGACATCGACATCATTTTGTCAGGAGTTGCAGTGGTGCTGTCATACTGAAAGGCCAACAACCCCACGCTAGCAGCCCTATTACTCTCCACAAAACTGGTGTCGATATTTATCTTGATAGAATCCTACGGGGAGGAAAGAAACGTAGCTTTTGAAGACGTGACAGTCAAACACCTCTATTTTCCGGTACAAATTTGCACGTTATAAGTGTCTAGTCATCGAAATAACATCTAATTTGTATCCTCTCGCGTATGTTACTAATATTTTGGTCATTGATTAGATGACATTTCAAATAAGTTCAGAGCACTAATAAGGGTGGGGGCATATGCCTTATTGTGGTCGCTTTGGCTATGTAGAAATGATTTGAGTTTTAATAGGAAAAACTCTTCTACTATGCAGATTATTTTCCGTTGTACGCATTCACTTCATACGTGGTATACGCTGCACCAAAAGGAGTATCAACTATTGTGTAAGGCAAAGTAAACATGGTTTGTATGGGTGCCCAAGGAGCTTTTACCCAGCATGGGTGGTAGTATAATCTCTGAATTGGTCCACCGCCTCCTCTGGCGTACGCATAGTGTTGGTCCTATATGACTCTATTGTTGCCGTTATGTTCGGCCCATGATTATTCCAACCGTCTCTCATAGCCATACACAAAGCCCTCCCCTTTGTACAAGTCACAAACACATGAAAGGTGCTCTCATCTTCGGCACCAGAAATTGAACACATATGTAAAAAAGTTTGGTAGTGTGCAACTCTATTAAGCTGTACCGCTAAGCTATTGGATGCAGCTTGTCAGGCGCAGTTTCTTGGACCCGCTAGCGATGTACCATCTTACTTGGGTTGTTCTTTTCTTGTGTCTGCCACTTTCCCACTCCCATCGCCAAGAATATCTCCTTGGACTACGCGTGTTGTTGAGACGCTTAGCATGCTTCTTGATGCCACTCATTCTGAGGAAGTAAAGCAACAAAACCTTCCGCCTCTACATGGATATAACTCACACAATGGTGCGCTCTAGTCGAGAGGATCAAGCTTATATGACACATGGGAGTAAGAAATAGTTTCAAGAGTTTAGGAGTTATTTAGGAGTGTGGGTTTACAAGGAGAAAAGGTAAGTAACATTTGACGATGCTTTATGATTGGCTTGCAGTCGGGAACCCCTTGTAGAATTAAATGATACACATGCATGCCACATGTGTAAACGCTGAGAATTCTTAAGTCTGCACCATGAATGTAGAGGACATAGTGAAAAAGTGATGTTAATTAAGATTCATGAAAATTCCATTGAATATTTACGTAACATAGTTTTAGCTAGCCAGAATCCATGATGAGCCATTCTATTATTAAAAAAATAACAATTCAAGGAACCTTCTATTATTATGTTCGCGATGATAAATTAGCTTCACCATGATGCAAATGTCGGAGCTTATGTATATAGGATCATTCAGTATCTTCCTCGGTATTTAGTTTGGTCTTATGGCATAGTACCATGCAATATTCATCGTAGTGCAAACTGTGCTAGTCATTTTATGGCAAGCTTTGGTATATCCCAAGGCCGCGGTTTTGTATGGCTTGGCATTGGCCCAGAGGATATCTTGGACATCATCAGAAGTGATTGCAATTCTTTAGTTTTGAGTAACACAAGAATGATTTCGCACAAAAAAAACACACCATGCCATATTGGAATTGCTTTCGGTCACATAAAAGCAACACATTAAACAACAAACAAAATAAATATAAAAATTAAACTGCTCCTCTCCATAACTTCATTCATCCATTCCTCGATACACACACTCTTTCTAATCCTGGAGATATGTTTCTGATGAACATTTGCCACCTGAGTGAACATCCTGATTATCGAACATGTTATCGGTTACTTTCCGGTCAAAGTTTACCACCTAAGTGAACATCCAGATTACGGACCAAGTTATCGGTTAACTTCGAGTCAACATTTACCACCTGAGTGAACATCCAGATTACGCAACAAGTTTTCGGCCAACGTTTACAACCTGACTGAAAATTCAAATTAGTTGTTGTCACATTGGGCAAAAGATGGGCATTCAACCAATTCGGTGCCACCTGTACGTAATGCTGACGATAGATGCTTTGACGTGTTAAGGAAGCCCACTGATCCTGCCATTTACGTGACATGTTTTCTTCTGCCGTTTTTTTTTGCGGGGATGTTTTCTTCTGCCGTTCATCACCGTATAGAGATCAAAGGGAAATATACGGTGTGATTGCTGCTGAGTGCGTGAATTATAAGTGTCCGTGAAAACACAATGAGAGACTAGAGGAAAAAGGAAGAAAGCAATGGTGCTGAGGAATCTAGAAGTAGGTAATCTCATGTAGTGATGGGTTGGCACGGAAAATATGTAGGATTTGTAGGGCCATTTGACTACTGATGTGAAGCACAAAGAACCCCTCTAGAACGACAACGTCCAAATCGGTGATTTTGAGACCTGGTCATGGGCCTGGGCCTCACTTTTCTTCCAGAAACCCAGCTCGGAAGTCCAAAAATCCCGTAAGATTGTTTTTTTTGTGCTTTTTTATATGTGGGCATTTGGGGACTGCTGTTGGGTACTCCCTGCAGGTCCATACGTAGACATGTGTTTGCACCCCACAAAAGGGCACTCAGACCTCGAGCGGATTGCAAAAAAAAAAAAACCTCGTGCGGATTCGCTCCTGGGTGGAGTCGAGGTGATAAGAATAAGAGGGTAATTCTATCTTTTTTATAACTTTTAGAGTGCAGTTTCAACTTCGGTTGAAATGATATTACACCACAAGGTCAGTATGCCAGATGTGTTCAAGGGCATGGTCGGTAACCCGAGACTTCATATCGTGTTCTAGTGCCAACCTCTCCCCATCTCTAATGCGCATGTTGGCTAGTTTTTAGGAGTTACGTGTTACATGTTGTTGACCTGAACACTTCTGTACATGTACAAATTGTTCTCCTGATGATTAACGCAAGGCACATGTTGTGATTTATCTCGACAGTACTCCATTTCTTCAGTTTGCTCCTTCAAAATTGTCATGGCCTCAGTGTTCTCAAACCTTGAACCTTCCTATATCAATTTATTCCGACGCATGCTTCTGATGTAGATCAGGGAAATAGAAACCTTGGCTCAACACATTGTAAATCATAACTATTAACTTTCTGAAGACTGCCGTGGGCTTTCCTGGTACCCCTCATTCCTACAAAGGTACATATTTACCCATGTCTTCTATTTGGTTTTGGGCTTATCATACATTCCAGTTCGACTAATCGACAGCTTCATCACAAGGATGTAAGAAGTTGTATTTATAAGACTTCCACAAGGCTGACATGTGCCGTAGGGTATTTGTGTACGGTACAAAGAAACTCAGAGTGATGCAAGAACTGGAACCACGTGCATGAGCTGGAGGTCAGTAGGAACTAGCTAGATATGAATTGTAGTTTCATTAGTAAGTTGGCTCCTCTCACTCAGCAAATCAATTTCGTGGACCAACTCCGCAGACACTTGTTTCAAAGGTACTTTCCTGTACTTCCTAGGTAATAGTTAATTGCATCATTGATGGAAATACATGAGCACAGTTGTTGAGAAACATGGCCCTGATATTATATATATGTAGCTCTCTGGTTTCCATCTGTACAAGTCCATAATACGGTCTTCCTATTTTCTTAGTTTATTTAATTTGTTTCATCCAACTGGCCCCTTTTGTTCCACGCCACATCTCTAACACTGCTATACATGCCCTGAGAACAACAAGGACAAATATATTTTGAGCTCTGGTCCTGTCTTTGAAGTATACTCAATATCTGAGATTGTTCTTGGACGACACTGCTATATCAGAATGGGCGGTGTCTGGAAGGATGCCCTTTTTTCATGGCTCAGCTTGTTTCTTTCGTGCAGCTGCGTCAAAACATCTGCCACCATATGCACCTATTAGAATCCCACTGATGTTTCGACCTTCAGGAGGTACACATGGCACTGCACAGACACTCGGACTGAGATGCCATGTCTCTTTGGCACCACAAAGTTTTTTGGTTGCCTGCGGGCCATCCAAAACATAAACAAAGAGCTATCTGGCAATATTTCTTCGGCGTGATTGGTTTTTAAACCAGACAAAAGTGTTGCCTGCGGGCCGCATGGGTGCTCGGCCGCTTCGTGACCACCATGGAAACTGCCACCAGGCGCTGCCGCCGCCTTGATGGCGAGCTCGCCAAGATTGGCGAGGAGTGGTCACTTAGTGACTGCTCCGCCAACGCCGGTCGCGGCAAGGCCGCTGCCAGGGCTCTGAAGGCAACGTCTATAGTGGCCGTGGCGGCACTCCGCATCGCGCGCAGCACAAGGCGAAGTGACTCATCCTCGAGCAGTGGTCAGCCGCCTGACAAGGCTGCCACGGCCCTCCGACGCCGTTTTGCCGTTGGAGGGACCACAATGATGACGACAGCACGGACGGCAACGGCAGGGCGGCACGCGTACCAGGTGGTTGTTTGGTATAGGGTTTAGATTTTCTTCTAGTTATTTTTTTGTTAAACTGTCAAAATATAAACGAACTTGAATGAATTCCGCTGTGTTTGCACGAATTTTGTCTGGTTGGTTTTAATTGTTGTTAAATATATGTGTGTCAAAATATCTACATCTTTATATGGCGGCCTCCGACATCAATGTCCACAGAATACCGGAGAAAAATTGCGTTTCAGTGTTAGAGATGTCCTTAGACCTATCCATGAAAGGAAATGAAGACCCTTGATCAGCATTTCTTCCATAATTCCATTCAAGCCTTGTAGTATTGGTAGGCTAGTAGCGAGTAGCAACTACAGCGGATGGGCATAATATAATGCTGAGTCTAAGTCCCACCATTTTACTAGCATGAAAGGTGTAGTGAAATGGAAATGGGAGCTTAGAATCTAAGTCCCACCATTTTAATAGCATGAGAGGTGTACTGAATTGGGAGGAAACTGATAAAACAGAACGTCAAAACCATTCATCATGGTGCGCAATCCAAGGCTGCCGAGGAAACATCCCTCTCGGCATACATTGCTTGGCATCTTTGGAAGGAACGGAATAGAAGGGTTTTTGAAAATGCTGAGATGACGCCAAGAGCCTTGGTGAATCTCATTCAAGAAGATTTCAAGATGCTCAACGAGGCCTTCCGTCCTTCCATTCAGGTGGCTGGGTAGGAACAGGGTGTAGGATGGTGTCCACTTTTTTGTCTCTGTAGCTCTCTGTTTCAAGAGCTAGTTTTGTCTTTGGTTTGTGGGGCACTTTTGCCGCCTCTACCTGTACCATGTAACTCTATATCTCCTCCCATCTATAATGCAAAGGCAGAGCTCCTGCTGTTCTTTCAAAAGAAAAAAACATTCATCGTAACTCAAGTTGTCATCCCTTGACTGTACCTCATGAATTCCTGCTAACCAAACAAGAGAATAAACATCTCTACCGAACTCTGGAACGTAAGCCCCGATTACCCATCCGATTCTAAGTAGAAGAGTGACAATAAAATGACACATTCGACGCCTCATCTCGTAGCTATGCCCCTGCTGGGGGCATGGCCCCTGCTGGCCTGGTCGTAGCTATGCCCCTGTTCCTTCTGCTACGCAGAGTGAGATGGAAAAGAAAGAATTGCATTTGAGTGTCCTGTGACAGAACTTTGAGTACAAGGCGCCTCCCTTGGTATTTCTGAAGCTTCACATTCCTAATCATACCTAGGAGTTTTGAGCTTACACAACTTCAAACCATACAATGCCATGAAACTACGTATATATGTTGGTAGAGGAGAGAGTATAATCTGGCAAGGTCAAATGAAACTGAGATTATATAGATTGGTGTTGTAGTCTAGAGCTAGCTACTGCCTATTGCCGCATTAATGCTCCTATATCTCCGATAAGAGCATGGTTAGTTTAGCCAGCAACCAGTTGCCACATCATTTATAGGCAGCATGTATAGAAGCTCATTAATCAAAAGTACTTTACTTTATTAATATATGGTCCACCTTAATACACTCTCACAATGTTTCTTGGAGCATGTATCTGCAGCTGGATGTTAATCTACAGTCCGCTTATCTTCTCCCTCCCTTCTCTCATCCAACTCAGTAAAAATATAATACTTTAGTCCTTACAACCTGCTTACATCACCTTATTGTACTCTCTCTAACTCCAGTAGTTGCGACGTGTGGTGGGCAGAGTAGTAGTGTGATAAAAGAAGAAACATTAGTACTATGAAAATAGGTGCATGAGGTGCGAAAGTCCTAACTGAAGCTCGAGCTCAAATGCTCTTGGCATGAATAGTAAAATTGAAGGAAATTTTAAAAAAATCAAAAAAAATTGAGTTTTATTTGTAGCACACATTAAGAAATATTTTCCGTGCTTGCAATTTTTCATCATCATATCACATTTTTGGAAGTCATGGGAAAAAAGATAAAATCTGCGCTCCAAAATGCTTTCAAAAGTAGCATCTTGGGAGCATCAATTTTGTTCTTTTAACCACAACTTCCATGAAAGTGATTCCAAGATAAAAATTTGTAAGCACGCAAAACATTTCTTAATGTTTGCCACAAAAAAAGTCAACAAATCTTGAATTTTTTTCTTCATTTTTTTGATTTTACTATTCATTCGGGCTCATTTGAGACCAAGCTAAGGATCTCCATGTCCCATGGGGTGTATATATATTTCCGATATTACAAAACATATGCATACTGCTAATGATGTGATGTGTCCCCTCATGTCGTGCAATTTTTCTTAGGTGAACAAAGCCAATGACGTAAAATTGCCTAGGGCTACAGCCCCGACATGAAAGGGTTCTCACTGCTGAACGCTGAGGAAGCCCAAGGCTGCCGCCTCAGAACAAAGAGATCATCATCTACGCTGTGAGTATGGCATCCGAGACGGCGGCGCCTTGAGTCTTGTAAGCCGGGTCGTGGCCCATGCCCTCCTCTATCTTCCCGGCGACAGGACCAACACTCTGGAAGCGCAGCCGACCGCCAAACATGGACATGGCGGAGCCGGACGAGCCCCGCTTAAAAATCAATTTACGTTGCATGTAATAATATGGATTTAAGGTGTCTAGATATCCGGATGTGAAATGCATTATTTGAGCGCTGCGGGAGTTGGAGGAGTCGGATTTGTCAAATCCGGCGGTAGATGCTCTCGTGTTGTTCCGCCCATTCATCTGCACCGATTACACCAATGCAGACTTAATACACCACATTTGGCGCCACGCGGACGCATTCAACTGCCATACAATTGCCACCACTGGCCAGCTGCTGTCGCTACCTCGGGCCAGAGACAAGAAGCGCCGAATGGCAACGGTGATAACTACGTATACGTACGTGCCATAGTGATTGTCGAGCTCTGTCCCTCCAAATATTACATGCAAAGCCAGAGCTAGAAGCAAAGTACACAAGTCAAGAAAGCTATTGTAATCATTTCTCTAGGCTTAGCTGCTTACTCGGTGATGACTTCCAAGCAGACGCTCGTCGTCGCAATCACCGTGGCCGCCCTCACCATCGCCTTCCTTCCGGGGCTCGCCGTCGCCATGGAACACGTGGTCGGCGACGACATGGGCTGGGCCCTCGATTTCAACTACACGGCCTGGGCTGAGACCAAACAGTTTGTGGTCGGCGACACGCTAGGTAAATGCATAACCACTGAACCATTCCTTCCGCTGGCACGCTTGATCACTTCTTCTTCTCTGCGACGGGAAACAAATGAAATTGCCTGCCAATCCCTCATGCTAATTATGTCAATCGCAGTGTTCGAGTACGGGACTGCTGGCCATGACGTGGTGGAGGTGGGCGGGCCGGATTTCCTCGCTTGCAACCAGCCGGACAACGCCGTCGTCTGGACCTCCGGTTTGGACCGGGTCGCGCTCGACAAGGCCGGACCGCGGTGGTTCTTCTGCGGCATGGACCAGCACTGCGAGAGGGGGATGAAGCTCAAGATCACCGTCCTCGAGACCGCCCCACCGGCTCCCCAACCCAAGCCCCCGTTGGTTGCTCCACCGCCGTCCAGCCCCGCTGGCAAGCTGGAGGCGCGCTTCGGGGAGGCGGTTGCCGTGGTCACCGCGGTCGCCGTGGCTCTGCTCGTGCTCTAGGCTCCCACTGCATCGGCAAGGTTTCTACTACATATGTGACCCACTCACCCACCGAGAGCGTCATGTTTGGTCGTGCTGCTTCTCATGTGGTATCAGCATTATTGTTGTTATTATACGTTGTGAATTTTAGCCCTTGAATTTTTCTTCGGTCGAAGATTCAATATTTTTTTTGCTTAGCATAAAAGTGTGAGTGTTCTTCTATTAGTGCAGTAATTAAAAACAGTGCATATCATATTGCTCCCTTGAAAATGGGTTCTCTATATTTTTCTGCAACATTTTTTAATCCTGTTTGTTTTTACAACACAAACCCTCAAAGAGAGTTTTTAATTATATTTATTTGCGTCCCAAACAGTGTACAGATATTAACTTTCCAAAGCCAGCTTGGCTTTACAATTAGAGTCTAAAGCCTGCTTGGCTTTACAATTAGAAGATTTATTGCATAAGATTGAAGACTAGAAGAAGATCTTTGCATAAAAGTTTCTTAGCTAGAGAATGGGCAATAAAATTCCCAGTCCTTTGGATAGACCTAATTTCACAAGTAGTAAGATGAGAAGATTGATTGAGAAATTCAGAAAGTATTGTTCTTTTCCTCCAGTCTCCTGGCTTCTCCAAAAGATTCCTTGCTGTTGCCACTTGAACAAGATTCCTGCAATCAGAAAAGAAGACAGCAGAGTCCCATCCTAAAGCTTTAACCACCACGGTTGATAGGGTTAATCCAAGAGCTTCAACCTACAAAACAGAAGAAACATTTCTCGCAGCTACTTGAACAAATATAGTATGGTTATTAGCTTCATCTTTGAGATAAACTCCAAGGCCCGCTTCTTCTTTTGCAATCTCCGGATTGTAAGTAACATCACTATACGCCACAAGACTTGTAACTTGGGAGTGCATATTTGGATCCCGAAAGGGAGAAGCATTATTGTGTGTCTCTAATGCATTTTGTATCTCCAGCACATTGTGCGTCGCAACTGCATCGACTATGTTGGAAATATTAGCTATTTACCGAATAATTTTATTAAGGAAAATACTAGATAACGAATGACTAATATCTCTATCTCTACTACCTAAAAGAAACGTAAGGTTCCCTCTCCCCTCCACCGATTTTTTCCTCCCTCCAGCGGTTTATCCCTATTTACCGGTTTAATGCTCACTAGCCGGTCGGACGCACTCTATCTTTGGTAACCAAATAATTCATCTATGGTAGCCAATCTCTTATATTTGGTAATACTCCATTGATTCCGTTTGGTTTCCCGCCGATGAATGAATTGATCACGTATGGTAGTAGAGATTACGCAATCGACTCAACGACGGCGATCAATCTCCTTCCTTGTTTCAATCAATCTCTTTTCTTCTGTCACCGTGTGGTTTACATGCAGCCGCCGCCGCCGCCTAACCTCCGAAGGGCACCGCCTTCCTGGTCCCCGTTGCCTCTACCGCTGGAAGGGCATCACCTCCATGGCCACCATGGCCTCGACTTCCCACACTCTCTGGCGCCGCTGCAGTTAGCTGCATGTGCTTCTCGCAGCCGCTGAAGATTGGACGAAGAAAGGTGGGCAGGAAAGGAAGGCCGAGGGCATAACTCATGAGGAGCAGGAATGCATCGTCGATTGCTTCAGGTGAGATTTACTGGTTCACATCGTGGCATGTTTTGAGTTTCACATATTGTTATTCTATCTACTGGCCGATTAATTGTTAGGCAAACTTTGTTAGATAGCTATGAGAGGTCTTGAGTCTGGATCAAGTTCTGAACATGATACAACCATGTCTGTCTATTAGAGAGGACATGAGGTACGTGATACAGACGTGACTATACTATATGTGATTCTTAATTAAAGAAGCCTCAAGTTCTGAATGTGATACAGAATTGGCTATGTTTATAAGAAGAGTTCAGAAGTTGATCGATTGCCTTTTGTTTTTTGGCCACCAAATCGACAATGTCAAAATCCTAATATCCACCTAAAAGGTGACTGTATGTGGCAGCCATAGATTAGCACCTTAAACAGAGGCCTATAAATGCAACCTACTAAGCAGCAGGTGACATGAGCATATGGCAAATAGCAGGGATCGAATATAGAAGCTTGTGAGTAGATTTTAAGAGCCAGGATTACTTGTGCACATGCAAGGATGCACGTATATGAACTCAGAAAAAAGTACACTTATAGTTGCTGCAGTTTACTACAAGTAGTCAATAATTTTGATTTGCAGGTACAGATACCTACGGTCAGCCACCAGCGGCTGCCCCCGGAGGAACTTGAGGTTGCTCTCTAACTTAGTATCTGGAACCGGCGCTCCACAGTGGCTCGCCACACCCCGGACACCAATGATTTTCATGATTTCCACATGCATACCACCCGCCAGCAGCAGCGACGTGATGTCTTCCAAGCACTGCCTCATTCTCAGCTACTCTACGACCGGCCGTGGGCTCCACTTACAAGCCACCCACCCACATCTGAGATCTTGTGGCATCCACTTCACCTCGAACCATGTCTCAGTCCCATCGGGGTGTAATCAAGAGAGAGAGAGAGAGAGAGGAGAGAGAGATTGCAGTGGGAGAGAGAGAGAGAGAGATGAAGGGAAAAGAACATATAATGCAATTTGGTTGTGATATTGGAACGGGGGCGGGAGAGGGGGAGAAAAGAGATCACATTGCAATGCAGAGAGAGTGAGGGAGAGAACATATAAATCAATTTGACTGTGATATTGCAACAGGAGAGTGATGGAGAGGGAGACAAGAGAGAATGAAGTTTGATCATGACACTGCAACAAGGGAGAGGGAGAAACCTAATGTGACATAATAAAAAAAATAGGCACCCTTTACAAAGGCAAGCACAATGTGAAACATAATTCAACTACATGCGTGGGTACAGGTTAATAAAATTCAAAGTGTATGGCGGGATGGAAGTGTGTGCGTGGTTTGGAGGGGGGGGGGGGGGGGGGGGGGGGAGTGGGGGTGGCAGCGCGGGGATCGCCGGCATATGTATCGTTAACAGAGTTGGCGAACCTGGATCAGGAAGCTTGTTTTAACAGTAACATCGGTAAAGAAAAGTAGGCAATATTATCTGAGGTGCATGTAGAATCAAAGGTACTCCCTTTGTAAACTTTTATAAGACCGTTTAGATCATTAAAGTAGTGATCTAAACAGTCTTATAGAAAGTTCATAGAAAGAGTACATGTTAGATTCAATTGATATATAGAACCATCAGAATAAGTATGCCCCGTTGCAACGCATGGGCAATTGACTAGTATCAGAGATAAAGTAAGTCATCCAACTGACAGAGAGAAGGTAAATAGCATCTGCATATATGAACTAGAACGGAACACATCTAGAACAGATACTAGAGCAAGAAGTTGTGGTAGAACCTCTAACATAAAGGGTATGAGAACGTACGGAATGGAAGCAGAAGCACCAGGAACGGGAGCAGAAGCACCGGTCTTGGGGTCGGTGTCCTCGCCAGCCATGTCGTCGACGAGGTTGTCGGCGTCGGGGAAGAAGTCGTTGTCAGGGAAGTAGTCGTCGGAGTCTGGGGCGTCCGTGACGAAGAAGTCAGTAGTCGCGCTGAGCGCTCTCCAAAAACCCTATCACACTTCTCCCGTGCAGGACTCAAAGAGGTGGAATTTCGGAGGCCTACTGTCCCGACCTGCGGTGCACGCCGCAAGCCGGGATGGAAAAGATTGTAGCAGCAAAGCAGTGCTCCTCTTCTATTGTGTCTCTCTAGAGAGGAGTGACCTCCCTTTTATAGGCACAAGAGAAGAAGGCAAGAGCCTGCGTCGGGAGCTGAAGGGAACGAGGGAGATGAAACGAGCAGGTAGCAGCCAAAATTTAGACATCGGCTCGGCTCATTCCCACAACCCGCGGCGCGTAGTGACGAGGCAAGGCGAGGCGAGGCGTGGCATGGCGCGGCGAGGCGGGCGGCAGAGGAGGAGCGCGCATGGATATCCCTCTTGTTCTCATGCTCATACTAGTGGGGAACGAACCTCCCTTATAAGGAGGCCCAACTCCCACTAAACTAGCAATGTGGGACTAAACTTTAGTAGTATCCCTTGCCTTGCACGAATGGGCTAAGTGGGCCTCTAGGATTTATTAGGAATTTCTGAAATAATTATTGGGTTGTCCCAAAATAGACTAAATTACAACAATCCCCCACCAGATCCCAGAGGCACACAAGAATTGCCTTTGGTTCCAAAACACTGTTTTATATACCGGTACTGCAGTGGAGACTATTAAGTTGAACTTCCACCTAGAACTCTATGCTACACTAGTAAGCAATTTGAACATCGGACTAGGCCTTGAACTGCAAGTTTTCTGCGAATCTAACTTCACACAAAGCCTTGACTGATACTGGGCTACCGTGGGTCTTCCCCGCGGGTGGAGTTTATGAGTCATACTCCAAGACCTTTCATGCGTTTACTAGAGAGAACCCTACTCTCGTAGATTGCAATGTTTAACAATCAGACTCATATAGGTGTGTTCTTCAAAAGATGTTCTGCAGGACAACATCTCTCCTTAAAGACCACTTAGAACACATTAAGATATACATCAACGTGCCATGCAGATTAGGAGAGTATTGCATCTTCATGGAGTGGTATTGTTAATAGTAAGGATACACTCCTCTCAGTTGACCAACACCTTTTCTTCCACATCTAATTCATGGGATCTCCGATCACAAGCAATAGGTTACCACTGTAAACAACTCATATTGTGGGTCTCATACCCATATCCCTCGATGCATTATCTATCACATTACGTGATAAACCCTTAGTAAAAGGATCTGCCAGATTTTTAGATGTTTGGATATAATCCAATGCAATAACTCCGGAGTTTCTCATTTTCCTGACAGACTTTAACCTTCTCTGAACGTGTCTTGATGACTTCATGTTATCCTTTGAGCTGCTCACTTTTGTGACCACAATTTGATTGTTGCAGTTCATAAGGATACCCAGTACAGGTTTCTCAACAATCATCAAGTTACTCAAGAGACTGCGAAGCCAATCTACTTCGACCGTAGCTGTATCTAGTGCTGTGAGTTCTGCTTCCATTGTTGACCTTGTTAAGATGGTCTGCTTGCAAGACTTCCAAGAAACAACTCCACCTCCATGAGTGAATACATATCCGCTCGTGGCCTTTATCTCATCAGCATTTGAGATCCAGTTTGAGTGACTATACCCTTCAAGCACCTTTGGGTGCCTAGTGTAGTGAATTCCATAATTCGCAGTGCCTTTCAAATAACGTAGAACTCTCTCAAGAGCTTTCCAATGCACATCTCCTAGTTTTGTGACAAACTGGCTCAGTTTGCTAACAACAAAAGAGATGTCGGGTCTTGTAGCATTGGTTAAATATATAAGCGAGCCAATAATTTGAGAATATTTCAATTGGTCTCTAGCAATTCTTCGATTTTCGAAGAAACACACTAGCATCATACACTACTAGGGAAAAGCCTAGCAGCAGCGCGGGTTTTAGGGTTATTAGTAGCGCGGGAGACGACGCTACTAATCAGGCGCTACAGCTAACCCATAGCAGCAGCGCGTGCGCGCCCGCGCTACTGATATACAAGTGTAGCAGCAGCGTTCTTCTGTGGAGCTCGCTACTGCTAATAGCTATAGCGCGCTTCCCCTGTGCGTGCTACTGATACTACCGCGCTGTTGCTAACTTTTCTCCACTCGCTATTGCTAATTTTAATATATATTTTTCTGCATATTTGTTTTGTATTTGAACATGCTTTATAGAAGAATCTTTAGCACATACAAATGTCATCATGATACACTTACAAATGTCATCATGATACACATACAAATGTCTGCGAGACCATAAATGTAATTATAGCATATACATACAAATAGTGTCATCATAATCATCATCCAACACAAAGTGGTATCTTATCATCATCTCGAAAATAGCGATACATGCAAGTCTCGAATACTTGCAACTACAACGTCATCCATCTAAACAAAGGTATACGCGAGAAGAGCTATCACTATGAGTGAGAGCGGAACTATGCAGTACATGAGGCGGCGGTTACGAGTCCTTTCTCGCGCTAGCGTGAACCTCAAGTAACTAGCTTCTCCTTCTTGTCTGCTTTTCAAGCCTTTATGGCCGGCGCCCTAGAACCCATTCACTTGCGACTGACACTCAGGCCACTCGTTGTACACCCCCGGAACCTTCCCTTTGTACACGCCATAGCACTTCCATCTCGTCATCAAGAAACTAGGTACCTATTAGAGATGCATGTTCATGAAGAGGATGTACAATCATATATATGCAACAAAATATACTAGAGCAACACCGAAAAAGAAAGGGTTAATAACTAGATGCAACATACAATATGCAAACTAATTAACTAGAGGTACGCAGGTCATCGTACGCAAACTAACAAAGTAGCGTTATGCAAGTTCGGCAGGGACCGTGAACATCACAAAGTTTCATCGCTACAAAAAGTATACAAGTTCAACCGACACATATCATCATCATCGGCATCATAAATCACTATAAGTTCCATCCTTCCATATCATCGAGGATGGACCCTAGCTTCTTGAACGGCGTGAGATCTAGACGTTGCATGCCTATGCGAGTTCGGACGTCAGCTCGCGATATAGGGCCGTGGTGGAACATTCCCTTCTCATCGATGACTTCTTTCATGATGATCATCGCAATGTCCCTTTGGATGCGAAAGATGTCATCTCTAAGTTTATAATCCGCTTCTCCATGAGATTCTAGCCACTTGTGGATATGATCATCATTTTTGCTTCTCATGCGAAGCTTTTGGTGATCCATGTTGAACTGAATCATGAGATGAACGATGTAGAATCCATACTTCTTGCTTGGTTTTGGGACATGGATGCAGGAGAAGTTAGTTTTATGCGCGAAACCCATCTTCTTGTTCCTTTGTTTCCTGATCTGCATGTGGCCACCTCTAACGTTGAAGCCTTGGAGAGCATCATCTAGAATATTCATTATGTGGGTGTAGTCTTTTTTCTCGTAGTCTCTGGAAGGGTCAAAATACACGGCGTGGGAGACTTGCGGGTAAAGAACGATAAGGACGGCGCGCCCGTTGCTACGGGGAAAAGACACCTCAAATTATTCCCCATATGAGAGAGAAGGAATGATTGAAATGTACGAAAGGGTGGTCCAGAACTGACTTACTTTGGATGATAAGGCACGAGGGCAATTTCCCGGTCCTTATTCTGTACCATGAAGTTTTGGAGGTACTCCCTAGCAGTTTCATGCTCAAAGTCGCCAAGACTCAAGAAAGACTCGTGCATGTAGTATGGATCCGCCACACAGATTTGCGAGAGTTCTTCACTCTTCATGACAGAGCTCATATGTAGCGCAAAAAGGCGGACGATTGTAAAATCGAGCCGCCTTGTCAGAAACATCTCAAAGATATGGTCAAACCGCAGGAAGAACACCTCCGCGGGCCGTGTCTCGACGTAGCACTTCCCCTCAGGCACACAAGCTGCGTATGTCGGATATCCTGGATCCTTTGAGGCTAGTAGGATTTTCTCAGTCGACAGCACATGGTCGTGCAGTCTCCTGGGATCCCCTGATAGTGCCTCTAGTGGTTTCGGCGGTAGCATCGGCTCGCTCGTGAGATGGAACATGGCCGCACCTTTCACGGGCACACGCTCTTCAGAATGCATCGTCCACCTGCTTTGTGCTCTGGCTTGTTTGGAGGCAGTTATCTTCCCGGATCTCTTCCTCTCCTTTTTCTTGGGCACACCTTCCAGACCCTTCCTTAACCGCTGTCCCAGGGTTCTCGGGCTAAGCACTGTATGACCCCCGGCTAGTTGAGCCTGTGTTGAGGCGACATCTTCAGGCGTGTTCTGTGAGGAATTCATGAAGAGATACTTTTTGCAATCCTTCCAACGACCTTCCTGCCCGGGCATAGCATCCATATCCTCATTAGCATGCTGATAGCCTGATTCGTCATATGGTTGAGTCATCATATCCATGTCACAGTCATACGTGTTTGTATTGAGGAAACCCATAGGGTCGACCTCCGTCTCATCATCCATTCTCTGTTCTACAGGACCGATTACATCAGCCAGTACTATTGCACCCCCTTCATCACGTCGTCCGCCGCTCTCACTCGGCACTACAGGAGCTGGTAATTGCGTAGGCGGGGTGGTGGTCTCCGCACATGCTTGTTGATGTGTGGTTATTGGTGTGCTCTCGGTCGGCTCCAGACGAATAAGATTCTTCGGCCATAGCAGCACCCAACCCTTGCAGCTTCCAATCTGCGGCGGGGTCTCGTCGTCCTCTCCCACATGCTGTACTGGAGGAGGCAACGCCTCGTGCCCCGATTTCACACTGTACAAGCTAACCTTGAAGTGCCCAGCGGGGATCTGCTGGTTGTGGAACGTGGGTTTCAAGGGGTTCAATATCATCCCCTTTCCCACGTCGACCTTCTGGCCTTTTATCAAGTAGAGTATGGTGCACGGGGTTTCTTTGCCCTGCAAACACATATGTCTGTGGCGTAAAACATATGAAAGGCAACGAAAATGGAATATTCTATATATATATATGTTGGTGCGACATGTAATTACCATGACAGCGTCGAGCTCAGCCAAAGACGAAGGCCCACCTAGCGTGCCAGAGACTGAGGACGGGCTGCTATGAGCGGGAGCGACCGCGAGAGGAGGCCCGGTTGCGTGAGCAAGTGAAGGTGCGGTGTTGTTGTTTTTCATGGAGTTGCTCCCGACGAAATTGGGCATCGGGAAATCATGTACCGTCTTGTCTGGATTTTCCTTCGTCCAGTTGATGATAGCTGGAACCAAGTTAGTAGCGAAATAATTTCTGCAGGTAGTTACAACTGCATTGACTGCCTGCTGTAGCAACTCATTTTTCTCCTCGGCTGTTTTTTCCGCGTCCTCAGCTGCTTTTTTCTCGACCGCAAGCTTCACCTTCGCGTCGATGTTCGCCTGACTAAACTTCTTTTTCTGCTTCTTGGCCTCTGGGCCCTTGTTGTAAAACACCTTCCACGTGGCGATGTCTCCAGCGCCGTGCACACGACCATATTGCGGCTGCTGGCCCAAAGGGAGTCCCTTAAGTTCGTTTAAGGCCCGGTTGAGAGGGGTGTCCCACGTGGGCCTAATCGGAGAAGTAGAGCTTTCGGCTGCAAGCTGGTGATACTTCTCCAGTAGTCTAATCAATTTCCTCGTGATCTGGTCCGTGTAAAAAACCTTTTTCTCCTTGTCCCACTTGTAGCGGGCCCTGATGAAGTCACGCTCCAAGGGGTTGGTGAACTTCGCAAAGGGGTCTGGGAGACCCGCGGCTTCATGTTCTGCGTCCTTCTTATCCCATATGGGCCTTTTACCGAGGTAGCCACGGCTTCCGAGGCGATGCTTCCCCGTGTTCCTTTGCTGAAGGCTCTTGAATTTCGCAGCCTTAGCCTTGGCTGCCTCGGTAGCGCAAGTGTCCTTGAACTTTTCGAACTCCTCTTCCGTAAGTGTCAGATTTTCCTCCGGAATCTTGGACAGGGGTTCCTCAGCTTCAATAGCTCGTTTCACCCTCCCTTTCCAGGAGGCCAAATCATTGCTGAACATGCCCATGGCGTGATTGTTAATATTTTTCATCTTCGAATCATCCCACGGTTGTTCTATGTTATCATCCCGGTCGGGAAACTTGAATCTCTTATGAAACTTCGTTAGGAGCAACTGCGTCAAATGTTCTTTACTCCTTAAGTCATCGTCGTTGATGCTTGCGCATTCCCGTAGGATGCATCCTACTTGGTTCCCATAGCACTTGCGAGCTTCTTCCGGCTCTAATGGCTCAAACTTGCCAGGTGCCATCTTTGTGATCACAAGTCGTCCAATCCCTAGTTTGGTAGGTTTTCGTATCCTCTGCTTCTTATGCTTCCTCTTTTCGTTAGCGGCATCGGCACCGGTACGTTCCCCGCCGGTATCTTCCCCGCCGGTACCTTCCTCGCGGTCTCGGCGCCGCCATCGGTGCCGGCACCGTCGGTGTCGATGTCGGCGTCAGTACCGTCATCGAGGCCGACCTGCAAACCTTGCCTAGCAGTCAAATAGTCGAGGTACTCTTGTTCACCCTCATAATCCATCTCGTCTGCATCTTGGTCAGAAGACCCAGTTTCTTCGTTATTCGACATGTTTCCTATGATTAAGTGTCCTTGTTTATTTCTAAAATTATGAAAAAATGAGAAATGACATAAAAAAGAAATCTATGTGCCAGCACTCGATATGCCAACTATCTAGCACAAATCATGCCAAAATTCACGGCAAATTTCGGCATGACCTTTGCTAAAAAAATGGACATATCGAGTGTCTGAAATTCACCGGAACGGAAATGAATCAACATTCCGGCATAACATAGGCCACTCGGATCATTTACCAAAATTGAACCAAAACATCACATGTCCAAATGACATGTTCAAATTGCAAACATGACATGTCCAAAACATGACATATCCACATATCACATGTCCAGTTGAAATTTGCATATAAATTCAGCCTACCTAAATTTGCTTTAACAAGGGATGTTGGTTTGGACAATTGCTTAAATGTTGCCTTTTCTTTTAACTACAATTGCTTAACCCAAAATTTATGTCCTATTTTAAAACCTAGCTAAATTCATAACTAAATAGATAACCTAATTAACTTACTGCCCTAACTAAAACCTAAGTAAATTAATCGAAGAACCCTAGCTAGCAGAGAGAGAGAGGGGGGTTTACAGAGGGTGCAGGGGCGAGGAGGCAAGCCCGACGACGGCCGAGGTTGGAAGGGGAGGAAGCAGAGGAGGGAGGCGAGGGCCGACGGGTCGGGGAAGAGCGTGTCGGGGTCGGGGGCGGGGACCGGGTCGGGGGCGAGCGTCGGGGTCGGGGGCGAGGGCCGGGTCGGGGGCGAGCGTCGGGGCCGGGTCGGGGGCGAGTGCCGGGGTTGGGGGCGAGCGCCGGGGCGCGGCGGTGCGACGGGGGAAGAGAAAGTGGGGATTTGGGGGAAAAGAGGCGGGATGAAGCAGGGAGAGTGAGAATTTTGGGTTAAATGGACGTAGCAGTAGCGCGTTTAGACAAAACGCGCTACTACTACCTTCACTAGCTGTAGTGGTTTAGAACAAACGCGCTGCTACTATCTTAACTAGCTGTAGCGGTTTTATAAGGAAATCGCTACTGCTAGCTTTACTGTAGCTCTTTTTCAGTAAACCGCTACTACTATAACCAGTTTTTCTTTTTATTTTCCTTTATTTTCTCCCACTTTTATTTCCCGAGAGCAGTGAACGAAGGGAAGGCGATATATATTGCATCATTTGACGGTTAAATATGTATACAAAATAGGAACATATATATTACATCATTGGACCCATGCATAATAATGGCTAAGTGTGTATACAAAATAGGAACATATATATATATATATATTACATCATTTGACCGATAACATACGGTTCCTCAGCTTGACGTTTTCGTTTTTGAGTTAGCTTCTTTCCCTTCTTGTTTGTCGAAGAATAATTGAGCCCCTCATTGTGACTTTGCCTTTTCCATGGAGTACGATTTTTCTTAGGTAATGTAGTATTGATTCTTCTTTTGACGTATACTTCATCATCATCGTCATCTTCCCTCATTGGGTTGCCGTACTGATCATAGTCTTCCTCGTTGGTGACTCCATCCATTCCAATGATGTTCCTTTTGCCTCTCCTCACGACAACACGGCTGGGATTGCATGGGTCGGTTATGAAGAAGTATTGTGTCACGTGCTTAGCGTGTACCCATGGCTTGTTTTTGCGATAGCGTTCACGGTAGCGCTCTTATCGTCGGGTATAGTCATGGTAGTGAAAATTCGGTTTTCTCTTTCGACATTCTTAGCCCATCTGACACGGAACATCATCGTGTTGTGCAGTCCAGAGTAGTCAAGCTCCCAGATCTCGTCGACCCTTCCATAAAATCGTTCAGTTGCGCCGTTGTCGCTGCCGGTCATGCATTCCATCGTCACCCCTGAATTCTGATCATCACCGTCCATATATTTGGCCTCCATGTAGAACGTGTATCCGTTGATATCATATGCCTGATAGGTTACGAGGTTGGGCGAGGGGCCATGTGCTAAGGCGTGTATGAGCAATCCATCCTTAGAGCCCTCCTCCGGGGGATTAGCAATAATATGCTCTTTGAACGAATGCAGGAAAGTGGAGTTGTGATCTTTAGTAACTTTGGCGTCCGTCCTGCATGCCCCCCGGTCACGATACTTCTTTGCGATAATTTGTTTGTGCCGTGCCACGAAAGGATTTACCTCGTCTAGGTGTTGTAGCACTACCAAGTTTGCTCTGTCAAAGTCGCTGCGTCGATCTGAGTATGCCACGTGCAGTTCCCTGCGACTGTTGCAGTGACCTTCTCCTTCGAACCTCCCATCGTGCTTGTTAACGGGCAAACCAACACTAACACCAGGCGGCTGGTCTGCGCCATATAGAAAATTCTCACAGAAAGAGATGCATTCTTGTGTCACATAGCCCTGGACGATGCTTCCATCCAGACGGGACATGTTACGAACGAATCCTTTGATGATCCCATTCATCCTCTCAAACGACATCATGTTGTGCAGGAATGATGGCCCCAGGTCTATTATGTCATCCACAATATGGACACACAGATGCACCATCACCTCAAAGAACGCGGGAAAGAAGTACATCTCAAGCTCATTCAGTATCACAACGATCTCTTCCTGTAGCCTTCGGAGTTGCTTCACACTGGTCGACTTTCGAGAGATGACGTCAAAAAAGTTGCAGAGACCAATAAGCGTGTCATGGACGTGCTTGTCCATTATCCCTCTAAGGGCAACAGGTAGTATATGCGTCATTATCACATGACAGTCATGGGACTTCATCCCGCTGAACCTTTTCTTGTCCATGTCTAGATATCTGCTTATCTTGCCACAGTAACCGGAACTAACTTTGACTCTGGTAAGGCACTTAAAGAATTGATCGATCTCAGCCTGACTTAAGGTGAAGCAAGAAGGGGGGCAATAATCCTCTTTCTTTATTTTCTTGCCCTTCTTCTCCCGTGCCTCTGTCTCCGTCTCTGTCTCGTCTGACATTTTACGGGGCGGCATGTGCAGATCTTCCCTGATTTTCAAATCTTGCAAGTCTTTTCTTGCCTTCGGCCCATCCTTGGTCTTATCCGGCATGTTCATCAGTGTTGCGAGCAAGCTCTCGAGGACATTCTTACAGATATGCATTTGATCAAGGCAATGAGGTGTATCGAGTTTGTGCCAGTACTCCAAGTCCCAGAACACAGACCTCGTCTTCCATACCTTCAGCAGCAGCTCCGGTGCCTTTCTCATCGTCTTTCCCGGCGCGGGGCACTCCTTCCAGTTTTTCAACAGCTCATCAATTTCGGCACCGCTCCGCTTACGTGGAGGTCCTCGATGCTCAGCGTGACTTACGAGGTTGCTTAGCTTGCACACACACTTGACACTTAGATCCCTTGACAGTGGTGAAACTAGGGATTAAGTTTAACTTCGCTAGTCGCGACATGCAACCAAAGTTAATATGACAGAGACGTGAATGCCACACATTTGATTCACTATTGTTGCAAACATGATTAACAACTTTATTGCAAACATCTGATAAGGATAAACGAAACAGGCCTCCTGACTCATAGCCTTTACCAACAAAGGTTCCATACCTGGATATTACAAATTTATTCGACTCAAAGACAAGCGTGTAGCCATCTCTACACAGAAGAGATCCGCTAACAAGATTTTTATTGACGGACGGGACATAATGCACGATCTTACCTGATGTAAACTTCAGATCGACCGTGCCAACCCCATGAACAGAAGCACTCGAACCGTTGCCCATCAGCACAGTGGAAGTCCCTGTGGTCTGATAAGACAAAACATGGAAATATCACCGCATACATGCACATTAGCACCCGTGTCAATTAACTAATTAGGAGAATAACATACTGAAAGAATAGTGGGAAATATACCATACCCAGCATCCCTCATGTCAGTGTCTCCAATGAAAACATTAGCGGTCTTGCCACCTTTCCCAAGATGACGCTTGTCATAGCGATTAGGGCAACTAGGAGCCCAATGATCAGGATCTCCACACACATGACAAACACCTTTCCTCTTCTCACTCTTCTTCTTGAAGTTTGTGTGCTGTACAACCTTGTTCTTCCCTTTAAACTTTTCTTTACCATCAAACTTGCCCTTGTTCTTGAACTTGTGGGGCTGGAAGTTTTTCTTCTGTACTAGACTGGCACTAGATCCTCCCTAAATACCTCGAGCACGTGTGTCCTTTGCTCTCGCCTTTTCTTCCACATGAAGAGTAACAATGAGATCCAAAACAAAAAACTCCAGCCTCTTATGCTTCAGTAAGGTAGCAAAGTTCCTCCATGAAGGAGGAAGCTTGGTGATGATGCCTCCGGCAACAAACTTGTCCGGTAGCATACAATTGAAGTGTTCAAGTTCTCTAGCAAACGACTGTATCTCATGAGCTTGCTCAACCACGGAGCGATCTTCAGTCATCCTGTAATCATAGAACTGCTCCATGATGTACAACTCAGTGCCAGCATCCGAGACCCCAAACTTGGCCTCGAGTGCGTCCCACATATCTTTTTCATTATCAATTGACGCATAAGCATCAACTATGTTCTCACCAAGAACACTCAAGAGAGCAGCCTTAAACAGGGTATCCATTTTCTGAAAAGCTTGTGTCTGTTGAGCATCATACTCTCCTTCAGGTTTGCCAAGAGTGGCATCATAGCAACTCATGGTTTGAAACCATAAGACCGCTCTCACGCGCCACCTCTTATAGTAGATACCCTCAAACATAGGAGGTCTCATGGAAGCAGCAAAACCACTTGGGGTAAATTGCCTATCATAAGGTTGTTGGATTGTTGGAAATATTAGCAATTTACCGAATAATTTTATTAAGGGAAATACTAGATAACGCATGACTAATATAGCAGAGATAAAGTAAGTCATGCAAACTGACAGAGAGAAGGTAAATATCATCTGCATATATGAACTAGAACGGAACATATCTAGAACGGATACTAGGGCAAGAAGTTATGGTAGAACCTCTAACATAAAGAGTATGAGAACGTACAGAACGGAAGCAGAAGCACCGGTCATGGGGTCGGTATCCTCGCCAGCCATGTCGTCGACGAGGTTGTCGACGTCGGGCAAGAAGTCGTCGGAGTCTGGGGCGTCTTTGACGAAGAAGTCAGTAGTCGCGCTGAGCGCTCCCCAAAAACCTTATCACCCTTCTCCCGTACAGGACTCAAAGAGGTGGAGTTTCGGAGGCCTACTGTACCGACCTGCGGTGCACGCCGCAAGTCAGGATGGGGAAGATCATAGCAGCAGCGCAGTGCCCAGGAACTTTGTTGCGAGAGGAAGGGAGTCTTCTATTGTGTCTCTCTGGCGAGGAGCGACCTCTATTTTAATAGCACAGGAGAAGAAGGCAAGCGGCTGCGCCGGGAGCTGAAGGGAATGAGGGAGACGAAACGAGCAGGCAGCAGCCGAAGGGTGCAACGTTCGTATTCAGTATCCAGTACAGCAAAAACTTTCCAGCTCCCGAGTGACCTTTCGTACACTCGTAGTGCGTGGCAAAAATTTAAACATCAGCTCGGCTCATTCCCGCAACCCGTGCCGCGTCGTGACGAAGCGGGCGACAGAGAAGGATCGCACGTGGATGTCCCTCTTGTTCTCATGTTAATACAAGTGGGAAAAGAACCTCCCTTATAAGGAGGTCCAACTCCCACCAAACTAGTAATGTGAGACTAAACTTTAGTAGTATCCCTTGCCTTACACGAATGGGTTAAGTGGGTCTCTAGGATTTATTACGAATTTCTGAAATAGTTATTGGGTTGTCTTAAAATAGACTAAATTCCAGCAGATTATATCTACTGCATTGCAAGCATTTTTAGAGTGTGCTTACCAATTAAGAATCAGGTAATGCTAACCGAAAAGCTAAGTCAGGCAAAAATATGGATCGCCACTATGTAATCTCCCTTAAATGACATGGAGTGACACCTCTCCCTCACCCCACTTGCCCTTCCTCCTCCATTCTTCACCTTCCTTACCAAGGCAACTAGCAAAGACAGCGCCACCGTTGCCGCACCGGTGCTTCTCCTTTCTCAAGCGGGTGGTGCTCTAGACACGAGAAAGCATTGAAGGGTGATGCAACTATCCAACGGTGAGTCCGTGGTAGTCCTGGACATGGGAAGCTCGGCCCGGCCGGCCCGGCCCGACCCGGTCGGCCTGGCCCGACCCGGCCCGAAAAAGCCTGACCCGACGCTGCCCCCGGTCCGGGCTTGGGCCTAGTTTTTTAGCCCGAAGGTTGGGCTGGGCCGGGCCCGGGCCCGTCGTTTTTGCCATTTTTTGAAGGTTTGGCCGGGCCGGCCCGAAGCCCGATGGGCTTTTACGTGCTCGGGCCGGGCTCGGGCCCAGAAACACAGGCCCGATGGCCGGGCCGGGCTGGGCCCGGGCCTGAGTTTTTTGTGTCGGGCTTGGCTAGGCCCGGCCCGAAGCCCGGCCCGGCCCGAGGTTTGGCCAGGTATAGTCTGTGGCAGCTCAGCCCAGTGCATCGACGGATCTGGCCAGGTTCACGACGAGTGCTTGGGAGGGGGATCTCCTATTTGGCGCGGTGCGCGCATGGAAATCAGCCAACGCCCACCACTCCCCTTTTCGGCCTGACACATGTGCGGGGCGGAAAACCCCTTTTTTCATTTTATTTTTTTGTTTTCCCTTTTCTATTTTTTCATCTTTAAAATAATACAGGATTGAAAAAAAATTGTGAAATCATAAAATTTTTGTGAATTCAACAAACTTGCATGATTTTAAAAAAATGTTTGGGAAACCATAAAATGTTCAGGGATCCAAAAAATGTTCATGATTTTGAAAAAAAGTTCGCATATTCAGAAAATGTTCATGATTTTGTACAAAATGTCAGGAAATAAAAAAATTCAAGATTTTGATAAAATATTCGCATATTCAAAAAATGTTCGTGAATTTGAACAATTGTTTGCTAATTCAAAAGATGTCATGATTTTTTATAAAAATCTTCATAAAATTCTAAAAAACATTTGCGAGTTTAAAAAACTATTGGATGGCCGGCTCCAACATCAATTTCGACGGACGAGTCAGGACCATTCCACGGACGAATAGTGTACCAATTTTAGGTGTTCGCGTTGAGGGTGCTTGTTTCTGTTAATTTAAATAGTAAACCATTACCGGCAATTGAGGGAACGACTTATCCTCTCGCCCCTGCGGATCCACCACTCCAAGTCCGCCCGGGGGGGGGGGGGGCTGCTGCCCGGCGGGAAGATGGATTAGGTCACAGGCTCCTCTCTGTACATAGTAGTGGCAGATTTAGGTGTAGGTCTTGCCCTTGTCATATCTAGCTTCATGCCGCTATTGAGCTTTTGCCCTGGTGGGCACTGTTGACCTGGTGGCCATCGGTGGCAGAAATCACTGTTTTTGACCTGAGGATGAAATCAATTCACAAACTAAACTGTCTCGAAAAAAATTTCACTCAACTGATCCTTTAGTGTGGCGCCCGACATCTAGGCGTCACACTACACTGTGCAGCACCTAGATCTTAGGCGCTACATTTCTGACCAGCGTGGCACCCCTGGCCCCGCACTGAGCAGTGCAACGCCTTTGATCTAGGCGCCACACACATAATGTGCAGCGCCTGGGCGCTGCACATGCACTTACTAACTGTTGCGGACATCTGTTTCTGATGCCTGAAAATTGCCAAGTCAATGTGTAGCGCCTGAGTGTTAGGCGCTACACTATACAGTGTAGCGCCTGACGTCTAGGCGCTGCACTATGCATAACAAGCAAGGAGTCCGGATGATGGCGATGGGTAGGTAGACAGAGTCACACGAGCCCGTACGTACGCCCGTATCTCTTTGGCCACTCGGTCGGCTGATCGATCGATGGGCACTGACAGCTACAGATCATTGTGCACGAAAGCCTAGACCCAAAAAAATGGAATGAAATTTGTCTTCCTTCTCTAGCTAGCCTAGCTTTAAGCCCATATCGCTAGTAGCTGCGCCGTGCATGCGATGGGTGTGTGTACATATATGTACCTATGTCCTAAATCTGCCAAGAGTTATGTCATCCCTGGGACACGCATGATCGACCTATGTCTGGCTAGCTAGCTAGCTAGCAGTAGCACCAAGCTGACCATGACCAGCATGCATGCAGCTGTAGGATAGTTGAGGAAGCTAGCCCGACTGCACAAGCAGCTAGCGGCAAACTGCGATTGGCACTGCGGCACTGCGTCTTATACTTGGTGGTGGCGTGGTGGATGGGAGAGAGCGAGAGGTTTTAAGCTGGCCCTTGCTTGCTTGGTCCGACCTTACATGCATGATCCTCACAAGCTAGCATCGCGCGCCCATCACCTTGTTGATCAATCGAGCAGCGCCTAGACGTCAGGCGCTACACTGTATAGTGTAGCGCCTATCCCTCTGGCGCTGCACACTGACTTAGTAATTTTCAGGCACCAGAAACAGATGTCCGCGACAGTTAGTAAGTGCATATGCAACGCCTAACAGCTAGGCGCTGCACATTATATGTGTGGCGTCTAGCCCAAAGACGTTGCACTGTTGGATGCGGGGCCCAGGGGTGCCACACTGGCCAGAAGTGTGACGCCTAAGATCTAGACGCTGCACAGTACAGTGTGGCACCTAGATGTCGGGCGCCACACAAAAGGGTCAGCTGGGTGAATTTTTTTCTGGAACAGTTCAATTTGTGAATTGATTTCGTCCTCGTGTCAAAACAGTGATTTCTGCCGCCATCGGTTGTGCCCCAGCTTGATGATGATTGGGGACGGATCTGGAATAGCTCCTCTTAAAAAAAAGACGTGTCTGCCCAGCACTTCATGACATCCTTTCCTTTTAAGTATGTTTTTGTTCTAATCAACATATTAGGAAATATTTTGTCCTCCTAATAAGAAAAAGACAAAGACCATATAGCTTGTTCAAACAAAACTAGGAAAGCACACATGTGAACGAGTGTGAACACATTTAATTCGTATTTTAAAATTTTAGAAAAGTCATAACTTTTGAACTGAACATTGAAATTAAGATCCGCTTTCACCGTCGAAATCCTCGTGATGTGCTCTTCTAAACTAGATCACACATGAATATGTGTCGACAAACTTTTTTTATGCAATTTTATCTTCATTTTGTGCAACTATCTAATAGTTGATGTGCATCTTTCTCTCTATCCATGATCAACTTTCAATCAGTGGATGTGCAACTCCAAAAACTATCTCAGCCAACTACCTAATGGTCGATGTGCAACTTTTCCATGTACCACTGGGTGTGTCGTTTTCATTGCAAGCACCCCTTCCCACCCACCCTAACTAGTGAGATGTGCATCTTTAGGGTCTCACTTATAGACAACTTTTCCCTACCCTCATGGTCTTATGGATGTGCAGTTTTTCCCATCCAACAAATCCATGTCGGTGAGTTGTGCAATTTTATCTATTTCCTCGGCCAACTACCTAGCAGATTATTTGCAACTTTGACTGTTGCCCCGGCCAACTAAAACAACATATCCACAAGTATGGATGGGGATGAGTTGCTCATTGACTACTATAAAGTTAGCTGAAACAATAGTAAGGTGCACATATAGCTGGTAAGGTAGGTGGGGCATGGTATGACAGCAGGGAAACCCTATATCATCCATGAATAGGGAATGGGAGGGTTGCACATGGACTACTAGGTAGTCGGCCGGGTAGTAGTCTAGTTGCACATCACTGAAAATTGGTTGTCATGGTTGCTAGGTTGCAAATCTCACAAGAATTTCAATCATGTAGCTTTACAAAATGGTTTTGAAAAAAATTGCACCATCCCGTACTTAAAATTGCATGATGTAGTAATAGAGTTGCACCATATAGCACCAAATTTGGCATATTTTTTTCCTTAAAACATATCCATGCGGAATCTATTTTCGAAGATCTTGTCGCGAGGATTCCAGCGGCGAAAACGGATTTGGATTCTCAGAAATGGTTTGAAAGATATGACTTTGAAAGTTGGTAAACCCGAATAAATGCATATGCACATCCAACAAACATGGAATTAAATGCACTAACCTGCCCACATGATCATCCCATCCTATTAGTACATGTCACATCATGAATGAAGACAAAATTTGAACCATAAAACTGCAAGCATGCTTGTGTGAGAGTCGTTTTACCAAATAGTGCGTACCCACATTTTAGATTTCAGGTAAAAAAAGTTACCGGCTACTGTACAGTGTGAAATGACCACCTGCGGACGTACCTACCTACACAGCTATACACTTTATTGGAGTGATCAGACTAACCTCAAAAGGTGCAACGCACCCATTTTCTTTGAAGCTACTGTAGCTCTATCGTGTCAGCAAAGGAGTTGAGTGGTGCAGACGCATTCAGTGAGAAGGAGTGACTCAGGGCATCTCCAGCCATTGGCCCCTCAGGAGGGGCAAAAAATCGCCCTCTGGGGGCGCACCCGTGCTAAACCGCGCACTGGGGGCGTGTTGTCCCCCAGTCGCGACGCCCACGGGTAGTCAAAAAAGTCCAAAACGACTCAATTTTAACACAAACAGCGGCGAGTTCAAACTTAAACTTAAACATATTTCGTCCAAACTTAAACATATTTTACAAAAAAGAAAGAAACTACCGCGGGCTACCCCCGCCGTCTCCCTCGCCGCCCGCCTCGTCGCACGCCCACACGGTTCTACATGCCGAGAAGGCTGTAGAACCGCGTGTAGTCACCGCCGTCGCCGTCGTCGTCGTCGTCGTTGTCGTCGTCGTCGCCGCCCCCACCTACGCCTCCGCCGTCCCTGCTGCATCCCTCCCCCGGTTGGCGCGGCAGGTTGGACGGTCCGGGGGCGTCGTCGTCGTCGTCGTCGTCGCTGTCGAGGACCACGACGCCGTGCTCATCCTCGCGCCCACGCTTGCGAGCGGCGATCTCCTTCAGGGCCCGGCGCTGCCGGACCGTCTCGTCGCGGAGGTAGTCCTCCCGCGCCCACCGCATGGCGTCCTTGTCGGAGAAGCCGCGCCGGGCTATCTCCTCGTACTCCGCGGGGAGGCCCGGCTCCGGCTTGGGCTCGACGAGGACAAAGCGGCCGGTGGGTGGCGGGGCATTGGCGCCGATGCGGACGCCGGAACTGCGGGTGCGCGCGCTGACCGGCGTACCCTGGGGCTCCGGCTTGACGGGGCGGAGGCAGGGCGAGCCACCGGACGAGGAGGAGGACCCCCCGGTCTCCATGCGCCTCGGGGTCCAGGAGCTTCCCCGGCGGCGTGAGAAGGAAGGGGGATCGGGGTACTCGAGGGATGGCGTGTTGCCGCCCTCGATGTACTCGAGGACAGCCTCCAACGTGCGCCCGGGCACGCCCCACCACCGATGCCGGCCGGCGGCATTGAGCCTGTCGGAGGGCACGATGCCGTTGGTGGCCTCGAGCTGCTGGGCCGCCCAGGCCCAGATGCGCGCCGACGCGCTGCGTCTGCTGGCGATCGCCAGGGGGGAAGAAGACCCCGATGGAGCTGGGTTCGACATCAGGCTGGAAGACGGGATGGTGGTGTTGGAGCTCGCCAGGCCGTCCTCGCCGGCGCAGGATGAGCATGGCGAGGGAGAGGGGCACACCCCATTCCACGAGGAGCAGCTCGTAGCCATGCAGGCGATCGAGGACCAGCTCGCCCAGCTCAAGCTTCGCGGGCCGCCGCCGTCGCGTACCAGGGGCCTCGAAGAGGCGATCCAGGAGATGCTCGCCCAGCTCGGCCTCTGCGAGCCAGAGCCAGAGCGGCGCACCACCAACCACCATCAATCCCCGCCGTCGCGCATGGAGCTCCACACGATGGCTGTCTCGGAGGCGATCCACGAGATGAGAGCATTCCCCGACGCGCTGTACGGCCTCTACTCCTGGGAGTTCTACCAGGCCTACCTCCGTTCGCCCAGGCCCATCGACCCGTCGACGGCGACGAATGCGGTGCCTCTCCACGTGGCGCAGCTGGGGCGGCGATGAGGATCCGCTACCCTTACCTCACGGACGAGGTGGCGAGGCTGGCGAGGTCCAAGACGGCGGAGCAGTGTGAGGCGCTGGGCAGGCGCTTGCTGCAGATGGACGCTGCCGCGCTGGGCTAGCTGGAAGATCGGCTCAGGGAAGCCACGCGGGCCGGGAAGGAGACCATGGTGGCCAAGCTGCAGCCGGAGGTGCGCTACGCCAGGGCCAGGATTCAGGCGGAGGCCATGGTTGAGACCATCAAGGCTGCCGCTCGCAACCAGAAATGATTTAAGTACTAGTAGGAGGCATGGTGAAGTTAATTTCGTTTCATGGATGGGTCTTATCTTATGTGTGTAATCTCCTAAATGTTTGACTGAACCCAATTTGATCTGGAACTTGAATCTACAGCACTAGTCTTGCTCACTTGCTCCTGTGCGATCCGTTTTCCCGATTCTTGAGACATCCTTGAATCCTCTTAACATGCGGAAACTTGTAGGTTCGATGAGGAAGAGAACAGAGGATATGTAAGACTTAGAGCATCTCCAACAGTCGCCCCAAACGACGCGCGCGCGCGGTAAACGTAGCTTTTAGCGCGCGCGGGGCAGTTTGCCGCGCTCCAGCGGCCGCGGGAAACAAGCGCACGCGGGAACCGTTTGCGCGCGCGCGTGAAAAGGCGCCAGCTCACGCGCAAGATTTGGCACGCTGCTTCGCGCGCGCTTATAAAAGCTGCGCGCGCCACGCGCCTTCTCCACACACCTCTCTTCCCCTCTCCCTCTCCCTCTCTGCCACGCGCCGCTCCAGCACCCCGCCACCGACGCGCCGCCATGCCGCCGCGCCGCCGAGGAGCGTCCGGCTACCGCGACGTCCGCCTGCGGCCCAACGGCAGCTACACCGCGGAGATACGCTCCGGCGAACTCCGGCTCACCCTCGGCACGTACGGGACGGCGCGACAGGCCGCCCGCGCGTACGATGCGGCGGCGTGGCGCCTAGGCCGGCCACGCGGCCAGATGAACTTCCAAGATATGTACACGCTCGAGCAAGCGCTCAACCTCGCCCCTCTGCCTCGCCTGAACACGGCGGAAGACCGTGCAGAGCACGCCGAGCAGCAACGCCGCCTTCTCGTCTCCCAGGAGGACGAGAGGGTCATGGCGGACTGGCGCCAGCGCCACCTGGAGGACGTCGCCTACGAGCAAGCCTACTGGGCAAGGCGCCGCGAGGAAGACACGCAAAGGCGTCGCGCGTCGCGGTTGGACAGGCGTCGGCGGAAGGCGTTGGCGAATGCGCAGTCCGACCTCGGTGCAGCAGGTGGGCGGTCGTTCTTCACGCCGAACGATGAGCGGTGGTTGGACATCTGGCTATCTACCTCGGACGACACCGCCGAGGATGATAGTGATGATAGCGACTTAGAGTAGTTTTTTTTGTTAATGCAATCTAGGTTTATCGTTTGTCGTTTTTATTTTATGCAATCTAGGTTTCGGATGTAAAATACCTTTGTATCGTTTAATCTATGCAATCTATCTAGTTTTTTTAAAAATTTCAACTTTTAAAAATGCATACATTTCTAGTCGCGCGCGCTGCATTTTAGCGCGCTGCTGGAGCAGCACGCGCGCGCTGCATTTCAGCGCGGCTGCTGGAGCCAGCGCAGGCGGGCGCGCAAAACCAGCCGCAGCGCGCGCGCTAAAAGGTTTTTTGCGCGCGGCGCTATAGCGCGGCTGTTGGAGATGCTCTTATGAACAGAGTAGATTGAGAAATCGGTCATTCAGGCCAGAGTAGATTCAAGTCTACATTGATGTAAATAGCCCTAAATATTGCTGGCTGGATACATTAGACATGTCCTGATCAACATTTCTTCCATAGTTCGATCCAAGCCTGATACTAGTAGCTACTATTATAGCAAATGGCTGCCATTGCATTGCATCTGCACATGAATGAAAGATCAACCAACTTTGCCACCACTGACCATCTCAATCATGGCCTCCGTGTCGATCCTGGCCTTGGCGTACTGCAACTCCGCCTCGAGCTTGGCGTGCATCGCCTCCTTGCCGGCCAACATTGCCTCACTGAACTCTGCTTCCAAGGCGGCCAGCGTGGCAGCTTCCGCCTATAGGAGACTCCTACTCAGCACCTCACGCTGCTCCGCCGCCTTCTCCATCCTGGCCACCTCGTCGGCGAGGTAAGGATAGCGTTCCTCAATCGGCCCCAGCCCCGCCGCCCCCGCCGCGTCCGGCATCGGCGGCGGGCCAATGGGCCTGGGCGCCTGGAGGTACGCCTCGAAGAAGTGCCCGAGGTAGAGGGCGTAGCGCTCGTCGGGAAATGCTCCCATGTCCAGCATGGCCTTCAGGACGCCCCTGATGTTGCGCTCCACGCGCGAAGGCTCCTCCGCCGGCGACCCCTCCTCCGGCTGCGGCGGCGAGGAGTGCTGCTTGGAGGAGCCCGGCTCCGCCTCCAAATCAGCTTCTTGCGGCTGCGATTCCGGTTCCGGCCTCGTTTGGGGCTGCGGCAGCAGCGGTGGCGGAGACGGAGACGGAGGCGGAGGCAGAGGCGGCGTGGTGGCGTCGCCGGCTTGCCCGGTCCCGTCTAGGGCGAGCTCGTCCACCGGCGCCGGCGCAGCTCTGGTGAGCGAGAGCAGACGCAGCACGTCCAGGCACGTCTGGGCCTGGGCCTGGGCGGCGGCCTCCTGCTTTCTTGCCCTGGCGCGGCGGATGGGGGCCACGGCCGTGGTACGAGGATAAAGAGGAAGAAGTGACCGTGGCCTGAAGTCTGCACAAGAGCAGAGTCACGAGAGCTCTGTAGTGGTGCTCGTCAGGGCAGGACGGAAGAATCATGTGGACCTAGCACTGTGCATTTGTGCTCCCTGCGTAGCCCGAATCAACAAGCCATGAATGAGCCTGCCATTTATACGAGCTCCGAAGTTACCAGAGCGCTACCTTCGTCATTAGTGTGCCATATCTTTGGGAAAATATCAGGTGCTATCAGCACTTAAATGAGACCTCTCACAATGCAAAGGTGCTTAGATGAGGTGCTAAGTGCATTAAATACCTTAGCAACTCAAGTGCCCAATGCATAGGTGCTTAACTTGTTGTTGCTAAGCACACTTTATTTAATGAGTTAGCACCTAAAGTCTTTCATGCATTGGCCAAATTGTTTCATTTAAGTGGTTTGCCTAGGTTCTCGCGCTTGGCATTGGTTCTTCCTAGGGTCACCAAAGTACTCTCTCCCCTCCTTAAATGTTGTGCCATGTCAATTTTTTGCTTATGTGGCATGCTTGGCACCTGTCCATGGTGGAGCACTAGGAAGGGCCTGATACCGTGATACGGGCTTCCGGGCCGTTCGATCTCAGATCTGACGGCTCCTCGAAATGCAGGAGCAAGCACTGTGCATTTCTACTCCCTTCGTAGCCCGAATCAACAATCCATGAATGAGCCTGCCATATACAAGTTCCGAAGTTACTAGCGGCCAGTTCTTTTAGCCTCATGATTCTTCACAATCATGATTCTGGGAAACTGCCCGGAGAATCATCTGCCCACAGAATCGTCTGCCGAGTTCTTTTCTGTGATTCTAACCTGTGATTGTTGTATGAGTTGTGTGCTGAAATGTCTGTAACGCCCCTAGACCGAAGTGTGTGATATATTGGTAACACTTGGTTATTTTGAACACAAAAACGAGTTGCAAATCTCATAAAGCATATAATATTACAATATAAAGCAAGTTGCAAAATTATAAATTGCTTAGTATTACAATTTAGGACCAAAGTTGGAAATATTATATAGTGCTAAATATTACAAGTTAAAAGCGAATTGCAAACTACAAATAGATGGACGCTCTCAAGGTACAAGACTGACAGCAATAGACTCACGTGTAGATTTCATGGTACCATCATCTTCCGGTGGTAAAGCGTTGGCACCTGTAAACGGTTGTGCAGGTTGCACGTACGCATCATTGTCAAACTTGTCAAAATGCTCATCACGTAATTTGCTATCACGAATGTAGTTGTGAAGACACATGCACGCAGTGATGATCATCTTTTGGGTCTCCAGTTTGTACCGTGGTATGCCTTGGAGAATACGCCATTTCATCTTGAGAACACCAAACGTTCTTTTGACAACATTTCGCAAAGAAGAATAACGATGGTTGAATGTCTCATACCTCCCCATGGGAGGGTGTTGTTGGAAATCAGGTACATGATACCGTTGTCCTTTGTATGGTGCTAGATATCCAACTCTGTTTGGATATGCAGAGTCGACAAGGTAGTATTTATCTATAATAAGACATAAGAGGTTAACAAGAAGGTACAGTAGCATCACCAGAATAACATGTGTACATACAAGAGATTACCTGTTGGTGGTTGTGGGAAATGCTCATAACGAACTATAGCATCGCTCCATACACGTGTGTCATGAACAGATCCGGGCCATCCAGGAACAACAAAAGTGAACCTCATATCAAAATCACACACTGCCATGACATTTTTGCTTGTGTACCCTTTTCTGTTCCTGTGTAGGGGCTCCAATTCCTTAGGCACAACCACTTTAATATGTGTTCCATCTATGGCTCCAATAACATTTTTGAAATGAGGCCAGAACCTTGTTTTTCTAAGTATGGGATGAGGTTCAGAGAAGGATGGATCCATTGGTCTAATGTAGTCACCCGCCATGTGGTCCACACACTCCAAAACCTCATGGATTTTTTTGTTAGTGACAGAACGAGTATGTGCAAACCAATCTGCAACATTGTCAGTGGTCTGCGTTGTTCCCAAAGTCCATAGAAAAAGTGTCAGCGCTTCTTTGGATGATATGTTGCAAGTTGACTTAAGCCCATAATTCTCAACCAACAGATCATGTAATGGGTAAAACACTGACCTCCTCATTCTGAACATAACATAGAAAGCTTTTGGATCCTTCTCCTTCTCTTCCACCCATTGGAGGCATGTAACAAGTGGTAATCTTCTTGACGCATACGACAATGATTTGCTTGACGACGCCATTTCCAAAGCAAATGCAAGCATTCCAGCCTCAAATTCCTCATCTTCTTGCTTTTTTTATCCATCTGCCACAACCACATACACACATAGGAGGTTACAACAATTCGGTACAGTAGGAAAAGAGTAGTTCATAACAAGGTGCAGTAGCAAAAGAGTAGTTCATAAGAAGGCAAACAACATAATTCAATTCGGTACAAGTTCAAAGCAAATACAATGGTTCAACAAAATAAAATAGTTCACTACGATACAAGTTGAAAGCATTGAAACATAGAGGTTCTACTTATTGTTGAACTCCCATGTTTTGTTTATCCATAGAAGCCTCGCACTAGGCTCATGACCCTTGAAGGCAGAGAAAACATCACGATTTGTTTGATCCCTAAATAGTTGTGAAGCATAGAAATGAACATCACACCCAGGCAAGGTAGTCAGAATCCCGACTCAACTCCTAGAATCCTACGACTTCACGACCCTACAGAAGCATGTCGATCCCAATCCCACTATGAATCCGGATCAGGTAGAATCCATGTTGAGTCGCGATCCAAATCATAGAATCTTGTACAAAACTGTACAATCCCGACTATGCTACGGACTATGTTCGATTCTACTAATTTATCTAAGTCGTTTGTTTAGTTGTAGCAGAATAGAATGCAATCATCCAAACCCCTTTTCATATACCTCACGGGCCTTTATTCCCCTCCCAAGCCCAAACGCTCAACCGCCGGCACCTTTGATCTAGCTCTTTGAAACCCTAGATCGAAACTGAGGATCAGGCTTGTCAACAGATGGAATTGGTGTGAAAAGGGGGATCCTTCAAGATTGATCGGAGAAGGAGAGCAAGACCCTTCAAGGTTTAGCACTGCAGCTCAGATAAACAAGTGATCGACTATTCACACACTCTAAAAAGAACCTAAGTAAATTTCGTGCATTGAAGGTTTAAATGTTCTATATATTTCTCTCTCGTATATGTTCCATACATGCGAGCTAGATGGCAGGTTAGCCATAAAAATAAGTGGAATACAACTAGCATTGATGTGTACGTTCTTTGCTCCATATTTAGTGTCAAAACTCTATAGAACGCATATAAATTTGTTGTGTGCACAGAAAATATCTTATTTGAGTAAATCTATTAGAATCCTCGATTCTACGACTCGATCTTACGACTCGATTCTGTCTGAGGAAAATCGATCCGACTCCGAATCCCGACTCTGACTACCTTGCTCCCAGGTGCACCACCATCCGCCTCTACCATGGCCATCATTTCATGAATCTCCTTTCTTGCTGAAACTTGAGTTTCATCTCTCTTGTTCCTTGAATCAAAAGGTCCACCATACGCACAAATGCCTCATTTTTTGCATGCTCACTTGCCCACTTTTCATTCATCTTAGGAGTTGGCGAATAAGGACATGCCCTCTTCTTCCCACCCTTAGCACGATTAGGATGAGGTGTAACCTGAATTTCATCACCTTCACAACCAGACTCATCATCCAAAGTGATTCAAGACGTAGAACCTTGATATGTTGGCATTGGCACCCTCACATGCTCATTTGTGACACAACAAGCATCAAACACCTCCTCCATTTTATCCTCCTCCGCAAGTGCAACATACCGAAACTTGCTAGCCTGCGGACGTGCCTGCAATGAAATAGCACACATTCATGTTAAATGAAATGAAAAATCCAACATGACTCCCAGTTTAATAAAATGACAAACAACAAAGGTACCTTCAACTCCAATGCCCACCACTCATTTGTAGCAGCAATGGTCTTCGTATAAGGATTTCTTCCAATGCCAGAAGCTTTTTGAACCAATGTCTTCCATATGGCATAATCACCTCTACATGCATCCCACCTATTTTTTAATTGCAAGTGCGAATAGCCACGCCCAGAGCGCTCATTGAACTTAGTAAGCAAATTAGCTTGTCCTACATCAGACAAAGTGGTGCCTCTAGGGGCCCGGTTATTTGCTCGCACCTCCTCTACGCACACATCCATATAAATGGAATGAGCCGCACTATCCCAAATTGCTTTTGGATACTTCACTTTCTCCATCTACAACATCAATATATGAATGTTTAAATGTAAACTATTCTTTTACTAAGCAGCAGTCATTTCATACCACTACAAAATTCATACAGTAGCAATCATTCATGCAATTTTTCATTGCTATAAATAGAGTTCAAACAGTAGCAATCAATCATACAAATTTCATACTAACCAAATAACCATACAAATCTAAAACAACATAAGCAAACAAGTAGCAGTCTAACTTTTTTGATTCATACAAACAGAGTTGAACTAATATGTAACAGAGTGTATGACAGAGAGAAGGGGAGAAAGGATGAGATAGAGAGGAGCTCACCAACACCGGCGAAGTGGGCTCGGTCGACGCCGGCGCCTCCTGATGCAGGGCGGTTGGGTCGGGGCGGGGAAGCCGGTTCGCCTCCTGCTGCAGGGCGGTTGGGTCGGGGCGGGGAAGCCGGTTCGCCTCTTGCTACCGGCGCCGAGGGGTCGGGGGTGGCTGTGGACTGGACGGGGATGCCCTATAGAGGACCGCCGGCGGCGGAGCTGACGATTTCGGGGCGGGGAATCCGACTGGCGGCGCCAACCCTAGGTCGAACGACGATGGGGATGAGCGACGGGGACGAGCGACTGGGGGGAATCGATGAGTACTTTGGGCTGGGCCTCTGTCGGTCGGCTGGCCCGAGTGGCATATTGGGGGTAATTTCTACATCCAATAGGGGTGTTTGCTAAAACTGAATCGTTTTGGTTTGCGGGAATCGCCAAAATCGTCAAGTTTGCTCAATTCTGAAATACACTGCCGATTGTGGGTGATTCTAGATGATTCTTGGAGAAGCAATAAGTTCTTTTGCGATTGTGATTTTCCAGGCAGTGATTCTTCAGAATAGAGTCGAAAGAACTGGGGGTAGAGCGCTTCCTTCATCGTTATTGAGCCATATCTTGATTAACTAGAAGACCGCCCGTGCATTGCAAGGGGGTCACATTAACTTTAAGAGTTCAATATTACGACATTGGCGATCTTTTTTACCATCAAATCCTCATACACACACACTCTCCCCTCCCTCTTCCTCCCTCTCTCTCTCTAACACACACATAGCCTATTCTCCCCGCCAATAAGACTTACTCAATTGGCAATAATGTGTGGACTTGTGGTGAGCTTGACTAAACTAATGAATTGTGTGATATATTCCCCAATCATTTAATAATTAAATTTCAGAAATGGGAAGATTATGTAACACCTCAAGTTGTTAGCTACAGTGACCTCCCCCTAATGATGACATGTCATCAGGCTTGCTAAGCCAAACTGTCACTTGATAAAAATCAAAGCCCAATTCAAATTTAAAATAAAGTCAAATAAATTATTTTGTCAAACAGTAAAACTAAAATGTTCACCATATTCTATAAATTCCACTGATCATTGACATGTTGAGCCCAACATTATTCGACCCAAAAATTAATTCTTGTCAAATTAATAAGAGGTCCAACAGTAGTTAGAATAATCAATTAAATATAAACCTAATTTTATGTATTTTCTTTTGGCCCCAAACTTTTTGTGCCACCTAAAAATATTGTGCTCGAATTGTGTGCACAGTTTCACAATTAACAAAATCCATTTAGTTGATATAAAAATAAATAGAAAACGGTGTTAAAAGGGAGAAACGAATTAGAATACATTAAAAACCAAAAGGACGATGAAAGAGGGGATTCCTCCTACCCCGGGCCTTGCCACCGAACCGGCCCAGTGGTCCAGTCCCCGCACGGTCATCTTCTCCTGTTCCCCGAGCCCGTCGCTACAGAGCCGGGCTCCCGTCCGACCACCTCGCCGGCATCAAAGGAGAATGGATAAGGGTGACGCCCTGCCTCCCCTGCCCTCATGGACTCACTCCTCCTCGACGTCCCCTCCCAGATCCACTTCTCCTCCTCGCTCGCTCGATCCCGATGATCTGGACGAAGTCAGATGCCACGGCCACCATGACCGATCCCGTCCACACGACCACTGCCCTCCCTACTCGCTAGGAGCTTGTCGAGGAGCTCTGAATGCCTCCGCTACTTCGTCTGCGCCAACGAGATCAAGTCCAGCACCCCCAGATCGACGTCAATGCCGTCTTCCTCAACCTTCGGCTACCGCGACATTGCCGTTCGATCCGCGCCGCCCCGAGCTCCCCTGCCTTCCCCTAGGGTGCCATTGACACCGCCGTGATCTCCTCTTGCCTTTCCCCAGTTTCTCCTCTCGTTTGCTCTCATTAGGTATTTCACCGTGGCCGACAACTGCCGTCCGCCATGGCCATTGCAGGGGTAGCCACTGAGCTCCTCGGATTGACCCCCTGGCACATGCCCGCTCCTATGCGCGCCCATGCCCGAGCCTTCAGCTCTTCTTCTGCGCCCGCGGGGCCACTCCCTCTCTGGCTCTCCATGCCCACGCACATGCCACACCGCGTCCGTCGTGCCTGCCGTTGCCATCACGCTCGCCACAGCCACCGCACCACTATTCCTCGCGCGACGCACACCCTGGTCGCGCGTCACACTCTTGCTGGCTGCGCTTGCCCCGTCTGCTGCCGCCTATCCCTTCGCTCACCCTGCTGTCGTGCCCATGCCTCGCTCCGCCTCCTGTTGCGGCCATCTTCTGCCGGCCGCCCCCTCAGCCACGCCGGCCACATCTCTGCCCTCCACCATCGGTCGCTCGCCTCGCCTGCTGCGTGCTTCTTCCTGCTGCTATGTGCTGCTCTACCACTGGAACGCTGTTGCGCCATGCCCTCGACACCGCCGTGGACAAATGTGGCGGAGGGATTGTCAATGGAGTACGAGGAGGAGGTGACGGAGAAGGTGTGGAGAGGCAAGAGGTCTAGGGTGACGTAAGCTAGCTGTGGTGGAGGTGATTATGCGAGAAAGAGCCGGAGCAGAAGGAGAGGTCACAATTGGAAAGAATCGCAAAAAAAACATAATCCGGAGATCTCATTCCAAAAAAATGCTAATATCGACAGTGGGGTGATTTCCTTCAATAGGTGGAAAACATAGGGAATATTGGATGTTATCAAGGAAAGGTAAAAATTTAGGAAAGTTAAGATTTTGAACTGATTTCTATGCAAATGGGGTTTTATTGTTTGGTAAAATGATATCAGTACCTGCCCGTTTGTGACATGTCTGATTAGGAAAGTTTGCAAATGTTAAGAAACTATTTATTGGGAGGAAAGTTTGTGATGTGTCTGTTATTTGTTTCCTAAAACAAATTCCACTAATGAGAAAAATCGATTGATTTAGATAAGTTTGGAAAGTTAGATTCAAATGTATTATTTGTTTCTTAAAAATTTGTTATTTGTTTCCTAAGACACATTGAACCAATAAAAGGAATCGATTGATATGAATAATTTAAGGAAGTTAGATCTGTGATTTGTTATACGTTAGGAAAGTCCTGGTTGTAATAAAGAGTGGAGAGAAAAATAAACCGATGGACCAGGATGGGAGGGGGTGGTGGGAGGAGAGACGAAAAAAAACCAATGAAAATAAACCGTGGAGATTATTCACCAACTACTCCATTAGGAGTAGAGATTGATCTTTACTGCAGTCATTACTACCACTCCGTAAGAAAATCGAAAATCCTACACTTACGGAATTCTTGCACGGACTGATTTTACGAACTCCTACCTCGCCAACCAAAACCCATGATTTTAGCTTGTGGGACCTCTCCTCCCTAATCTTCTCCAACCACAACTCTCCATTGCAGTCCGTAACTGAAATCCCGTGAGAATATGTTAGTAAGTCTAGTATCTCTCTATGAAAATATAAGACGTTTTTTGACCCTCAGATTTTGATACAGAGAGATGGAGTGTCAGTCTATGTTGCATTGCTGGTTTTTGACACATAGATTTGATACATAGAGGGAGTATCTGTAGATGTTGCATTGCTGGTCAAGAGCAACTGCAACTGTGCAACCCATTTCATCCGCCTATGTCTGTTTGGATTGCGCCGGACAAAACCGTCGTCCGCGTCTGCGTCGAGCAATTTCAGGCCCAAAGGATCCGAAGCGTACGCGCCACATGTTCCCTCGGTGTCCGTCGCGTCCTCACATGGCGGTCGGCCAACTACCGCCCATGTCTTTATTAATGGCTACCAACTACCGCGGGCCCACGTGTTAACCTCCCTGACGGCGACAACCCTAGCGCCACCATGGGCTTCTTCGCCGGCAAGAACAAGGGCAAGGCCCTCGCCGGCTCTTCACGCGCGCTCCCCTCTCCTTCGCCGCCGACTGCCCTCTCGGCAAGGTAGCGGCTACACGTCCCAGTGCACCCGCCAAGGTGGCACTAGGAGAACCGCATCCCCCTCCCTTACCCCGACGTGACGCTGCCACACAACTGCCATTTGGATCTAGAGCGGATCCCAGTGCCGACGGTGCCGCGGGCGCACGCGGAGGAGGTGTAGCATCGGCGGGAGCTGCTGATGCCAGAGTAGCACCTCAACCCGGCCTACATGCCAGACTCTCCCGATTGGGAGGTCTGGTTCACCCTCGAGCACGAGGAGCAGCACCGGCGTGTCATCCAGCACGTTCGTGCTAGCACCCGCCCCCCCTCCCGTCATGCGCAAGGAGGACCGGAAGAAGGAGGCTGCATACCAGGCGGCACTGACTGTCACCATGCATAACAGTGTAGAGGACGAGCGGCGCAAAGGAGAAGGAGGAGGAGGCGGCGTAGCAGGCGCGACTGCAGGAGGCCATCGCGCTCTCCGCTTTCAGCAACTGCGTCCTGCCGCTGTCGATGCCACCATCCCCTGTCAAGGCCGAGTCGACGCCGTCCTCTGTGCTGGAGACCTAGCGGTTCACCTAGGAGGGAGTGGTGCACAAGTGGGTCGGCCCTCTCCCCCCATTTGTCTTGGGGCGACGCCGGTGCAGGAGCGGATCTACCTCGAACATTGGCGGATGCGTCGGCTGGCGGAGGAGCGCGCCGACGGCGAGTGCCAATGTAGTGGGAGCACGAGGCGGAGGAGGAGCGTCATGAGGCGGAGGAGGAGCGTCATGAGGCGGAGGAGGAGGAGTTATGTGCCCGTGGTAGGGCGGTCCAACCGGCGGCGGAGGACGTCGCCAAAGCCTGGGAGAGGGCGTTCCCCTGGGTTGGCGCGCCACCGACTCTCGTCGAGCTCAGCGACCTCGACACTGACGATGGCAATGAGGACACCTAGGGAAACGCACCTCGTTTTTATTTATTTATTAATGTTTTAATTAATGTAATGTGGACTCTCATCGGCCTTTATGGCCAACGTTATGTTTAATTAATATTCTAATTTCAAAATATTTCCATTTTTATTTTTCATGCGTGCACAAAAAAATGGGTCGGACCAGCCTTCAGAGCAAGCACCGACCCAAACGTGAAACCGGACACTCGTGTCCGCTGGACAGACCCAAATGAACAAAAAGTGGGCAAATTGCGCGTCCGTTTGGGTTGCCCGGTTGGAGTTGGTCTAAGGGCAACTCCAACATGGCGACCCATTTCGCCCGCCCATGTCCGTTTGGGTCGCCGCAGACAAAAATGTTGGCGCAACACATAGACCCATTCCTAAAACGCGTCTACGCGAACCCATTTCCGATTCAAATTTGCACCTGAAATGCATCAGTATGGATGCAAAGTGGACGCAGTGTTCGCCGCATCCCAACATGGCGGCCGGTCAACTACCTCCTGCGTCTTTATTAATGACGACCACAGACCGCAGGCCCACACCTCAGCGACGGCGGGCGTCCTTTTTTCATCCGAGTGTGCAGGGGGGAGGGGGGAGGTGACGATCTCATCCTCTTCCACCCCTCCCGTCCCCATCTAGCTACCTTGCTGCTCTCCCGCCAGCGACAACCCTAGCCTAGTGCGTGCCACCATGGGCTTCTTCGGCGACAAGAACAAAGGCAAGGCCCTCGCCCGCTCTTCGCACACGCGTGTGCTCCCCCTACCCCCGCCGGCGTATGCCCGCCTAGCGAGGGCATGGTGGCACTAGGAGAACCACGTCCCCCTCCCGTACCTTGGCGTGACCCTGCCACATGGCTAGTATTTGGATCCAGAGAGGATCCCAGTGCCGGCGGTGCCGTGGTCGGCTCGGGCATACATGGACCTTTTTTCCATTAGCAAGAACTTATTTCAATTGCATATCATAAGGAATTTGAAGAACTGCTTCAAATACAGTATCGGGAAGCACAACTTGGGGAACTTCAATATCAACGGGCTTGCTAGCTAAATGGCAATTGGCACGTATAATTCGCGCCGGCGCGAGCTGGTGACGCTGGAGCAACACCTCAACCCCGTCTACGCACCAGTCCACTAGTAGAAAAAGGGTCAAATGTGAAGCACAATAGTGCCGGTTGGAATTTCAGCCGGCACTAATGTGTACACTAGTGCCGGTTCATGGCGGCGATCAATAGCACCGGTTCGTGGCGAACCTTTAGTACCGGTTCATGCCACGAACCGGTACTAAAGAGGCTGTGTCAGCCTGCGGTCAGGCTATGGCCCCACCACCACCATTTAGTGCTGGTTCGTACCACGAACCGGTACTAATGAGGTTATGGCAAGCTGTTTTTTAGTCCCACCTCGCGAAGTGGGAGGGACTAGGAGCGGTTTATAAGCCCTGAGTGCAGAGACGATGAAGAAGAGGCTCAATGCTCACGTTGCTTAGCTTCAAGCCTTCAGGAAATATGGTAGACTGCATGGAGCTATGCGCAGTGCAGTTTACACTATTCCGAATGGCTTGAAGCAAATTAATGAGCATTGCACCTCTTTTTTATTTTTAATAACTTATTACAACTCCGGACTTCTTCTGTTATGGCAAAAACTAATTGCACGTCGACATTTCTTTTTTTTAAGTTATAACTCCAGACTTTACCATCAAGTTTTGCAGAAAAGAAAAAATAGCAGAAAAGAAGAAAAACTATAGCTGAAAAGAAAAAAACAAAATAAAAAAACTACTCAGAAATAAATAGAAGAAAATAAATATAGCAGAAAAGAAAAAACTATTCAGAAATAAATAGAAGAAAAAATAAAGCAGAAAAGAAGAAAAAAATTATATTTGCTATTTTTCAATCGTTTACAAAATGACCATGAAATTGAAAATCACTGCAAAATGAACTCTGAAAATGTTGAATTTTGGCAAACTAGATGAAAAACTACTCACAAATAAATAGAAGAAAATAAATATAACAAAAAGAAAAAACTATACAAAAAACTACGCAGAAATAATAAGAAGAAGAAGAAGAAGGAGAAGAAGAAGAAGAAGAAGAAGA